>NC_079414.1:18182479-18282479 GCF_026213295.1 Gadus chalcogrammus | reverse complement strand
ATGTGTTGTGCAGATATCTCCATGGCATTAGATTTGGCACGGAAGGCCACATGTCTGGCTGAATGTAATGCATGCAGTTTGGATGCCCATTGGCTGCACCAGTAAGTGATAATTCATGTTGATATGTGTTGTTGTGGTGGCTATTTGAATAGAACCATTCAATACAGTTAATAATGGCCATGACAAAAATGGTATAGAACAAGCATAAATAAATAAGTGTGTGTGTGTGTGTGTGTGTGTGTGTGTGTGTGTGTGTGTGTGTGTGTGTGTGTGTGTGTGTGTGTGTGTGTGTGTGTGTGTGTGTGTGTGTGTGTGTGTGTGCGTGCGTGCGTGCGTGCGTGCGTGCGTGCGTGCGTGCGTGTGTGTGTGTCGTTGTCACAGCCATAGACTGTGTGGTTGCCACCGGGTATAGCCCTGATAAAGAACTACACTCCCCCCTAGTGGCTTGGTGTAGAACTACAAGATGGTCCGTGATATATCCCTTCCGGATTGACAGGCTTCCTTGACTAGCATTGCGGAGGGTTTCAATTTGACTAATAAATTAGTCTCTTTCAACCTCTAAAGCTGACAGAAGGTGCATTCAAGTTGTGTGAAGATGGGCTTGAAAGAGGCAGTGGAGGACACACGCACACACAGACACGCGCACACAAAGAGCTGAGGAAGACAGACTGGGGAGGGGGGGGGGAGCAGTCGGAGGGGGTAGTTGAGGGACAAGGGCCCTGTTTGGGTGGGTGGGGGTCTTCTTCAAAGCAAGAAACGCACATGACAGGCTAGCACTTGAGAGTACGATGTCAGACAGCATCAGCTTCGCCTTTTTCTCTACAAATGTCCAAAAAAAAACACTTGAGGTATCCGTAAATCAAAGTCACTTTAGAGTAAATGTTTCATTTCATGGTAATGGAAAAGTATCAGTCAGGTGTAACAGGTATCTGAAAAAGCGGAAGATTTGGTTGGTGAAAACTTTTTCGCTTTTCACTTTTCATAAACGAATACCACTAACTTATAAACAGTCTGTAATAAATATTAAATATTAAATAAACACCTTGCATTCCCTCCCACTCATATCTAATGAACCAACAATGAAAGAACCCCAAAAGGGAGCATATAAACCCCAAAATAACATTTTGTCTTTGAAGAAGGATTACATATCTACAGAGGAGGGGAAAGAGCTGGACAATAAAAGGCTTTTTTTAGAACAGTAAAAACAAGGTGCTGACAGGACATATCGTTGGTGTTTGTGCATTTGTTGAAGGCCCCTCTTCCATAACCTGCGGTGGGATTGCCATAAGCCTTCCAAACGACAAGAGACTGCAGTCAATTTTCCAGACCCAGGGTTCCATGAAGTTTAGTAATGCTCCAGTCCATTCCCCCATGAAAAATAATAACTTAAGGTACCCTATTCATCTGAGTAGGCGTTGCAGAACTCGGAGGCTGAGCTCTCATGGACCCTAAGAATCCCAGAAGACAGCACAGATAATTGGACGGGAGAATGTTTTTTGTATCTTGCTGGCTTACTTACTAAAACAAAAACTATTGAATGCAACTTTCTTGTTTTTCTCAGTGGGCTCAATGCATGAGTAGGTTCTACACGTATTGTGAAATAAGCAGAATATGTCTTTAGTCATTAATATAAGGAAAATTGCTGTTTATTTTCTTGGTTTGAAAGAAAATAAATCAGAAAATCTGCACACTTTCCGTCAATTCTCCATAGGTATGACCACAAGGTGTAAAAACTAGATAATGTGTCAAAATTATACAAAAATAATCGATCAAACCCGTACAGGGCTTTGAGGTTGTTCCAGTCCTATATTCAGCAGATATGTCGCACATCTGAAACTGAGAAACCCTTTTTAAATTCTCCCCTTCCAACCTCATATCCTATACCCGCTCAGAAACACTGCCCCCCATTACAGTGCAGACTGCGGCACAAATGCTCAATCATGCCTTTGTCTCTCCCCCTCTGCGTATACCATAATGCTCTCCCCTGCTTGGAAGCTTTGAGCCCCTGCGCTTGTTGTGTTTGAATGTTTGTTGTTGAGAGGTCTTAAAGGTGTGTGTGATCAGCAATAATGACAATTGAAAGGTGGGGCTAAAATTAAAAGTGTTTCTGATTGGCTAATGTAAGGTGACATGTACTAAATCATATTTTGACTGAAGTAGGTCATTCGGTTACATGCTCATATTAAAGAAAACAATACATGTTCCCCTGTAAAATATGTCTACCAAATGTGGTGAAAATTGGTCCCAAAGGAAATTTTCAACTTCTCCAAACATACCATTTTGCTAATCAAATCAATAAGATGGCCAATAAGCATTATTCCTTATAGGCCATATTGTAGATATGGATTTGAAGGATCCTATTATATGGGTCAAGTTTGGTGATGGTTGATAATGCAGATATAGTAATTGGTCAACAGTGTCTATATTGTTTAAACAAATGAGCTGAAAATGTGTTTATTTGTGAAGACCTCAGTGGTCAAGACTGCTATGTTAAAGCTTGATTATGTGTCCCAGATGGTGAAACAATTATCCCTCAGACTTCAATGGTCTCGTTGAGTTTGTAGTACCAATTTTCACACTGCAAGGATAGGAATCGACCAGAGCCGGACAGTAACGGAGTTGTACATTTACTTGAGTACAGTACTTAAGTACAATTTTGAGGGATCTGTACTTTGCTCGAGTATCATTTTTGGGGAGTACTCATGACTTTACTCAAGTAAATTTGAGAGGCAAATATAACCGCGAGTACCCGTTACTTCTTCTAAAAAAGAAAAAAGAAAAGGAGAAAAGTAAAATTTCGGAAACCCTAAATTTGTTGTTTCCCTCTCAAACATGATTGGATTGTGCAGGCGCCACTGATTAGGACAGCCTTCAGCCTATCAGCAATCACCTTCGCTTTCCGCCAAAGTCAACTCCATGGTCACATTTAGATGAGAGACGATTGTTGATTTGATTGATGAAAAAGCAGAGAAACTCACACATACATACAATTGTTAGCCGAATTTTCTTTTCTGATATTACATATTTATGTAAGCTGAGCAATTGTTTTTATGTTCTTGAGTATACTGTTATACTGTATACTATTGTGCTATTGCCTTGTGGGCAAGTGTGAAATGTTAAATAAAGCAACATGGTAAAAAGATGAAAATGACTTGATTTTACTTTGAATTCCTTTTATATTCTCCAAGATATTAACATTTTTCATAACTCCATGTAGGACGTTTTTTTTACATAAATGTAAGCACTGTGGCAGTAGTAATGCAGTATTTAGAAAATGTACTCCAATACTCTTGATACTCAAGTACTTTTAAAAACAAATACTTCAGTACTTTTAGACATCTGACTGTAGTACTTTTAATTAAATTTAGCAAGGGGTATCTGTACTTTTACTCAAGTAAGGAAGCTGTGTACTCTGTCCGCCTCTGGAATCGACATCTATCTGCCTGCCAAGTTTCACCAAATGTATCTTGTAGTTACATACAAGCTTGTAGTTACAAAACGGGAGATGACTCAAAAATTATATCGATCCATCAAAGCCTCTTGCATCCTGCCCCAACTGAGAACATGAATAATCCTGCACAAACCGTACACATAACAACGCAATGGGCCATATTCAAGTAAGCAAGTAAAACTGACTGAACTGCATGCCAGCTAGCGTTTAGAACCAATATGGATGCTACTTTAGGTGAATAAGGCTGATAATCACAGAGAATGTGTGCCTGCCACACTGCAATGTGTACGGTGTCACCACAAGCTGGTATTAAAGAGGACGCCTCCTGCACACTGACACCCTGCTTCAACCTTCATTAACGTTGACCGCAGGGGTCACCTGCTGGAGAGGAAGTGGGGGAGGAAGTGACCTCAAATGAAGGTCACTTTCTGACGCAATCACCATGAGAATTAACCTCATAACCTTTGAATACCTTCTCATTTATGATTTATGTCAGTACACAAATAATGTCATGGCAGGTATGGAAATGTGGAATAACAGGGGCATTTTGCATTGATAAGGTTGAGTGTGTTTCTTCTTATTTTGTCATGGTAGTGGATCGAAAACACAAGGAGGAGGATGTTTTTCTCGGTACAAAGGTAAGCTAATGGTGCGGATATAATTGATAGGCAGAGGAAGGCATACTAACAAGGACATAAAAGACACAAAGGACATAAGAGATCACAATACTAAGTACGTATTTTTCCAGCTAGGCCTTGTGCTTAAAGTACTGTGTGATGTATTTATCCAGGACTCTCATTTTTAACATGAATTTGCATAAAAATAGGCTTTAGATTAAATTAAGAATTGTCCTGGCTTGTTGAAGAACTTTAAGCAATGCTATTAATAATACATTTTAAATATGTACAGACACACCAATACAGACACAAAATATGTACAAATAAGTCCCCACTCCACTCCATTAATGTTCTTGACATTAAGCCATTTGATACAACAAAATATTTCCTTTAATTACAAAGTAAAATAGTCCAAATATTACACAGAGGCTGAGCAAAAAAAAAATCTGGTGGTCTTGCGATATGGGTATAGCACAGAAATAAAACCAAAGTAAAATTAACTAGACACCATGACAAGAAGGAACTTCGATGCGTCGTACTACCTTCACGTGACACTAGTGCGTTTTCGTTCAGTTTGTGCCTCTACTGGTGCCGTACATCCCACACCAGTGTTTACGGATTTCAGCGCCGTGTAACCGTAGAAAGCTAGCACCATGGCTGACTACTCTCGAGTAAAAATAACTAAATTAGTTTTGAAAGGAGCGAGTAAGGGGTAAGAGCTGTACTATTTGATGAAACATGGTCATTGTAATCAAAAAGAGTCTATGTTAAATATGATCTAACTACAATTAGCTTTTGTCGTCCAGGGCTAGCCATAGATCGTTTTACTAGTGGTAATTTAAACCCGAGTTGTATTGTGTCTAGGAAAATTACTAGTATTTGCAACGATGTGTTGTTGCGTTGCTCGTGAGGCTAAAGGTTTCGTTACATTGAAACTTAATGTTGGCCTACATTTTGTTTGTTTTGCAGTAAGAAAAAGAAGAATAAAGATAAGAAGAAGAAACTGGAAACGGAAGAAGAAAAACCCGACATAGTTGGTATGTATGGTCGCTGCTCCCCTTCGTTGATCAGCCTTTCATCTCTTTTTCCACACATTATTTGAAAAGCCAAGTAGGAGAATGTTTTTCTTTTGTTTACACTCTCTTTCATCTCTCATTCTTTATTTTTGAAGTTAGAGTACAAATGTTGTTTGAATGTCAGTGGTCACAGTATAACAACCACTATACAGCCATCTCATGTAAGGGTTCACTGTAGAGCAAGTTCAGCCATACTGTCATAACAGGGATAAGGAGAACTACTGAAGAGGAAAGGGGCAGGCTAGTGTTGGGACAAGGCTGTCACACTCTAAGCTTAAAGGTCCTGGGTTCGATCCCCAGTGTCCACAGTCAACCTACATATAGGCATCCTAGAGCAGGCACTTAGGATCAAAGTGTATGCTCAATGCTTGCTAAAAGATTGACAGAGTTGATAAGATTTGGTTACCCAGGGAAATCCGTCCACTGATTGACACTGACAGTTGTTTAACATTATGTATGTTTAAAAGCAATGATGTTGTTCTCAACAGGGGGTTGGTGGGTTGTCAGTAGCTTTGGAGAAATGAGTGGAACGGTTGCCATAGAGATGCAGCGCAACACGTACATCCACGCCATGGATAATGGCCTCTTCACACTCGGCGCACCTCACAACGGTAAGGAGTCCATGGAAGTGCTCTTCCCCCAACTGTTCTCCCTGCTCTCACTTTGAACATTTACCCTTCTTTTACAGTTTTCGATAATACGTCAGACCACAAGGCGCAGTGACTCTGGACATTAGAAAAACAACAACCTTAGAGATTCACAGTATAAAGTAATAGATTCATCATTCATCCCCACGTGTTTATTATTAGCAGTGAAAAGGCCTGGCATATTGATACATACCAATTCCCTCGGTAGCGCCCACACACTTTGCATGTGTGATGCTCATTTCCTGCAAGGTCATGCTGTTTCCAATAGGAACCACTCGGTGGATAAAAATGCCCCCAAGGAGAAGAAAGGAAATGGATAATTCTTTGATTTCATCTTGTGCGTCAGAAAGGATGAGATGATGCTGCCCACCAGCTTTTGAAAACACAATTTCCATATTACCTCAGCATAATGAATGCCCCACTACTGGCAAACTATATTGGCCATTAAGAAGGGAACCATATTCCACATTTGCAAAGTGGTAAACAGCAGTTCTTGACTGAGCCCTTAAAAAAACGTTTTTACTCTACAAAATATCATTGTGCAACCCGTGACCAGCTAAATACAAATTATAACTAAATGTATTGATAAAGAAAGATAATTGATTTAAAAAGAGTCTTGGCCCGTTAATATGATGACTTTATTGAAGTTTAAATGCCCATTTCAAAGCTATCCACTGCGAAAGTAGAAGGTCGTAGTTTTAAAGTATTTTCAACAGGGCCAACTGGAGTTCAATGTCATTGAACTTCTGCCTGTTGGTGTGTGTTGTAGAGGATGAAGGGCCCGATCCCCCTGAGCAGTTCACTGCCATCAAGCTGTCAGACAGTAGGTGAGTAACATACGCTGGAGAGAGGCCGCCGCCTGGGAGTCTCTGTAAACCGCCGCCCATTGTACTGGGTCCAATGCAATTAAGGTCTATTTGATTTGAAATTGGCCAACTTTGCTTTTGATTTCTCTCTCTAAATCCGTTTTATTTTAACTTGCTAGTTGTTTGGTTCAACAGTAAAACAAAATACATATTTTAAGAAGCATCGGTTGATTATTTTGTGGATTCTGGAGCCTTTTTGGTCTGCTTAACTGAACCTGCTGGTCGGACCGTGTTCTGTTGTGTCATTTCTTTGGCAGGCTGGCCTTCAAGTCGGGCTATGGCAAGTACTTGGGTATCACCTCCGAAGGCCTGGTGGTGGGGCGCTCTGATGCCATCGGCTCCAGGGAACAATGGGAACCGGTTTTCGAGGACGTAAGCAATACAATCAATCACCTTGGTCCCACTGTGCTGCTGGTACACTCTACCAAAACCTTGTTGCAGTGAACAAAAAATAAATACAAAGAACTAAAAAACGAAGTGACGGCGTACATTTCTGCACCACACAAGATGACACGAAACCTATATCTAAATGAATGCATAAACATTGTACAACAATTTGAAGTAAACACTCTCCCCAAAATGTCCCTTTTTGAGATCCCCAGCAGCAGCGCAGTGTGAACTCATCCTGTCGTCACCATGTGTGTCTGTCTGTGCCGTTCCAGGGCAGGATGGCCATCATGGCCGCCAACAGCTGCTTCATTTCCTACAGCGAGGACGGCGACATCGAAGCCAAGAACAAAGCAGCGGGGGACGGCGAGATGGTGAAGGTGATGCCTTTTAAACGGTTTTTCCTTCAATTTATTTATTATTTCAGATGACTACACTTGAATGCCCTCCCACCACCGCTTAGTGAAGGTTTTTTCACGGCAGGGACCTGGCTTAAACCTGGGGGGTGCTCTGGTCTCACCTGAGGCGATGTTGAGTTATAGCTGTGTGTGTGTGTGTGTGTGTGCGTGTGTGTGTTTGTTGGGCCTGTGTGTGTGCAATATTTCAACAGATCCGCTCGTGTGCCGAGAAGGAGGTGAAGAAGAAAGACGACCTCGTGGACGAGGACAGGGGCAACGTCAATTCCTGTGAACTCAGCTATGTGTGGGTATCCGCCACAGGTGCATGTGATTAGGCCAGTGAATTAGGCCCCGGGAATGCATATGTCAGAGGTGTTACCCAGCGTTGATGTGTGTGTGTTGTAAGGGCTGCTAGATTATGGAAAAAAATCATTAACACGATTATTTTGGACAATATTGAAATCACGATTATTCAAACAATTATTTTGGAGTTTCAAAACATGATGCGTTTATTCAGCATTTCGCTCAAACAAAAACGTTATAATTGAGAATTCTGAAATACCCCCTTAAAGAAGTACACAAAATGTTCAAATATAAAATAATGTACAAATATGTATCTGTTCTAAAGAAAAACTAAAAAAATTAACTCGATTATATTAGTTTGGAGATTGTTTTTTTACCCACCTTGAAAGTTTAGTTCCGATAGGACAGTGGGGTGGACCAACCGATAGGACATTGGTCCATCCCACTGTACCCTCTGGTTTGTCTTTCTATTCTTTGTATTTTTTTACACCAGTATGGCATTTAATAATGGGCCCTAGAGAAACCTTAAAAGAGTTCTTTGAGGTTTTGAGTGATGCTTCGTAATTTGAATGGGCAGATAGTCATGGGCTGACCTTATTAGACAGAGATTTCCCTCCTGTTCTTCTGACAGTCGTTTTTCTTCTGCACCAGCTCGATTTTGACAACTCAATCGCTATTGTGGGTGTGGGGACCCGCGTGGGAGCCATCGGCTCATCAATCCACCGCTTTTAAGACGCAATTGATGGGCTGCTTTAGGGCCCAAGCGGAAAAGAGGGAAATGCCACATTTAAGTCCCCTGTGCGGCGAGTGTTTCTTCTTCTTTTTTTTACAGCCCGTCTGTGGCCTATTAAGTCCCAGGCAATATGTCTTAAGCGCGTTTCCGCTTGGCAGGCCATGTATTTTTTTTCTCTCCTCTCGCTCTATTCCCATTTTTTGTCATCCCTTTTTTACCCCCGGAACGCCGGGCAAATGGAGTCTTCATGTTGCTGTGATAGTAATGGCTGCCCTTGAGCCTGTGTCTTGATGGAGCGCTTAGCATCTCAAATGGGTTCCGGGATTGAGTGCTGCTGAGGCATCGTAAAGCACTGCCAGAGTGGGCCCGCCGCACCAAGTGTACCTGTGCATCATTAAGGTGTCAGATGAGGACGGATCATTGTTCACCTGCACGAATGCAGCGGAATATTGTTTTGCGGTTAAATATTGTTTTTGTATACCATAAGGATTGCCTTAACTGTATAGGTCGAGATTGTTCTTCGCACCGGGTAATTTCCTCCTAGGAATGAATTTATTCCCGGCACATCTGTTGTTTTGATGAGTTTTGTTTGGAAAGAAAACGTGTTCAGACATTTGACTCTTTCAGACAGAGTTTCAAAGAATCCACGCCCCTCCAATTACCTGCTTTCTTTTAACGAGACAGCCTTATTCCAGAATTGATTCAATAAATGTTTTTCTCATTCATGGACACGCAGTATCCCATAATACAAGGCAAAACAACCTTTGGTAAATTAATTACATTTTAAATTTAATATGAATCGAGTAGCTCTGCTTTTTATTTTGCGCGAGGAATGAAGGGCAACAATTAATTGCATTTCAATAATAGAAGAAGCTTCATCAAGATAAAATGTGGTGAAAGTGGAAGGAGCCTTGGTGAATACTTTCTCAATACTATGTGCCATTATATATTCAATAGTGTGATGCTAGCTTGTCATTCACAGGAAGAAGTTCCAGAGCTTCCAGGACCGTAGGCTGAGGGTGAACGAGGAGGACAACTCCAATCTGAAGAGGGCCAGGACGGATGGGAAGTTCCACGAAGCTCTGCTAGACAGGTATGATACGGATACTTATGGGACGGGCTCCGGTGGGACTAGGGAGTATAGGTGGGGACAGTCAGAAAATATGAATTATGATGGAATATGTTGTACTAGTTTGACTGACTTTCAGAGTTATGTTTTTTATCAACTATACCTCTTAGTTAGTTTTTTATCAAGAAATACTGCTAAATAATCAAAAAATAAAGGATAATATATGATTAATTTGGGAAATTGTGATCACCGTTATCTTAAGTCCATACAAACGTGTTCAATGTTTGATTATGAATTTGTGAGATGTGATTGTTTTGACATTATTTTAATTAACATTCCATGTGATCATGTACTGAACATTTGTTTTTATGATTGACAGACGGAGCAAAATGAAAGCGGACAGATATTGCAAGTGAAGAGTTGTCATTTTAAAAGCTGCTTCTTAATTAATTGTTTATATGCATGATGCTATTTTAGTTTGACCTTTTTGTAATATTTGTTTTGCTATTTTGATTGAAAATTCAAATAAAATAATTTGTATCCAATGTTGTTGTTTTTTCATACAATGTTTAACTGTTTACACTTGTTTCTGCCTAACACACCATCGGTTCAACCCCATGGAGGGTCAATTAGGTTATGCATTCAAGTCAGAAGATATTGATAAATAATCAAAACTCAGGAGAACCACATGATGAACCAAAATGTATCTTTCTTTCCCGCCATGTGTGCCTATAGGTTATCAAGGCGGTGGTGTGTGCCGATTGAGTTAGACTGTGCACAAAGTAAGACTTCAATTGAATATTGAAAACCTTATCTCTGCTAACTCCTAACAGATGTCTTACATCATGAACAGGGTGTAGCCAGAGATGTCTAATGTGAACACCACAAGCTCTTCATTACCACTTAATTACTTCCATGCTTTTAGATGAGCTGGGTTATGAGATTGGAAAAAGTAGATATTTGCTTATGAACCTCTTTCTTACAACTTGATAATAATCTGTCATGTGATTTATTCATTTTGAACATTGTGCAACCCATGTAAGCAACTCATTCCAAGTGACTGTCACATGCAATTAATCCATTTCCTTAAAAGTAGGAGGTTTGGAACATACCACTATCTTTTCAACGGGGCTTCTACAAAATACTCTTAAGTTTCAATGTCATTTATTTAGATTTAGTACAAGAAAAAATATTCAAACATTATTTGTATTCAATTGGAAAATATAGTCACTCGGCCATTTGTAATTTATTGCTTTGTTATTGCTTCAATGTATATCGATAACTTTAAAATACCCCCCTCATGGAGGGCAGACAAGCGGATCCCAAGTCATGAGCTATAAGATACTTCCGTGTTTGGACTAGCTGCAATTCTGGCTGTAAACAAGACCCTGGACACGATTTTAAACATGGCTCGTTTAAGTTTTGTATTGTTTGTTTCCTTGATATCAGTTGTATCGACTCAATTTATACCACCGGTAGGTATGTTTTACTGTGTACACCCACACGTGTCACAAATTAACTTTTTACTTATGGTTGATGTCTGAGTGCATGAGGGAAATTTAACACAATGTTTAAATTCCTTGTATATCTTACTGGTATTATTCCTCAGTACACGGAAGATTGTCGAGCCGACATGTATCCCCCAAAGGGTCCAACGTAAGTATTGGTTTTTTTTATTGATAGTCTAACAAGCAAACATTATCCTACCAAGCACAAGGATCTACGCTTACCAAAGAGTTTGGGATTGAAATGTTGTAGTTTGTTAACTGGCAACAGTGTACCTTCCTTATACATAAACATGCTATTTGTTCAGGTTCAAGGGACGTGTGACTTGGTACACAGTGGACCTTGATCTACATCCAAGTAAGAGGTGGATGCCTTTGATTACTGACAAAAAGGCCGAGGTAAGATAGCTTCTAAATCCACCACCTGTTACCTTACGCCTTATTATGGATCCCACTGCCTTTCTTGGTCGGACTTGCCAACATTGTCCAGAATTACTCTGATTGGCTAAACTTGACCATCTCAAACCCAATGCGTTAACTTTCCATCTCTACCCTAATGCCTTAACTTTCCATCTCTACCCTAATGCCTTAACTTTCCATCTCTAACCTAATAAATGCTTACATGACCGATGGTCTCTGCCTCTTCCAGTTCATTCGCACGATGTTCCCACAAACATGCATGTGCAATATGATAATAAACGATTATCTCACTTTAACTGACATGTTTCCCCCTAGCTGGTCAGCATGATGCAGACCATCAAAGATTTGGCCAATGCTTTTGTACCGAGTGGGAAATTAGTAGAGATGGTCGACAAGGCTTTGGTGAGCCCATTTTTTTTTTTTCCGCAAGAATATACAAACTTAAACACTTTTCCATACGTGCCATATCTATTATTGCTGTTCAACCCTTTGTCCAGCCCTTTCTAGTGGAAACCCTGCCATATCCATTCGGTGATGAGTTGAGGGGCGTGGCAGCTGCTTCGGGCCTTCCCCTCGGTAAGGAAGTGTTCCTTGTGGTGTTCCCCATTCACCAGGCAGGCCTCAGACGAATCTTCCAAGGTTTCACGAGGCTCTGCTCTAATCATTGTTCATTTGTTTTGGCTTCCAGGGGAAGTTGTGTTGTTCAACATCTTCTACGAGGTGTTTACTGTGTGCACCTCCATCGTAGCAGAAGACCCCAAGGGTAAACGCATGGACTCTTGCAGATTTTACAATTTCATACAGAACAAATGTACCTATTGGTACCAAATATGCAAATAATTCTCAAATAATTTGTGTTGTGCATTCTTGCAGGTAACCTTTTCCATGGTAGAAATCTCGATTTTGGATTATTTATGGGGTAAGGGTTTTTATCTATTATTATTCATGTTATGTGTAATATTTAGGGGAAATGTATAGACTTAAAACATGTGTATAGTTTCCCAAATGCCTCTTGACTCGTGTATGCATGGCTGTCTTCCTGCGTGTCCAGGTGGGACATGAAGAACCGGTCGTGGATTGTAGCTGAACAGCTGAAGCCCCTTGTGGTCAACGTGGACTTCAGGAGGAACAACCAGACGGTCTTCAAGTCGACCACCTTCGCTGGATATATCGGCATGCTGACAGGGATCAAGCCTGTGAGCCAGTCTATCAATACCTGACCCTTTACATGGGTCCATGTAGCAAACATTTGCATTAAAGAAAAGAGATTTTTTTTTTTATTTCTCCGAACTTTCAGAAGGCACATGTGTAGGGTGTGTAGGGCAGAATGGGTTGTTAAAGTTATTGTAATTTCGTCCAGGATTCAAACCAAGACGTTTTTTTTGTTGTTTTTTGCAGAATGTGTTTACTTTGACGATGAATGAACGTTTTAGCCTTGACGGAGGATATATCGGTAAGTTGTTATTTTTTTCTATGCCGTCGTCCTTGTTTTACTAGCTGGTAGTGTGGTGACCGTTATGTGTACATTTAGCTGCTTTTAAAATGTCCTCTGTAGAATGTAATCGGTGCCCTTTTCACGCATCACTGTTCTCCAATCAGGAATCCTGGAGTGGATTCTTGGGCAGAGAAAGGGCATGTGGATGAGCTTCCTGACGCGCTCCGTCCTGGAGAACGCCACCAGGTAATTGTTTTCACACCCGCCATGCATAATAGCTCCTGGTAGACTGTACTTAAGGAAAGGTGAGATGATCATGGTGCTTTAAAAAAATAAATAATTATAAAATAAAACGTGTTGATCATGGTTCCCACGGTGGCTTAGTTGGAGTCGGAACTTATCACCATGGCAACGTATTCTTCATACCCCTACCGCTGGGATCGTTGGTTGTAATCGCAAATATTAAATTTAAAGTGCACTTCTCATATTCATTCAAAATCGGAGTAGCGATGAAGGAAATAACATTCATAAGAGGTATAGTTGCCTTTTGTAGTTGGACTATTACGGAGCAGAGGGCTATATTTTACACTGCTGGAGGGTTGCAGGCTGTTACTGGGTGATTTCTATTTTTTCATAAAATATCAACCCTTTTTGAGAGTTGGAACTTGTCCTGTTTATCGAAAAGGCTTGAGTGTTAAAGGTCAGGTCCCTTTGGATTAAAGTGTCTGCTAAATGACTATCATCAGGCAAAGCACAAGACCAACCCGTTGTGTGAATAGTTTCGATTCCGCTTTCCCTATATCACACCACGTGTGGTCATGGAGCTTCCTGATTTTGTCGTCTACAACCAAAAGGCCTAGGAGGCAGTGGTGGCTGAAGGTAAAGCATGCATGTCCTCCTCTGACCAACAGTTACGAAGTGGCCAAGACACGCCTGGCCCAGACCGAGCTGCTGGCTCCGGCCTACTTCATCCTGGGAGGGAACCAAACGGGCCAGGGCTGCATCATCACCAGGTCCAGGCTGCTCAGCCTAGACATCTTGGAGTAAGTAGCAGGAGAGTCACGTGGTTAGGGTAGGCGTGTTGGACTGGGTGCTGCAGGTTTCAGGTTCCAGACACACGCTGCAGTGAGCATATAGGCAGCACTGTGCAAGATGCATCACCTGTTCCAGCTTAATGATTTGTGTCAAATTATGTTGTAGAAGATCACTGCTGAGGATTAAATTACTAAATTTGAAGAATGTGTTCCCTCTGGTTAATTTCGTACCATTTTATTCTACAGGATTGACTTAAAGCTTGGCCGCTGGTACGTTCTGGAGACCAACTACGACCACTGGAAGGCTCCTCTGTTCCTGGATGACCGAAGGACCCCTGGCATGACGTGTATGAACAAGACCACTCAGACGGTGAGTCACACACTCCTACCAGCTGGCTCTTGAGGTAAAACAGATATGAACCACCTTTTGACTTGTTCGCTGGTCGTTTACAGAACATCACACTGAAAACGATGTACAGCGTGCTGTCGACCAAACCGGTGCTGAACAAGGTTAGTCGTGTTTGTATCAATTCAAAGATGGACCTTGGCTGAAGATTGTTCCAGTCTGCAGGCCTCAGCATTGTTTTGTCCTCTTTTCCCCTCAGCTGACCACCTACACAACACTAATGGACGTGTCCACGGGTAACCTGGAGTCCTATATCAGGGACTGTCCCAACCCCTGTATGCCATGGTGAAACCATCGTCTGAGCCCTCAACTGTTGAGCAGTGCTTGACCCGAGCAGGAATTAGCCCAGGCCTATGATCAGCAGAGCGGCGAGGAAATCTTTTAAATTTGCACTTGTAATTGTTTGAACCTAAGTGAGCCATAAATTATGTGTTTTTTGTATTTTTACTTGATTTAATCATTGTTTACTGATTTAGTTGCTTGTTTAGAAAAATGGATCCTGCATGAATGTCTTTGCAGTAATAAATGAATCAGACCTCTAGAAAATAGTTTAACACTGGTGTTATAGAGTATAGTCATTGCACAAGATAGTTCGTAAAAATTAACCCATTCTAGCATTAAAAAATATTTGATGCATAGTTTGTGGCTATAGTCCAAGTTACCCACCACTAACGTGTTACTAAATGGGTGATTACCTTTGTTTGCATTTAATAAAAAAATATGAACTTTATGCAGGGTCCCTCTTTTTGAATAGCGGACAAATCAGGCCTGGGAAATTTGAACCAAGCTACAAATACCTGAAAAATGTCACTGCCTTCCTGTAAAAGTAGAAGTTGGTTTAGCCAATCTTCAGCATTGCATTACTTCCTGACCAGTTACATGAGCAGCTGGCTGCCTGGATATCGTAAAGTTGTTTAGAACAGCTAGCAAGCCTGGAGGAGAGAGTCCAAAGTGGTCCCAACATCTGGCTTCAGTGGCATTTCAACTTCAAAGCTGTTCTGATCAAGTTCTTCGGTACCAGAAAAACAAATCCAGCTTTCGTGGTTGTTGCATAGGATACGAGTGCTCATATTCCTATCACTTTCCAATCACCCACACTTTCAAAAAATCAATTTATTTAAACCTTATACAGTATAGATTTACTTGCATGAAAATCTGACTAACCCATAGACAACAAAAATAGATGTTCATAAAGATTAAGGACTTGAGGGAGAATGTTTGGGGCACGAGCGTATAATACAGGAGGGGGAGGCACAGATACTAGCAGCCAAGCCGGTCGTAGCGGTGCACTGCCACTCTATATTGAAGCGGAAGTTCTGGAAAAGTGCAGAGATGGCTCAGGAGCTGAAGAATCATAAGGCCATGGGGACGGATACAAGAAGAATACAATCAAAATAAACCATTTAAGGGGTGATCCCGTAACAAATAACAAATAGGCAATACTATATATATATCGAACAAAAAGGCAATACTATAAAGATTCAAACCGATTCTTACATCTTTAAACTACAGAGCAGCATTTGGGTGCTACAAATCTAAACAAGCAACAAATCACTGTGCGTGTAGAATCACTTGGTCACGGCCATGAAGAAAATCAACATTCATGTCTGAATAAAAATAAATGTGTGTTGAACAGTAGAATACAGAACTAATGTGTCTTTTTAAGGTCACTGCTACCATTGTGTGCTCGCCAGTGCTTATCTATACTTAAAAACAGAACTAATTATACATTACGAGAACATAACGTTGCGTATGTATAGTGTTGCAAAAGAAAAAAATAGAAAACAAGGTGGTTTGGAAAAACTGAAACCGAACTTCTTCATGCACTTTGTGCTCCGCTCGATTCTGGAAAGGAACAGAGTGGTGGCATTAAAAATCATCCCACAATATAATGAATTGTTCACGGGGCAGCTTTTAATTTGTTCCGTCATATTTTATGATGATATGTGTTAATTGATTTATGAAGCCAGTTTGTAAAGTATTTACAAACGCCCGTTAGGCGGCCTACCTGGTTCTCTCAGAGCCTGTGCATTCCCAACCAGCCCGGTGATCTCCTCGGTGCCGGCCACCAGCTCTGAGGACAGACGATTGACCTGCTGCTCGTCCACAATCCTCTTCTGAAGCTCTTCCTGTGGACGGCAACACCGTCGTCATGGAGGCCCGACATTTAAATACAATGCGCCGATGAAACCCATTGTTTGGATCAATGATGACGTGATGACGAGACGGAGACACTGACCTCACACATGACGCTGAGCTGCAGCGGCAGCTCCTCCACCTTCACAAAGTCCTCCTCGTCCGACTTCTGACTGGTGTTCCCCGAACCCAACTCCTGCTTTCACCAAAGTTCAAAGAGCATTACTCGTATCCTTACTCAAATTATTCAATTTTTATAACATTCATGATCTGTGGGTAAAAAAAACACCACCAAATCACTCATTCCTCCAAATCAATATTATTGAGGATTTTCATCCTTGCCTTTGTCCAAATTAACTATAAATACACGACCTCAAAAAGGCAGCCATTTAAAAGCCTTTGTCTTCAAAGGGACCCTATACACTTGAAGGTAACGAGCCTGCGTCCTACTGCGCCCTTACATCCGCGTTGACCATGACGGGGGAGTCTGTGTCAGCGCTGCTGCTGGTGCTGGAGGCCTTGGAGTCCTCCCGCTGGTGGGAGGAGCGTGTGTGGGAGTCTGCCTCCACCCCTGCCTCTGCCGCCACCTCAGCCCTCAGCTCCGTCTCAGTCTCCACCTCAGCCTCCAGCTCCGTCTCCAGCTCCGTCTCCAGCCCACAGCCCTTCTCAGGGTCCCTGCTCCCCAGCAGGGTACGGTCCTCTCCGTCTGAGGGTCCCGTCTCAGAGGTCTCACCACCAGAACCGCCGCTTTGGTCTATAAAAGGGATGGGTGGAGGGCACAGGGGAACAATATTTGTGAAAGAGTCTGGTTGGTTGATGATTATTATCATCTTTCCATCTGATGGTTCTCAGCAAGACTTTTAAATTGCTTTGGATGAAATCGTCTGCTGCTGTTCAATCCAGTAAAGTGGGGTGGAGTTGTCCTCACCATCATTTTCGTCAAAACCATCGTGTTCAGTTTCTGCCTGCTGGCTAGCATTTGCTGGTGCTCCCTGTTGAAGAAAACAACCATATTAGTTCCTGTAATGGGAAAATTCTATTTTCACATTCTGTTTCTCCAACTGCCATTTGTTGATTCTGCCTTTTCGCTGACCCCCTTGGGGTGGTCAAGGGTCAAAGGGTCCAACTGAGAAGTCACCGCTGGGTCTCCCCACATTGCAATTTTCAAATCGAATAATGTTTACCTAAAGGAAGAAGTTTCCTCTATTCTCATCAGGTAAAAGAATGCATAAAGGGATCTCTGCTACCTCGTGACCGGTTCACCCCGGGCACAAAGGTTAACGTTAGATAACGTGAGGAATAGGTAGGGTGGCTAGACAGTGCGAGGAATAGGAGACAGAGCTTACATGATGTAGGGGAAACAACTTGATGGATTTTTCATCACACATCATGTGTGCGGCCGAGCTGTTCTCAGCATGTCTGAGACCTGTGCCACTGGATAAGACATCCTTGCTTTTGCCAATGCATTGGACTTCTCCATGCGAAGCTAATAGAAAGACGACGGATGAACTCCCATCTGAGGCCTCAGATTATTGTATGTTTGGGATATGTTCGTTATGTTTCTTTTATGTTGATGTTTTATTACTCAAATACATTAGCCTAATTGTTATAAATTCGGATTACTCTTTATTCATAAAAAAGTTGGACAGAGACGATTGCCGTGGTCCAAATTCCCGCCACAGATCCATACTTCCAAAGATGCATAACAACCACAAGTCTCATTTATGTTGACTTGAAGGACCATGGGGGCAGCGGAACCTTACCGGCTGCTCCCCCAGACCAGCGGCGGCCTGTAAGGAGGTCTGGACCTCCACGGGTCCGGACTCAAACTCATCCATCTCCTCCTCCTCGTTCTCGTCCTCCCCACTGCCGTAGTTGGTCAGGGCCTGCGTCTCGGCTTTGGAAAGACCTTTAGTGAAAGCAACAACAACCCTAGTTAACCGTATGCATGTGTGTGTGTGTGCCGGGCGTGCATATGATTCAGATCAGAGAACAGAGGATGAAGGTGCGGCTCACTAATGGACAGAGGCAGGGGAGACTCTGGGTCGTCCTGGTCCTCCACCTCTGAGGCTTCGCTGCTCCCGCTGTACTCCTTCTCCTCGGCGTGCAGGTACGTCACCTGGCACACAGAGCCCCCGTCCTGCTCCGTCTCGTCCTGGTCCTGAGAGCGAGAGCGAGAGAGAGAGAGAGAAACAGAGATAGAGAGGGAGAGGGAGAGAGAGAGAGAGACAGGGATAGAGAGAGAAACAGAGATAGAGAGGGAGATAGAGAGAGACAGGGATAGAGAGAGAAACAGAGATAGAGAGGGAGAGAGAGAGAGAGAGAGAGAGAGACAGGGATAGAGAGAGAAACAGAGATAGAGAGGGAGAGAGAGAGACAGGGATAGAGAGGGAGAGAGGGAGAGAGGGAGAGAGGGAGAGAGAGAGAGAGAGAGAGAGAGAGAGAGAGAGAGAGAGAGAGAGAGAGAGAGAGAGACAGGGATAGAGAGAGAAACAGAGATAGAGAGGGAGAGAGAGATAGAGTTAGACAGGGATAGAGAGGGAGAGGGAGAGAGGGAGACAGAGAGAGAGAGACAGGGATAGAGAGCGTGAACAGGACAGAGAAATAGAGATACATGGAGAGAAAGACAGGGGCAGGGAGAGAGACAAGGAAAGGGAAAACAAGAGATACAAGGACCGATACAGAGAGATGGACAGGGAAAGAGAGACAGTGAGAGAGAGACCGAGAAAGAGAGGGCCAGGAGAAAGAGAAGAAGGAGGAAAATTAAAAGAAAGAGAGGCCCAACGTGTTACATTAACTGTACAAAAAGAAGGTAAGAGAGAATGTAATCACTGTCAGAATGACTCACTTTGTCTTCGTCCAGGTAGTGGAGAGAAAAGCCCTTTTCACCTTCTGACATTTTCTCTTCCTAATGGGGGACAGAACTCCACATGATTAGGCTGCTTTACAGATATGGATATGGAACTTTAATCTTCAGAAAACCTAAGATAGATTTACCTCTGGTCTGTGCTTGGTCTCAGACGCCTGCCCGGCCCTGGTCCATTTGTGCAGGTTGGTGATGGGGATCCCGCTGTGGTTGTCCAGGCTCTGCATGAGCCTGAAGAAGGCCAGCTCGTTGAAGAGGATCTCAGAGATCTCCACAAGGAGGTCCTCTCCACAGTCCTTGAGAGCGCGCCCCACAAACTTACTCAGCGAGTCCTGGAGGGGACGGAGAATGAGGTGAAGGGGTCAACAGTTGATTTATTGTTTTCCAAACTTTTTTAAAAAGATACGAGGGCTGCCGTAGCAAAAAGTTTGGATTCTGTCTTGAAGGTCTGGTGTTAGGGTTACGTATTTGCTACGGAAGCAGTTTTGAGCAAGAAATAAAGTCTCAGAGAGCTACTTCACTTGCAGTATGTCCTCCCATAAGTTATTGGTCCCTTGCCCAGTTGCTGAAGACGTCTCAAAACGGAAGAGACTAAAGAGTGAATCCTGAAGTGAAAGAGGCTCGCTTTATGGGGGACCTACCTGCAGGATGCCCCCCAGCTGCTTGTGAAAGAAGCGGACAAACTCTTTGTTCTCTTCGTTCTGCTGGGACAGGGTGATCACCATGTGCTGCAGATCCCATAGCAGCTCCTGGGAGCACACCTCCTCCATGTGCTCCTAGAACCACCGATCACACACATTACAGGTTAAATCTCATCAGAAACACCATGTTCTGCTTTAATGACCACCATCTACTGTACATATCTTAAGATTTAAAGGATGCGGCAGTAATTCATGGTACCTAAAATACCTTACGGAAGGGAACGACTTAGGAAGTGGTTTTAGGAGTAACGGAGGTAGAATGGCCCTTATTCATGGTACGTAGAATACCTTAAGGAAGGGGACGACTAAGGAAGTGGTTTTAGGAGTAAAGGAGGTAGAATGGCCCTTATTCATGGTACGTAGATTACCTTAAGGAAGGGGACGACTAAGGAAGAGGTTTTAGGAGTAAAGGAGGTAGAATGGCCCTTATTCATGGTACATAGATTACCGTGAGGAAGGGGATGACTTCCTTCATGATGGCCTTGATCTGTCGATCCAGCTGCTGGGTGTCGATCTGTTGGCATCGGACGTCACCGGATGCTCCGCCTGCTCCCGAGGAGAACAATAACAACAGTAAACATCCATCCTCACAGTCCCTGACAAAAAATAGAGCCTAGAACACACTTTTAATTGAATCAAGATGGCAATGCGAAGCAGAGATCCCGCAGCACCCACACCGAACCCAAAGCGTACCTTGCGTAGGTCTAGAAGCAGTCGAGGCCAGCTCTGCGTGCGAGGCGTCGGAGCTCTCTGCAGACGCACTGTTGGCGTAACGGTGGTTAAACTCGGCCCTTAGCTTCATGCGCTCGTACTCCCTCATCCGGGCCAGGGCTTTGTCTAAATGAATCACCGTGTTGCCTGATCAAGCAGAGCAGAGGGAGAGATAGGACAGGTGGGACGACAAGAGGGGAACGAGATGGACCACCAAGAGATGAGGGAGAAGGAGGAGGGGTGGGAACGAATCGAAAGGTGAAAAGAAAGCCCACCATAGATATGAACGCAACCACATTTAAAGCTAAAGGACCAAACGGAGCGAGCCAAGAATCTCTTATCAAAATGTTTCTTTGTTGTTTGTGATATCGTTGGCCAGCTGATGCATAATCAGCATAATCAGAAACAACGCATTCAATGTTGACATGGGTTTTTATCCATTGCTATTCAAATGTATTTTTCAATTGCACGCCCTAGTTGACCCGGCTTTTTATTAAAAATAATAAGGGAGAATAACAACACGGGCAATATATTACAAGCACAATGAATCAGTTTGAAGGGTGGCATTTAATAACGGGAAAATAAAAAAAGGTTTCAGGTGCTGGATGGATAGATAAATAACTGAAAAGATGGACCACCAACAAAAATGGATGAATAACCAGATAGATAACTGGATGGATGGATACATTGATTAATAGATGGATGGAGAACAGATGGATGGATGACAGATGGATGATAGGTGGTCAATGGACGGATGAGTGATCGGTAGTCAATGGATGGATGAGTGATAGGTGGTCAATAGCCAGATGAGTGATGGGTTTTCAATGGATTGATGAATGATAGGTGGTCAATGGATGGATGACTGATCGGTGTTCAAAGGATGGATGACTGATCGGTGTTCAAAGGATGGATGAATGATGGGTGGTCAATGGATGCATGACTGATCGGTGTTCAAAGGATGGATGAATGATGGGTGGTCAATGGATGCATGTGCTTTCGCGTGCGTGCCTGCGTGAGTGTGTGTGCGTGCGTGCGTACGACTATACCGAGGTCATCGTTAGCGAAAGCTTCCAGGTTGGAGGAGGTGGACATGGTGCTCTCGTCCAGAGACCGCCCCTCGCCTCGTGCCTTGGCAGAGTCCTGCTTCACTCTCACGTTCTTCTCCGACTCCTGAACAACAGTCTCATGGTCAGTGCATTGAACACAATGACAACGCACACAACACTGTGTCCCCCCCCCATCCCCCCCCCGACACGCATATCTCCCACACTTTTTCCAGCTCAGGAATTTAAAAAAGAATATTCCCCGGTGTCCCGTTAACAAGAAAGAAAGGAAGAAATAATGGATTAATCCCTCCCAGCAGCTACAGGGTTCCTGTGTTGACGGGAGGAATTAGTGGCATCTAAAACCCGCCCAGAACAATGGCGGCCCATCCAGCCCGTTCTCTGCAGACACTGAGAACCACCAGACATTTCCATCCATCATTCAGGAACAAAGGTGTGATTTGAAAAGACAAAAAAGAAAAGCCGGCTTCCAATTAGCAGAGCCCCAGGGGCCTGTGGGCCGCAGAACAAAGAACACATGTTTGATGTGGGGAGAGGGAGGGTGGGAGGGAGGGAGACAGCAAGAGAGAGGGCGAGAGAGAGAGATAGCCGGGCGATGGAGGCCAAAGCCCTGTGAAGTCTGACAAGTTCAACTCAAAAGACACAGAGGGGGGATGAACAGGGAACAAAGACACTGTGGATATAGAGAGAGGGGGGGGGGGGGGGGGGGAGTCGGGATAAAAAGTCAAGGGTTGGACGGACGAAAAGAGAGGAGAAAATTACTTTAAAGAAGTACAGACGTTTGTAACAGCAATCGTGTACAGGGAGCTGCGTGTGAAGCGCACGGCAGTGGTTGAGGGGTGCATGAATAAAAAGAGTGATGAGAGGGGGACGTTGTGCGTGTGTGTGTGTGTGTGTCTTACAGCCTCGCTGGTGCCCATGCTCTCGCTGGGCGTGAGCTCAGACTGGGAGCCTGTGGCCCAGGCGCCAGGGCCCAGGGACGAAGGCTGGTCTGCAGACATGCCGGCCTCCGTCAGGTGTCTGGTCACAATGTCCTGGACACAGACACACACACAAGACATCATGAACACACACTCAAGAGGACTTCAACCTATGATTATGCAGGTCAATCTTGGCACCCTTTGCACTCTCCCCTTTTAATTAAGGGAGTTTTTCCTTGCCCTTGGGGGGCTTGGTTTAGGGGGTGTCTTAAATATGCCCTGTAAAGTCCTTCCGGAGTTTAACTCTATTACAGCTATTTAAATAAAATATACTTGACTTAAAACTTTGGGTACACATTTTGGGTACACTTTGGGAACACACTGAAACCTAAGGACACGTCGCATAAAAAAGAAAGGGAACAATGATCCCTTTTTTCTATGCATACAGCACTTTAGATCAAGCAGGCCTGGATAACAAGCCGTGTCCGTTCTTAAATGTGTCGGAGGACCCTGTGTGAGGAATCTCTCGGGACCATGAGGGAGAACGCTCTCACCCCTGCCCTCCACTTCACACTAACGAGATTCCTGGTCCAAAAAAGGACTTCTCTAATGAGTGTCAAAAGTTGTATTCCCGGGACATAGTGGCTCCGCTCCCCTGCTTCACCACCCCAGACTCTGTGCGGACCTGAAGGGAGTAGAGGGCCCTCTGGCGCAGGTAGTCGGTGTTCAGCAGCTGCAGCTCGTGGAACAGCTCGATGAGGAAGTGGGGGCGGGACTCGTTCTGGGAGATGAGCGTGGCCACCTCCGAGTAGATGGTCTCCCTCAGGGCCTCGAACAGAGAGAAGTCGCTGCTCGCATCTGAGGCGGGGGGATTCAACCGTTTAGACCAGCGAGAGGTTTGGCCAAGGGGCCGTCTTGCAATAACTTGCACTTGTTTAAACAAACGACCAAGAAGTTAGATTGGAAAATGAATACGATTATACCACAGCATTGTGGGGTTGTGTCTGCTTGGTCAATAACGTTCTTTGTCAATAACGAGACAACACTGAATTTTAACAGTTTTGAATCAATGTGCGGCTCATTCAACAACGATGAAAAACAACCATCGACGAGATGATTCTTTGACAAAGCCAAAACAATATGCTGAAGCACGGAGGAGGAATATTTTAGTTTCAACAGATTACAGTCGATTTGACAAAAACAATAACGTTATAGATGAAAGTAACGTTTAATATCTAGCGGTTACTGTGCGATTAGCAGAATAAACCACCCCGGGGCGTGCCTTGGGAGGGGGTATCTTGGCTTTCCCTACGCCTCACCAACCTCGTTGCACATTATATTCCAATATCTGGACCCCCAGCTGTGGTTTATTCCTTACAGAGAGGTACTAGAAAGCCTCTAGTGTTGTTTCGTAGCCATGAGGTTTAGCAAAGAAAAACATTTGAAATGAATGCGTTGGAGTGCATGCATGGAACAGAGTTAGAGGAGCATGTGTAAAGGGGACACGAACCGACGAGGAATGATGGATCCCTCGGGTGTTTACCTGGGGCTTCAGTGCATGCAATTCTGTTAGAGAGGAAGGGTGTTCTCCAAGCATAGGCTGTGCGTCGACACAAGTATGCAAGTGACCCAAAAAAGGAAATTAAAAAGCGTGGTTAGGAAATATGGATAAAAAGGAAGAGGATAACAATATTAAAATGATAGACAGCACAACACATTATCAAAACAAACAAATATGATACATTTTGTTAAATAATATAATGGGGTTTGGTTTGTGAAAACATCTTCGTTGTGAAACCTAATATTGCGTCAGAGACATCAAGTCCTATGACCTCTTGCACCTTACCGGAGGAGAGGTCATTGGGCTTGTTGCCAGGCTTGCTCTTGCTGTCCAGTTTCTCCTGAGTCAACTTGTCCAGGAGACTCTGGTTCTGATCCTTCTGACGGGGCTGTGGTGCCCTCTTCTGGACAAACTCGGAAGTGCTGCTTGCACTGTCACTCTCAAGGTCTGAGAAAAGGGGGAAAGCGAGAGTTTAAATATTAGAAGAGCTTATATAAATCCTATACATGTGAGGTTTTAGTGAATAGTTCTGACCAGTATTCTAATAAAACTATTTGTTTTGCCTCGAAAAATTTACTGAATCTACGCAGATTATAGATGATCTGCAATAATTGTTAACGGATAATTGTAACCATAACAACTTGGTAGCCGATCACACAGGCAGCCCATCTATCTGCGTTATCTATCCTTCCCAATCTATTCGACTGGAATCAGGCCTCGGTACCTCCGGTGGTCTTGTTGAGGCCCTTGCCCCTGCGGCAGCGGGCCTTGGAGTTGGGCGTCTTGTCCCTCGAGGCCAGGCTGGCCTGGGCCGAGGCCTTGCGTCCGATCCTGAAGGGCTTGGTGACCGTGGAGGGCTCCACGGGGTCCGGCAGGCTGCTGAAGCTCTCCTGGGACTCCTGGTCGAACTCTCTGGGCGGCGGGCGGTGGCGGCGCCGCTGGTCCCCGTTGCCAGGGGAGGGGGAGGCCTCGGGGTGGGCCGGCGGAGCGAGGTGGAGCGAGGGGTGCTGGGCGGTGTTGGTGGCTGGAGGAGCTCTGTCGAACACCCAGCCCGCGGACCTATCGGATTGTGGGGGGGGGGGGGGGAGCAACGCAGCTTAATGAGTCACAACCAGGAGAGAAAGCGCATTGATGCGACCACGGACTGATGACGATCACGACGTCATAATGGCGGTCCCGGCAACAGAAAACAACAGATTGGTTATTCCAGCGCCGTACCGGCTGTCCTTCGACGAGTTCACAGGGGAGCGCTGCACGGGCGGGGGGAAGCTCATGTACTCCGTCTTGGCGGTGGTGTTGGGGTCCAGCAGGGGGTGTGGCTGAGGCTGCAGGGGGCTGGAAGAGGCTCCTGCACCCTGGGGACTGCCCACCATCACGGGCGGGAACAGAGGGTTGAGGTTGAAGCCTGCACGGGGCACATGGAAGGGGATAATAATGAAGAACATACAACTTAAAAAGGGATATTATTATCCCAATATCATATTATTCGAAACGACAAATAGAGTTTCATCTTGTGCTCGAAATTCCCTTCATTTATTAGTACAGGTCTGTGGAGAAAAAGAAAGCAGTGAATCTTCTATGTAAGACTTCAGCCACAGACCATGTGTTAGATTATGCATACCAGACATAGTGGGTCTTGCATTACATTCTTTCATCTTTGGCTGTCGTCTACACCGAAGATACCATTTAGACAAACCTGGCAGGTTGAAGCCAGCGCCTGGGGGATGCAGGGTAGAGGGGAACAACAGAAACTGGCTGGGTGAGCCAGGGAAGAAGGAGGAGGTCTCGTGGATGGAGGAGGACTTGGCCCTGGCCTGCTGAGCCCCGGGGCAGGAGGTGGTGGAGGAGGAGGAGGAGGTGTGCTGCTGCTGCTGGAGCAGATCGTTCAGGACCTGCTTCAGCCTGAGAACGTACACGTGGAGGATCAGAAATGCTCTCACAAACACAAGCACTGCTCAGTGCAAAGACTCAGAACTCTATATTCCACATCAACATTTGACAATGTACAGCCGATACATAACTATACCTATTGGCTAAAACATAGCCAGACAGAGTGCCAACAATGACTACCAGTACCGGAGACACCAATGGCGCGTTTCCACCGGAGGGTGCGGGTCGGTTCGCAAAGGATCGCGTTTCCACCGCCAAAAGTGGGCGTGACCCGTACTGAGCCGTACTCGTCTCGCACTACTCCTCCGTTGGGGTACTGAGACGCCTGAGAGGGTGCCGGCAAGTTCGAGCTACACATGCCCTCCAATGATTGGTCGACAGAATCATCACTTCCGGGCGACATGGGAATAAAAACAAACAAACCGTACCCGCGAGGTATTATTCTTGACAATGGAGAATTCGAGCAAAACTTCAACTTGGGCGAACAAGGAGGTGGAGACGTTCCACTGCATTCATGGGGAGGAAGTCGTGCAGAGGAAGCTTGATGGAGCAGTTTTTTTTTGTTTTTTTATTGAGCAGGCTACACTATGTCACACTGCTAAGATGTCACGATGTTTACGTAGCTGCCGCGGCGATCGACATCCGGCCTACCATAAGGGTACTGTCGGCGGTGGAAATGCGACCTTGGAACTGACCTGGGCTATACCGCCCCCTCACTACCGGACTGAGGCGAACCGAACCGAACCCTCCGGTGAAAATACGCCATAAGGTGCAGCAACAATGAGGTCAAATCATAAAAGACCAAGTGATTGTGTAAGTAAATAGTTTGAGTGCATATTAGTTTCCAGATGTACCATTGGACGTGGTTGTGCTGCCAGGCCAGCTGGGTGTAGCCCCGGTTCAGCTGGTGCATGACCAGGGGGAGCTGTGGAGACGCCAGGTTGTTGGGCAGTGCGTTGTACTGCCCCGCCAGCAGGCCCTGGAGCATGTAGGACTGGGTCTGGGGGACACGCGCATCCCGTAGTGGAGCAGGGAGAGGGTATACCGTTAGTGAGGCACTGGAAGACCACTCCTTATTGTTCCAAGTACAGACAGAATAATTATACCAGATTATATATTGTCATTAAAGTCATTTCATTTCAATAGCTCCTTATCAAACTTGTTTAATAAACATTGTAATGGCCTTGTGAAGAGAGAAAAGTGGGTTGAAAGAGAGGAGGATCAAACCCGGGTAGCTTCAAGGCATAACGCCTACATGGCCAACGCATTAGTGGGCCAAACCCCATTGTCTCCTAAAGATCACTGTGGAGATTACCACGGTGGTGTCCAGCGTCCTTATAGGGGTCACAAGGAGCCTACCTGCTGGTCATGCAGGAGCGTCTGGTACACGTTGCTGCTGAGGTCCAACTGTTTCTGCAGCTGGCTGATCTGCTCCTGCCAGAGGTTGTGGTTGAGGTGAGGAGCGGCAGGAGGAGGAGGTGGAGGAGGAGCGCGAGGAGCCTCGCTCACAGAGAGCTCCGAGGCCCATCGCAGGTTCTCCTGGCGCCGTGTGGCCCCGGCGGCCTGGCTGCCCGACAGGTTGGCCACCTTGATCTGCCTGGGGCTGGGGGCCGTGTGGTTGGCTCGGGCCTTGGCCCGCACTGTGATGGGACCGCTGACCTCCACGCCCGAGAAGGCGGCCGGGGGCTTCAGGTTACTAGGGGGAGAGTGAGTGAGTGAGTGAGTGAGTGAGTGAGTGAGTGAGTGAGTGAGTGAGTGAGTGAGTGAGTGAGTGAGTGAGTGAGTGAGTGAGTGAGTGAGTGATACAGCCTCAGTAGAGTACCGTCACTGTATTTTTGTTATTATATATGATCATTGTACGTAATATACGATCATTTATATATACGATTATGATATGATGTATTCAAAATACAAAAATTACATTTTCGTATTCTGTATATTTTTGCGTGCTTTGGCAATGTAAACATATGTTTCCTATGGCAATAAGGCTCTTTGGATTAAATGTATAGGATAAGAGAGACTGATTCATAGAGTCAGGGCCAGAGAGTGTGCGAGAGGACGGCTATACAGGATGTTAGGAGAACGCTCATTGGGACTGACCTTCCCTGGTTCTTGAAGGAGCGTTGATTCCTGTTTACGGGATAAATGTGGACGTCGCTGCTTGAGCTGCTCTCGGCTCCGCCTTCATCGTTATCGCCGGCAGCCCCAGCGCTCTCCGAGCGGTAGTCTTCATCAAGGTGGCAGGGGGTGGAGCCTCCCCATGTGGCCATAGTCCTTAAAATCGGATAAGGGTGGATAGATTCCAGGTCAAAAGACAGCAAATACAGTGAACTCGTTGACGAAAGGTGGTTCTCGATCGAATGAATCAACCCAAAAAACAAGGCTTGACTGGTTGTAAAAAAAATGTAGGATCTAGTTTTTGTTGTGTATAAACAGCTGGTAGAATACTGTCTCATAGTCACCCTGGGCATTCCACACAAAACCTGACCTGTTATTTACCACCTGATAGTCAACATTCTTAAGTAAGGTTTAAATTAATTATAGCATCTCAAACACTTTAGCACTCGGCACTTTAAGGTTTGTTGTTGACGTTACCTCTCGTCGCGGCTGAGGGGCAGTGCCTGTTGGTGGTCGCTCCTGCAGGGGGAGTGGGCGTGGCCACTGCGTCTCTGCTGCTCCGCCATCAGGGACTCCAGATGCTTCCGGCGCTCCCGTAGCTCCTCCTTCAGGATCTGGCGGCGCCGCATCTCTGTCCACAGCTGCAGGCGGAGCAGAGGATTATGGGTCAGGAAGAGCTAACGGTGTCAAGGGGCCAGGGTGAGCACCGGCACAGAGCTGCACTGAATGTTACGAGAGGCCTCACCCTCAACCTGCTCATCTGTGACCTCACTAAAGGGGCGAGAGGCCTTTTGCTCCAGGACTTCAGCTGAATCGTCCTTTGTACGAGCATAAAGGATTTGACATTCGGAGGCGGTGTTAAGTGGAGGGTCTTACCTCCTTGTCGGCGACGGCGGTGTTAGCAGCTTCTGGAGCCGTGGCATTGAGCATAGACGAGTTGGTGTGATGGCCGGAGGACGTTTTAGGTTTTGTGGGGGCTGGAGTGGACGCAGCTGCTGGGAGTTTCTTTATCAGTCCCTGCACACTGGGGATGCTCGACGTGGATGACTAATGAAGAGAAGAGAAAGGGACGATAATTTGATTCCACTAGCCGTTACAAATCGGCAAAAAATGTATCATTAAAACGTTTAATACAACGTAGACGCCACAGAATATTAATCCAATTGATCATCTGTTGAGCGGAATGAATAATCGACATCATAATATCCTGCAAAATAATCTGAATTATAATTTGTCATAATCGTGCAGCCCTAGGGTCAGATAATCCAGACTGCTCTCCAGTGACTCTTAGTACGCAAGCGAACGGCAGACAGAAGGTTACCTGGAGGTCGGGACACACCCACTCCAGGTCCTGGATCATGCCCTGGATGTCCATGAGTCTCTGGCGCTCGTCGTGGAGCTGCTTCAACTCCAGCTGCTGCTGCCGGAGCTTCTCATCATACAGCTTCTCCCTGGCGTCAGCACACCATCACAGGTCAACACGTTAGACACGTGGACAACCAACCGCACCCGAAATCATCTTTAAACAGGCAGCAAAGTTATTCAATGGCTATGGAAGGGATGGATGTATTTTCTGACCTTTCCCTCTCAGACAGCACGGTATTCTTGCTGGCGCCGGTCCGGAACACCACATGGTCTCTGGTGTTGTTGGGCTGCTGATGCGGGACTTCGTCCTCGTTGGCCGTGGTGCCGTCGGTGTCGTCGCTCTGGGGGAGGGACAAGGGGAGACCGCAGCTTGCTTAGACAGGTGGTTTATCTGACAATGGTGTGCAGGTAAAAGGTTACTAAAAGTAAAACATATTTTTTATTCGATTTACTTGGGACCTACAAAAGTAATTATTATCAATTCATATGAGCAATACAATGGTCCAAAGGATTACTTAGTAAGCATATAATCATAACAATAAAATAACAAGATTAGAATGATCAAAGATTCTAAGGAATAACCTACTAAAAGATGCAAAATGTCAAAGAAGTACTAATATCCGGACCCCATCTTGATCAACAGCCCAACATCGTCATCTCCCTGTACCTGCACCATGGCCACCAGCTCCTGTAGCTGACTCAGTTTCTGCTTTGCCGACTGCAGCCGGTGAACCTTCTGCGCAAATTCTGCCGCCCCCCCTAGGCTGCTCCTACGGCTGGACCCCGACACCTCGCTCTCCACACCCGCGGCCTGCGCCCCGGCCCCCGTTCCCAGACCGCCCTCCTCCTCGTCTTCATCCTCTTCGCTGTCGTCTTTAGCCTGGTTGTACTGACACTCTGAACGGATATGAGAACACATTACAGTAGTGAGGTCAGCGTGACAGTTAGCCCCTCCGTGTGTGTGTGTGTGTGTGTGTGTGTGTGTGTGTGTGTGTGTGTGTGTGTGTGTGTGTGTGTGTGTGTGTGTGTGTGTGTGTGTGTACCTATAGCGGAGGGGATGTTGAGGCTACGCAGGTTAGCAGCCGAGCGGTTGTTAATCTCGCACGCCGTGTTCAGCCTGCCGTCACGGTTGTTGGCGCCGCCGCTGCCTTGGACCCCTCGGACATTGCCGGTCAGAGTGTTCAAGTCGGACCAGTTACCACTGAGTACAGGACCGGACAGAGAGAGACAGAGACAGAGACAGAGACAGACAGACGGGGGTTAAGAGAGTATCTGAATAGTTAATCTAAAATCGCAGAACATCCATTCTTAGTTCGGTTCTGGCAACTGTATTTATACTTTACATAAATTGAAATAACTGAAGGATCAGGTCTGTTGAGTTAATGTGGTTAACGCTTCCTTATACAGGAGATCAGATTTGTTTACTAGAGACAATGTGAAGGTGAAGGATAAGAAAGGGTTTATTTACTTCTTTATTTACTTGACTTTAGATCACCAAGACTATTGGATCAAATTAGGGTGCCGACATGTGGCTTATAGACCCAGGGCTCATTATCTCAAAGCCCTCCTTCAAACAAATCCAAAAGCCATTGTTTTTAAACAGCCAATGTATATATTGTACCTGATGTTGGCGATGAGGCGGCGGTTCTCTTGTTCAGAATCAGACATGGCATCAAACAGAGAACCGTCCTCCGTCCCGTCCTCCTCCTCCTCGTCCTCGTCCTCCTTCACGTTCTCGTTCACAGTGTCCACCATCATGTCTGAGGTCTGCTCATAGTACTGCACCAGCTCCCGCAGCTCGTTCAGACGCTTGTGGACTTCCTTCAGCTTCCTGCGGGAACAATAGGCCATATGCAACCTCTGGTCAGATACGTTAGATAATTATAGCTTTATCAGAAACTATAATAGAATATAGTTGTGGCTTTGTATCGTCAAATACAGACACAATAGAAGCATAGTGTCAAAAGAATAATTGGATTCAAATATACGATTTTATGTTGCTGCTGCTGCTCCAGAGAGAACTTAAAAATATGTTCACAAATTCTAAGCGGAAAGGCCTTCAGTCATTGGAAGCATGCTAACTCATCGTACCTGAGCTTGTCTGTGGAGGTGGAGGCATCATGGTGCTGAGGGATCGGGGGCTGGAATGAGGTGGAGGCCGCGTTGGTACAGACGTAGTCCGTGGAGCTCCCCATGCTCAGACTGCGCTGGGTAGACATACGGGGGCCTGCAGGGAACACAGAAGCGAATTAGCAAAACGCAAAAATATAGACGGAAAATAACAATACATTTGATTTAAATGTAACAGAGAAAAAGGGCATAATGAAAATGATCTACTTACAAGAGTTGTTGTTGAGGGTCTGGTCCCGGAGCGAGTGCAGCTCCTGCAGGATCTTGTCCATGGTCTGCTTCTTGTCTTGTAGCTCCTGGAACACGGTGAGCTTGGGCGCGGTAGCTGCGCCGCTCGCCAGGCCCGCGTGAGGCCCAGAGGCAGAGTGCAGCAGGGGCCTGTGCTTAGGCGGCCCGGTGGCGGGCTTCGGTGCTCTGGAGCGGCACACCTCCCTGGAGAGGGACAGGCTCTCTGCCTGCCGGCGGTTGTCCGGAACGGCTTTCACCTGCGGACCAGAGAGGGAAGGCGTGTTTGTTTTGAAGGAGGAAGTTATGAAGTGCATCGAATTGGCTAACTGAACAATGGCGGCTATGTCGTGGGTAAACACAACAAGTATGTCTGAGATTAATAAAGGTGCCCGTGTTCCGCATGTCGCCAGGTGATTTTTTGTTATGATATTGAAGTTCTTGCATAGCCGGTTCTATGTGCAGAGGGCTGGTTGCTAGCAGAGGGGAGCCATAGCGTACCTGAGAGTCGTGGAGCTGGTTGTGGAACCTCGAGATCAAGTCGTTCAACTCGTCATTCAGCTCTGAGGTGATGCTCACACCTGACACGCTGCCAGTGGTTTCTGTAACGACTTACAACGCAACAAAATTAAAGTCAACAGAGAACGGGGTCCGTCCGTTGCCTTGGTCTCAGGCTGCATGCAAACAACTGGCACACAATAACCTAAAGACCACACAGCTAGAAATGGGACGTATATATGTCAGAGCGAACTTACTGGTTTTAAAAAAACAATTCTATTCCACAGTAAACAATCATGTTAAACAACAGTAAGTTGTGTGAGGAGAGCTGTTTGGCTTGTTGGCTAGCAACAGATACATAATGAATTTGCTAAGCAACCAATGCCATTGTGTAAGGTAATTGCATGCAATTCGAGTGAGTTTGGGCTAGTGTAGCATTAACACTCCTTAACAATTCTTATTTTCGTAAATGTTATTTGGGCATTGCACAGTTGCTAATATGTATTGTATACACAATATAAATTATAACTTTTGTAGAACGGCATGACGCATTTGCCATGTTTTTCATTATATAAAATCTTCCAACATTGCTTTTAAAGGAAAATGAAACCCAAGAAAAAACCTTTTAGATGAAAGATAGATGAAAATCCATTTGATGGATACATTATAGTGCTATGGCTTGATCCTGGTCGAAATCTGTTCTTAAAATACTTTCTTCTTCAAATAAGATTTAAAAACGTAAGTTACAATCTCAATATGTTCTTGTAGAGGGCGTTTAGCCATCTATGGGCTAAACTAGGGCTGGGCGACTAATCGAAATTCGTTATCGACTTCGATTTCAGCGTCAAACGAAGGCAAAATTAACATAATCAATTTTTCGCTTATTATTTTAATTTATTATTATTATTATTTCATTGCTAACCATACCTGGCAATTTAGGGTTGCCAGGTTACATCAGACAGACAAAGCAAGTCTTGTGCGAGGGAGCGAAAGCTTGAGCAGCAATATTTACAGCTCGATAGTAGGCAGGGAATAGCTGAAACTAAAGAGTCCGGCCTCCCTTCAACAGGTTATCCCAGAATGCCCGAGGAGTGGCGTCTCCCTCTCACCGGTGTCGTCCATGACGGCGATGGCCTGCTCCGCGGTGTGCTGCATGGCCAGCAGGGCGGCCTGTCTGCCCTGTAGTGCGCGCAGCTGCTCCTGCTGCTCCAACATCTTCTTCAGGAGCTCATGCTGCTTGCGCAGGTTCTCCAGCTCTTCCTTCTGGTCCCCCTGTGCCGGTACCGGCCCGCTGCCGCTCTGCAGGAGTTAGTAGCGGAGCCACGGATCAATGAAGCTGCACTGCTTTCAGACCCAACCAAAAAGGCATGTGGTTTGCTGTGTCCGTTTCTATGCTCGGGTCTGTTTCATGGTATGTGTGCATGTCATTTGTCTTGTGCCGTTTGTTGCCATCAATAAATGTAGGACATTTCTGCACCTACTAAATGTTTGAAGAACCATTAGCACACTGACGGAAATTATTGGCAGAGCCGTCACTTTTTGTTCCGAATCAAACGCTGTAAAAGTTAGGCAGCCTGGAGGGTGTGACGTGGGAACAAGCTTCCCCATGTTGTCATGGATACAATCTATGTGACCTCTTAAACCATTGTTGCTTGTTAAGCTAATGCACAGCCGATTGGAAATGACTGAAACGACTGTGTGGGTTCACTTACAGAGGTGGATTGAAAGTGGATCACTTGTTCCCCATGAGTACCAGATCAATATTGTAAATAAGAAACTGTTCTTAATGTTTCAGCTGGAAAAATAAAGGTTAAGGCTTTGAGATGGATGCTTTTTGTGCTACATAATTTTTCGGTTGCATGTTCAACCATTGTATTGGTTGCCGTTTTTTATAATATTATCATGGTTTAGAACGATATACAACAAGATTCGAATAAAAGATTCTAAGGGTACAAGATGCAAAACGTCAAAGTACTAATATACGGATCCCATCTTCATCCATCTTTTCAAAACCCCATCTTCGTCATCTTACTGCACCATCTATAAGCCATGTGAAGTAATGGATAGCGAATAGTGCTAACATTAGATTACACTATGCGCATAAAGTCCATGCCTTTACATGGATCATATAAAGTGACTGTATTTCCACTGCTTTCGGAGCCTTGTTATGCCGTTAAGCCAGTACCTCCATGTTGAGGGAGGTGCTCTCTGCTAGGGAACCAGACCCCACGGCTGAGTCAAGGGTCCCCGCATCGTCCTGCTCGTTCTCCCGAGCCTGTGGGAATGAAGATCAAGACATTCAGCCAAATAAAGCAAGAGAGGAGCAATTAAGACTGACGCTAACTATCCATTGACTGTCTGACCTAGATCTAGGAACCACAATGGTAGCTGAGATCATTTATTTGAAAGCGACAAAATGAGCAGGATTAATTGAGTTCCAATTAAAACAAAAGGTATAAACCACAGATCTCGTAAAACGATCTCAAACATCCAGTTTAAAAACAAACAGAACTCATAGCCTACAGTCTCATACCATGGCCCAGTTTCTGTTCATTTACAAAGAACATGACACTAGACTGTTGCAGTGTGTTCCGTGCTAAAGAAAAGGCATCTCTTAAAATATGCATGTGTGGTAAGCTGTAGGGTTACCTGTATCACACACACATACACATACATACACACACACACACTACGTCTAAGTGAGATACCAAAGACCTTACCTACACAAACAAATCATGCCATGACTTTCTTGAAATATTTCCCATACTTTCTAGACTAACAAAAAACAATAGCAGGACAGACAAACGAGAAAAGTAGCTCAACAATACTAAACAGCACAAAGAGAGGAAACAAACAACAGAAAACCCGAAGTGGATGAGAAACCGACCAGCATTTTCTGCAGGAAGCGCAGATAGGACTTCTCTTGCTCCTTGAGGTGCTGGATGAGTTGGGAAAGGCGCTCCACGTTGGCCGGCACATCTTTCTTCTCCAGTAGGTCGTCCCTCATGGAGCTGGCTTTGCCAATGTACTCCCGGATCTGCACCAGCTTGCCAACCACCTGCAGCAACACAGAGACGGAGAGGAGACTGGGTTTGTGGGTGGGGCTGGGTAGAAAGGGGGAGGGACCCAACAGCAGGTGTGTCGGATGAAGAGCAGATGGGATGTGTGATGTACACGGGGATGGCTGGGTCCCTTTTATGACTGCTCAGACGATAGAAGTAAGTGAGAGGCAGAGGAGGGTAGGGGTGGGTACCGAACTCACTCGGCACCCAGGGTAGCGTATTTATAAATCGCCCTACATACAGTGTGGGTGCAGCCGTTGCTAACCTCCTTACTTGAAGCCTTGTGTTTGTAACCAATATTGCACTTATTATTTCTGAAAACATCAAGGCATATATATATTGCCCTCAAAATGTATACAATATAGTTCATGTTTCATCTGTATTTTCTTTGCTATATATTGATCAGTGCATTATTCGGATCAGGATGTTCAACTGAAATACATAATGCATGCCGCAACTTCCCAAGTTATCATATTCACCTTATTAATAATGTACATCAGTCAATACATTTTGTGGCATTTAGTTTTGTCAACATTTAACCTTTTTTTTTTTAACCTAATTTTCTCCTCTTATTGGAAAATTATCGCCCAGTAAAATGTATATAGGATGTCTCCCAGCTGGTCAGTGCTATTATTAATCAACTGTGCTATAATTGAACATTGCCCTGCTATTCTGAAATGTGGAGCAAGTAGAAATCTCTATTCATAGAAGATCAGTGAAATCTCTTCAAATATGTTTGATCACATTCTGCGAAATGGACCTTTATTCCCCTCACCCACACATACAAGAAATGAATGAACTGTATGAACAGTTCAAACTGAAATATATAAAATACATACACAAGTCCAAACATGTAGCAGTTGGTGAGCCATACTCAACATTACCTGGCTGCTGTCGACGCAGGACTCTCCCCTCTCATACTGCCTGTGAGCCAGGGGGCTTTGCTCGGCTGCAGCACTATCCAGCAGCCCGGGTAGTGGCTCTATGATAGGGAAGAGGGGCCCGAAGGAGTCCCTGAACCCAGGGCTCTGCTTCTTGGCTTGCTTAGAACTGGCCGGGTTGGCGGGGGTAGAGGCGGAGCCAGAGGCAGCGAGGAGATCCCTGCTTTTGTTGGTGTTGACGTGCAGTGGGAGAAAGTTGTAGGGCTTCTTGTTTTCCCCCGGCAGTTGCCGCTGGTTGTTGGCGGCGGTGACGCGGCCCTGGGAGTCACTGCCCACGCTCCTCTGAAGGATAAGGAGAATGGGGATGAGGTTTATACATAACATTTATTGAAAGCCTTACATTTCCTGCGATACAATGTACTTTACTAATCCTAAATAGTTTTAGTCTATCAACTAAGTGACACAATTTGGGTGATTAAAAATGAAGATTGATGTAGATATAAAGGTTTAAAAGTCAATGCGTTGACTATTTCAGAACATTGAGAGCGGCTCACCTCATCCAAGTCGGTGAAGTTGATGCGCTGGCGTAGTCGCTCCAGTTCCGCCTGCTCTGGGACAGACATTTGGGTGGTGTATTTGACATGGGGAAAGGAGTGCGGGGTGCGAGCCCTTCTGCGGCCCGCCCCCGGTGTCGACTCCGGAGAGATGTCATTGGTCAGCCGGCTCTCCGCCACTGCAGCAGAGAACTTCTTCCTGTTTTTCTCTGAGGAGCGATTGGCTTTTTTCTGCTGCACGCCCCAGTCCTGATACAGATATGTATATGCATTACACAATAAGGATCTTCATCACGGCATTGATACAGTATAAGTAATGGGGATGTTTTAAGTAAGTACTAAATTAAAAACAAAATGTATATAAAACAGGCATTCATTCACATTTCCAACTAGCTAGACTATCGACATGTCTTCACTTATAAAGAGCTACATTCTGTGTCAAACAAAGAATGTCAATTGTAAAAGTACCGGTATTATTATGGCTGGTTTAAGTTCCATGTAGCTCATTAGGAAACATACCATGTTATTAAGCCTGTCCTCCAGACTGCCATTGGCCCAGTTGTGCAGTTCTTGCTCTTCTGAATCATCAAAAGACGTGCCCCCTGTTGCCATGTCAACCGCTTACAGTCTGAAATAATAATATACATTTCAGTTCAATCTATTTTTATCTGCAGGAATAGGTCTTCTACCCAAACATTGCATCATTCGGATGATATGAAAGCATGCAGACATAAACAAGCAATAACAGCAATAACAGACTGCTATTATAATACAGAGTAAACTAACAATATCAAACGGTAAAGAGCTGTGGCATGGGGCGGAATCAACAAACACATCCAGGAATCAACATCAATATAACGATGCCCATCCTCCAAATGTCTTACCGCCGATCTATTAAGAGCGTTCTTTACCCTGCGCCGATGAGATTTCTCTCCCTAGTCGGTCAACACTATGAGTGACTAAGGGGAACCAGTGAAAGTTATGGGCCCGCGGCTCTTCCCGGGCTCAGGACTGCGCAGCGCCACTAGCTAGATAGCTACTAGAGAAGTTAATAGCAGCCAAGGCATTGTTGTCCCTGCGGTCGCGCAGAGGCTTAGGATAACTTAGCAGCAGCAGCAGCTGCTGCTATCGACACCAAAAAGTAACCCGATCAATCACGACACGCCCTATAAAATATTGGTTGGGTACTGCCGTGGGACGATTAGCGGTATTAACTAGTTAACTAGTGAACTGCCTAACGTTTGCAACGGTTTGGCTCTCCACAATCGCCATGGCAACTCGGTGGCCTCGTGAGGTGGGGTGAATAAAAACTCGAGAATGGGGAGAACAGTGCGCGAGCGATAATAATGTGCAAGTCACTATTATCCCCGCGAAAAGATACATTATCACGAACACTGACTGCAAACCAAAATGCAGCGATCAGCAGTAGAGCTAGGCAAATATGCACCTGTTAGCTAACCAACTAGTCCTCCATAGATGGGTAGCCCCTGTAGCCAAACACTGCTAACGTCGACCACGCAGCGAAATATACCCAATAAGTTCAACAAAACCAAGCAAGCTAACATAGCCTAGCTGATAGCGAAAGGTACTCCGATAAGACAGAAACGTGCTACGTTGACGACAAATGTATTGTTTAAAAGATGAGCAGAACTATCTGATAATTGTCAACACTGACACAACTCTAGTTATTCGTGATGTGGGTGATATATACATTCCATTACATGAGCTAACGTTACCATCAATACAAAGAAAATTGGACTACTTACATTTACCTTTCTTCGCGAAGAAACTAGAACCCCCCTGCGGTTGTTTTAAGGCTGAGGGCCTGATCAGTAATGGGTGATTGTTATAAACATTGACATACTAAACATACACTTCACGCCAACAAACATGCACCAACATAAACGTCCCATCCGACACCTTTGCTGACAAGACCCACCGCTGGTCGTTACGGGCGGAGCCGCTAAGTGGCGCTGTGGGTTCTCCAGGAGGTTTTGTCGATCGAAACACTGGAAGTGTTTTTAGAGATGAAGCGGGGTCATACGCTTTCGTCTCATATGCGTTCATTTTAATCTAACCACAACGCCGTATTCGGGAGCATACGCATTAATCAACGACAAAGAAGACGGATACGTTGTTTTTTGATGGTCTGTGAGCTTGTATCTTTACTATAACAAACCATTTACAGACATTTAAAAGTGTGACTGTCTCCGCCGGTTGATATTGTGAAGCACACTGCAGCTAGCTACGTAGCACGCCAAGTTGGACCAAAAAATATTTTTTGGGAAAATCCTCTAACGAATCGGACTTATCTGTAAGAAAAGCCATGGGGTCTTCCAAAAAACACAAGGAGAAGAGTCGGGATAAGGACACCGAGGACCGACGTCGCGAACACAAGAAACATCGCCACAAGGAGAGAGACAGAGATGCGGAACGCGATGCAGGTCGAGACAAGGAGAAGAGGAAGCGCTCCAGATCCAGGGAAAGACCTGGTCGGGAAGGCCGAGGCAAGGGGGAAAAAAGCGGAGAGCCCCGTGTCAAGAAGGAAAAGTTGGAGGAGAGTTCAGTAATTGAGCCACAGTCTGCAAGCGGTGACGCGTCCCTCAGCATTCAGGATACAAACAAGCTCAGAGCCAAACTTGGCCTAAAACCTCTGGAGATGAATGAAAACAAAAAGGAGTTGGGCACAAAAGAAGAACCGCTCGTCGCAGAGACTATCAATCCAATCCATATAAAAAAACAGAAAGAAATGAGAGAGAAACTTGCAGCATTGAAAGAAAAACGCATTCGCAATCTAAAGCTGGGCAAGGTTAAGACCTTGGCAGAGGATGATTGGTTAGATGACACCACTGCCTGGGTTGAGAAAAACCGCAAAGCAGAGAAAGAAAAAGAACTAGCTGCGAAGCGAGCCCAGCTCCTGGAGGAAATGGACCAGGAGTTTGGTGTGAGCAGTCTGGTAGAGGAAGAATTTGGACAAAAGAAAAGAGATGCATATTCATCCCGGGATCTCAAAGGACTGAAAGTACAGCACAAGATTGACTCGTTTGGTGAGGGCCAGACCGTCATCCTCACACTAGAAGACAAAGGTGTGCTGGAAGAAAAGGAAGATGTGCTGGTCAATGTGAATATGATAGACAAAGAAAGAGCTGACAAAAATGTGGAGTTATTGAAGAAAAAGCCAGATTACAAGCCATACGAAGAAGATGAGAGCATAGACGACATGGCCACACTGAAGGCCCACACTGTTCTGGCCAAATACGATGAAGAGATCGATGGGGAGAAGAAAAAGAGTTTCCGGCTGAGCACAGGTGGCGTGGCTGAAGGGGTACGGGAGCGAGAGCTCCAGGCTATTAGAGAGACCCTACGTAACCAGGCCCAGTCCCTGGAAATGCCCTCTCTCTCCATCGCCTCAGAGTACTACACACCCCAGGAAATGGTGGGCTTTAAGAAAACCAAGCGGCGTGTGAAAAAGATCAGGAAGAAGGTTCTGGATGAGCCGCTGGACGACACTCGCAACACCGACTTTGGCTCAAGAGTACGTGGCCGCGGCCGCAAGCAGGCAGAGGAGCTCCCGGAGATGCCCAAAGACAGCGAACCTGTTTCTACGCTGGTTACCGTGGTTCCCCAAATGTCTGATGACATCCGCATGGCGGAGATGGAGATGAGCGATGAGGAGGACTTCACGCCTCCTGACTCTGCTGTGATCGAGGAGGACGAGGCAGAGCAGGAACTGCAGAAACAACTGGAGAAGCAAAGAAAGCTGAGACAAAAGCAGCTTCTCAAGGACTCTGGTGAGAAAGTGGCGCAGCAGATGAAACTGCTCGCAAGGGCGGCTGATGAGGAAGATCCAGAAACGGGAAGCAACATCACATTCAACGCCACCTCAGAGTTTTGCAGAACTCTGGGCGACATTCCCACGTATGGCCTTTCAGGCAACCGAGAGGACCAAGAAGATATTATGGACTTTGAGCATGAGGCAGAGAGAGAGGACGGAGGAGAGATGGATTCCGACATGGATGAAAACATTGGTTGGAGCACAGTCAACCTGGACGAGGAGCAAAAGCAGCCAGATTTCACCACAGCCTCGAGCACAATTTTGGATGAAGAGCCAATCGTCAGTTCTGGCCTCGCAGCTGCGTTACTGCTTTGTAAAAACAAAGGCTTGTTGGACACTCAAATGCAGAAAATATCTCGTGTCAAATCTGGAAAGCCAGGACCCCTGCCCAACGACAACTACTGCATCGAAGACAAGATGACAATTGATGACAAGTACAGCCGAAGAGAAGAGTACAGAGGCTTCGCACAAGATTTCAAAGAGAAGGATCTCTACAGACCTGAAGTCAAGATCGAGTATGTGGATGAGTCTGGGCGCAAGCTCACACCAAAAGAAGCGTTCAGGCAGCTTTCCCATCGTTTCCATGGAAAGGGGTCTGGCAAGATGAAGACTGAGAGAAGGATGAAGAAACTTGAGGAGGAGGCCTTGCTTAAGAAGATGAGCAGCAGTGACACTCCACTCGGCACTGTGGCTCTGCTTCAAGAAAAACAGAGATCCCAGAAAACTCCATATATTGTCCTTAGTGGGAGTGGTAAAAGTATGAATGCAAACACCATTACCAAGTAGGCTAAGAGTGTATGCTACTTACCTAACGAAACGTGAGATGATATTTTAAGTAGAATTCTGTTAAAACGTTCAGTTGTAACAAGTACATTTATGTTGTTGAAATGGTCCAATAAAATCATTTAACCAAAGAATGTTGTTGTTTTTTTACCTCAAGAGTGGTGTGAATAATAGCTTTTCCATTACACATGTCTTATTGCCAAAGAAGTGGTTACTATGCAATTGGTTAAAACAGCATAAATTGTATGTACTTTAAATTATTTTTTTTATAAATGACTTATCTTGAATGGTAGGTTAATATATTTTGATAGACTAGAATAATAAAACACCAACTTCATCGGGACCTGACTACCAGAAAAATGTAAGGGTTGTAAAAAAAAATCAGTCAATAAAACGAGTAGCTGCCTCGAATAGGTTGCCAAAAGACTTCTCATTCCATTTTATAATAAAATGTAGATCAGGAAAAAATAAATTGCTTTATAATTTAACTGAAATGTTAGAAACAAGTTTTAAAGTTAATTGATATGTATACAATCCAAATAAGGTATATATTAGTGCACTGCCAACGTGCATTAAATTATTTAGATAACGAATACAATTTAGGTTTTTAGGGATATCTCAAATGTACCCATGTCATGTTATTTAAAGGTTTGCTCTATAACGGAACTAACTGGTGCGGCTAGCTGTTGCAGTACACTTTATGTGGAAGGTACTAAGCTAACATTAGCATCAGCTGAAAATAAGATCGCGTTTAATGGCCGAGCTCTAAGGTAACTATATTGAATGCAAATGGAATGGGCTGTGGCAAGAAACCACAAATTGTGTAGTTAAACTGAACCGTTCGTATTGTGATGTTTTAGTCTGTAACTTTACGTCAAGCTATCTTTAATGGCTAATGATTATGTTGGTAACCTACAACAAGCTAACGGGAAACTCCTAGTATTTGTAATCTACAGTTCACTTCCCAACTCATGACACAGGTTAATCGTTATCTATACGGATTGTGTCTTTTATGCCATGCCGGTGACTTGGATAGCCTGATGTTTCAGCACACGATTGGTATATATTTTCTAGAGTCCGTTAAACAGATTATCTAGTAGTAGCCAGTGTCCATAAAGTTGCTGTATTCACAACCAGGCCATGTAAGCTAGGCTCCCAAATATCATTATAAACAGAAGCCGTACATACAGCAATTTACATTATTGTGGTCAGACCAAACTTTGATTACTGATCATCAGTAACGTTACGCTGTCACTGATCAGTAACGTTATCATTACTCATACAACACGACCCGCACAATAAAATTATAATATAACATCAACGATGTATGTTGTAGAATTGTACAACCACTCGTTTTACACGAATTTATTTTGATTTATAATATGACAATACGTCTAGTATAAACTGCAATAGATCTATCTATTATCGTTATCGTACTAAACATACATCGCCGCTGACTAACAATTGGCACAATCTGTAGTACAGTACAACTTCCTGATAACTGGTGAAAAAACATTTTTGCTTTTAATCTCAACAGGGCGTAGGACCACAAATTAACGCCAAGAGGTTTAGAGATGTCGGAACCTAAATCACCTACCCCTACCCCTGGCGACACGTACAAGGGTTGGCTCTTCAAATGGACCAACTACATAAAAGGTTACCAGCGGCGGTGGTTTGTTTTGAGTAATGGCCTTCTGTCTTATTACAGGTTAGTTAAACACCCACTCAAGCATCTCTTTCGCAGATATACCTATTCTACTCTTTGGAAATATGACCAAAAAAAGTGTGGACTTGAAGAAATTATAAAACGTATACATTATTACTTTATTATGTAGTAACATCGAACTTTGAAGACCAGTACCAATTTACCTGATTATGGTAATATAATCGTTTAAGTTAAGCTTTATAATGCATTTGTTTCGCTAAATAGATGTTGTTGATACATGCTTTACTTTTTACCGTTTTGTTAATGATTCTGATTTAATAGTTTAAGATATTGGATTTTATACTTTAAAAGGTCCATTATTAACAATTCCAACTGTCCACAGAACCCAGGCAGAGATGGGACACACATGTAGAGGGACCATCAATTTGGCCACGGCCAACATTGCTGTGGAGGACTCTTGTAACTTTGTAATTTCGAATGGCGGGGCCCAGACCTACCACCTGAAGGCCAGCTCGGAGGTGGAGCGGCAGCGCTGGATCACCGCGCTGGAGCTGGCCAAGGCCAAAGCAGTCCACATGCAGGCCGAGTCCGGTGAGATTGAGGGGAAACCATTGAATAATCCCTCGTACATAAGGCTCTTGATGAATGATTATGCTCATACTTTTTTTTCCACAGACGACTCTGGCGACGAAGGTCCCACATCGCCGCCTACCTCCGCACCAAGCGGAAGCAGTCGAAATATGGAGGTCCAGTCGACTCTTCGCACACTGGGCTGTAAGGTGGAGGATCTTTGCACCTGCAATGACCTCATCAGCAAGCATGGCACTGCTCTGCAAAGGTCAGTGAGCCCTCACTCTGTCTTCCATATCTGTATGGCTGATTGGTAGCATTTTCCCAACGTCACCCCATGTTTTTCCACCGATTGAAGGCTACAAGGATATATAAATGTGGATCTTCATGGCTCCTGTCTCTTTTTCTTGGCATTTTCTGTGTGCTTCTTTCTTTCTTCCGTTTTATTCTCTTGCCGTATCTGCTGCCTGCCAGTGAACACTCAGAGTACCACTTTGAGGAGTTCTCTCTCCTGATTGGATAAAGGGGGAAAGGGAATAAGAATACAAATATAATCATTTTACTGAAGAGCGGAGAGACTGGGAGAACCATGTTGTTAACCACAAATCGATATAAGTGATGGCTGTTGGAAAATAGAGCTTGAACACAAATAAATAAGGCTTAAAGCACCTGTTTAAACAGACAAAAAAAAAGCTCAAACTGCATGGTCGTTGATGCGTTGGGCTTCTCTTGGTCTCCTTCTCGGCCCCAGGTCCTTGTCAGAGCTGGAAGGGCTCAGCATACAGGGGCCCATGGGCGACAAAATCAAACAGGTGACGGAGAGAGCCACACTGTTCCGCATCACCTCCAACGCCATGATCAACGTGAGTTGCTCTTCAGTGCAATGAAACTCGCGGGGGATGCATTCCCCCATCCAACTTTATTTAATTTTGTTTTGTATATGCCTTTGGTCCTATTTACTTTTATTTACTATTGATACCATAGCAACATTCAGCAATTAAGGTGCTGGGAGGGGTTAAGGATAGCTTGCTCAAGATTACCTACAGGTTAGGCTGCAAACATTTGGGATTTAACCTGGTAACTTTCTTTTAGGAGTCTAATGAAACACCCATATCATATCCCTACCCCCTCGCAGGCGTGTAGAGACTTCCTCGGCCTGGCCCAGACCCACAGCAAGCGCTGGCAGAAAGCCCTGCAGGCGGAGCGGGACCAGAGAGTACGTCTGGAGGAAACCCTGGAGCAGCTGGCTAAGCAGCACAACCACCTAGAGAGGGCCTTCAGAGGGGCCACAGTGCTGCCCTCTTCGCTCAGCAACTCAGCCATGGACAACAAGGGTAGAGCTCTCACCATATGCACCTCTAGCTGTATTGCTGTATTGGTATTTCTTTTTTCAGAATAACTCGGACAAACTACCTCAACTCGTACATTTTAGCTCAATGTATTTTTGGGGTGGTGACCTACAAATGAACTCACTGAAATATGTTTGGACCTATTACAGAAAAAAACGGCTATAGATTAAGGCCCCGTCCACACGGGCAAAAACAATCTTTTCTCCTCCGTTTTCCTTGGCTGCGTTTCAGTAATATCTCAGTTTCAGTAATATCTCTGTAAAGACGGACTGATTGCGAAAACGCATCCAACTGTAGAAACGCTGTAGTACATATTCAAGGCCTCTGTGAGGCGCTGGTTCACCACCGAAATGCATACGGTCGAGGAGGAGAAACCAGTTGTTAAACCTTTTTAGATTGAGCCGAAAATACTTTTTTAATGTATTTACCAAGTGGCTGTATTAAAGCTAAAAACAAATTTGTGTAACGTTGCCAAGCTGGTGAGGGGGCGATGACGTCATTGTTTGCATATCAGGAGTCCACACAAATCCTAACACGGAATCACATAGGGCCCTTTTATTTTCTTATCCACTCTGGGACATGGTTTCAAATAAGTGTGTTTTTCGGGCAACGAAAATGCCGGATCCGTCTGGACCGTCGGCCCAAACGCAAAAGACTTCTGCGTTTTGATGAAATTTTTTTTTTCGTGTGGACAGGGCCTAAAACTACTAACGGCAATTGCTCTGTAGTAAGGGGTTGAACAGGTGTTTTGCACACGTTCATCCAGCTTTACTCTCTGGTCCTCAGGGTCTAGCGACTCAGGAAAGGGGGACGCCAGTGATGAGGATGACGAGAACGAGTTCTTTGATGCCATGGAAGACCCTTCAGCCTTTATCACTGTCCCCGCCGACCCTAAATACCATAGGTCAGAACATCTCCGTCTGTTGTTGTCTGCAGGGTTGGTGAATGCCCAATCCTTTGTTTCCCTTGAATGAATTTGGATTTATTTCCTTAAATGGTTCGGTTTTGTCGTCTTGTCAGGAGGTCTGGCAGCAACGCTAGTGGGATAAGTTGCAGTGACCTTGGAATGGACGATCAGTCGGTGAGTGGATACTAAGACGATGCTTTTGCACATGTCTGTTCGGTGGGATTACTTGTAGTAAACTGTTCCATGGCATAACATCAGCTTGGCTATTCGAAGGATTGAACTGCATTATCCAGGAAACTGCTGTAAAAAAGCTAAATATTAGATGAAGTGACTGAATTTACATTGGTTTGATTTTATAACCCATCGAGAAAAAAAGCATTTATGCATATAAATGGGATAAATCTATGCATTTATCCCTTCTTGTTGTTCCTTATAAATAGTGTCTATACTATTATGATGGCACAACCACCTCATCACATACATCCTTCTTTCTTCTGCTAGTTTGATGAACAGTCTCTGACATCCAATCCCGAGTCTCCCCAATCTCTGGAGTTGGAGCCAGTCAGGCAGAGGCGGACCCGTGTTCCAGACAAGCCCAATTACTCCCTCAACCTATGGAGCATCATGAAGAACTGCATTGGCAAAGAGCTGTCAAAGATACCCATGCCCGTAAGCCACGTATATTCATGTGTTTACATTCCTGCTAGCATTCAATAGACAATGCAGAAAACTTATTATTTACTGTTTTAATTCATTTAGCAGACACTTTACATGGAGTCCATGTATTTTAGAAACCTGTCATTAATAAGCATGCAGGGGTTAGGCTTAATGCGCAAGAATCCCTTCAGATAGGTGTTCTTCTCCGATTTCGCTTGTCCGTTCATGTACCGATTTCTGTCTGAAGTAGATGGGGTAAAGGAATTTACATCCATTTTAAAAGTCCTGTTGAGGTCTTATTCGTTTCTTTATCCAATAATGACTCTGCATGTAAACGCACTGATCATTTGGATTCGAACCATGAATATGTCCTGAGTCATCCGGTCTATTTTGCAAAGGAGGTGCCTCCCCTCAATCAAACTTCCTGAATAAATGACGGCTAAGTAAAACAAATACAATCAACCACGACAGGGCACCAAAAGATGCATTTTATTTTGTTGTTTGTTTTGTTGATTCATCTCTAGGTCAACTTCAACGAGCCTCTGTCCATGCTTCAACGCCTCTCGGAGGACCTGGAGTACTACGAGCTCCTCGACAAGGCGGCCAAATGCCAGAGCTCCCTGGAGCAGCTGTGCTACGTGGCGGCCTTCACCGTCTCCTCGTACTCCACCACGGTGCACCGCACGGGGAAGCCCTTCAACCCCCTGCTGGGGGAGACGTACGAGCTGGACCGGCTCAAGGAGTGCGGCTACCGCTCCCTGTGTGAACAGGTGAGCTTTGGGTTCTGTCTGGGGGAACTGTTTGTTATGATACTGACACATGTTGCCCCCTCTTCGGGAAAAATGTGTATCGATGTTTCATTGTTTTGTGAGTGTCATTATCATGTCCGATTATTCAAAGATCCACAAATCACACAAATGATCATAACTTAGTCTATGGGTTAGGTTGTTTGACTCCCGTCCGAAAGGTTCCGGGTGCCGTCTACATATAGAGCTCTCTCTAAACTAGCTTAAATCCTCCAATAGTAGTATTATTTGTTAGGGTTTAAATACGCACTCCTCTTTCTTGCCTCTGTCCCTCACAGGTGAGCCACCACCCCCCTGCCGCAGCCCACCATGCTGTCTCAGATCGGGGCTGGACCCTCAGACAGGAGATCTCCCTGGCCAGCAAGTTCAGAGGGAAATACCTCTCCATCATGCCTTTGGGTGAGTGAGCGCGAGGATCACTTGTAGTATGAAGTTATTAGGTGCTCTCCTTCTCCGTCCGGGCCCAGGAAGTCATTCTCCTGCCCCAGAACCCCCACAAACATATTCATTCTGGGCCACGTTCATGTTGTGAGATCATACCTTGTTGGTGGACCGTAAGGTTAAAATAATTTAACTCTCTAAATCCACAGGGTCCATCCAGTGCTTATTTGAGAAGAGTAACAACCATTACTCTTGGAAGAAGGTTACCACTACAGTGCATAACATCATTGTGGGGAAACTGTGGATTGACCAGGTTGGTAGAGTTTCGAATGACATGTTTCTCATGGACGAGGGAAGGAAGGAAATTGATTATAAATGTGGTGGAAAAGAATGATGAGACGATTAATCAACAATTAGACACTTTGATTAGATTTTTTAATTTGTAATTTCATTTCCAGATACATTATTTAAAAATAAGTATGTGCTTTTCATCAAATGTAAGTGGGATGCTCATCCATCATAATATAATTCATTGCAAACCCCAATAGTAAGTAAAGTGTAGATATGCTGAAGCTAGAAATACATTGCTGTCTCTCTCCTTTTGGGTCAGTCTGGAGAGATAGACGTGGTGAACCACCAGACAGGAGATCGCTGCCACCTCAAGTTCGCCCCCTACAGCTACTTCTCCAGAGATGTGGCCAGAAAGGTAGTCTACTCACACTGCTGTGTCCTGTAGCTTTATAGAAATATTCTACTGAATACATTTTAATTTACTGCCCGACAGTATAAAGGGTGCTATAATATGTGGTTAAAACACTCCATTCACCTGGAAAGATTTCTCTCTATGGTTTATATTCCGATCTATATTATCAATCCAATTTCCCAACTAGGTCAATGAATGCAAAAACATTGGAGTTAATTTTTCTAAGCAGCAACACATAATTGTTCTTGTGGTGGTAGCATAGGCTTTTTTATGTCTTTCCTTTTATGTTTAACTCAAGTAATATGTAATTAACCCAACTAGTTTACATACATATTGCTACATACATATTGACAAATGTGCCTCTGAATTATTCCTAAATATTAAATTTGCCTGGAATTCATCACGATAAAGTCAACCTAAGAGCTGCTGTTCTATCCATCGGCAGGTCACGGGTGTGGTGACAGACAAGGACGGTAAGGCCCACTTCGTTCTGTCCGGGACGTGGGACGAGAAGATGGAGTTCTCCAGAGTGATGCAGAGCAGCAAAGGAGAGAACGGCACGGAGGGCAAACAGAGGACCGTGTACCAGACGCTGAAGTCCAAAGAGATCTGGAAGAAGAACCCTCTGCCGTGAGTTTGGTCCTCCTCGTCAACTATGCCGTCATATTGTGTTGAAATGGATATTACATATTGCCCTATTGGCCGATGTGATAAGCTACCATCACTGATGGTAACGGTCACACATTTTCTTTACCATCACACATTTTCCATTTCTCAAGCATACTACTTTCAGAGCGTCTTTTTTTTCTATTTTATGCGTCAATAAGCATCCTGTTGAGAAAGTAGTATGGCTTAACCAAAATTTTAGATTTCCTATGAATCACAACTCCTCATTGCACAGGATAAAAAAAGAAAAGCAATAGATTGTTACTCAATAAATCTCCTTCCCCCCCCAGGGAGGGAGCGGACACCATGTACTACTTCTCCTGCCTGGCGCTGACCCTGAACGAGCCGGAGGAGGGCGTGGCGCCCACCGACAGCCGGCAGCGGCCCGACCAGCGGCTGATGGAGGCGGGCCGCTGGGACGAGGCCAACGCCGAGAAGCAGCGGCTGGAGGAGAAGCAGCGCACGGTCCGCCGCGAGAGGGCGGCCGCCGTGGTCGCCGGCCCCCCCGAGGAGGGGGAGGGGGAGGGGGAGGCTGAGGCTGAGGGTGAGGGAGAGACACACACAGACGCACACAGACGCGCGCGACACACACACACACACGCACGTGACGAGACACACACACACACACACACACACACACACACACACACACACACACACACACACACACACACACACACACACACACACACACACACACACACACTCTCTGTAAAGCGCTGTGATTGGAATAATCGTTTTCTCCTTTTTTTGTTTTGAGAACTTGCATGAGTAGCTTTTAGTCAGTTGTTTTTTTTTGCCGCATGCAAAGTCTGCCCTTTCATTCTTCTGTGAACGCTTCCATGTGTCTGTTTCCCATGTCTGTCCCTGTCGGTCTTCTCCCTTAAGCTGTCAGTGAGGATGGCGAAACTAACCCAGCTTTGAAATGCAAGTATCCAGTATCCATCCCCCCAACTCGTCTCGTTCCTCTAGCTATTCTAGTCTTGCAACAAACAAATCAAGCACACATCTGCTTGTGGCAGGTGCTAAATGCTCTTTCATCTTCTTGTTGTCCTTCCATCCGTTTGTTTTCCATATAGCCGAGACAGATGAAACTGGCACGGAAGCAAGTGAGAATTCAAACGAAAGCAAGTATCCCTTCAGTAGAAAATACTGTTGTGCAGTTGGTTTCCCTGCTTTTTTTTGGCATCCGTTTTTTGTTTTTGTTGATGTGTGCTGCTGTTAGCCTTGATTTGACCAAAACAGAATGCATCTCATGTGATCCATGATTGCATTGGGTTGGCAAAGGCACGTTAAAGTTTCTAAAGCATTCATTTTTTAACTTTAACAATTTGTTTACTCCAACTTGTTGCCATATATTTAAGGGAGCTTTCTTTCCTCCAATAATTATTCGCTTGTTTTACATGTACAGCAAACCCAGAGGATTCTCCGCCTAACACGCCTCTTGCATGCAAGTACCATCTCATGATTCCCCACTTTTGTCTTAAATGTTCCTTCTGTCAATGTCTCGTTTTTTTCTATATCAAATCACTCACGGTCCTTTTTGTGTCCATTTGTACCAAACATGCCTTCCAAACTATTCTTTCTGACAGCTTATCAAGGACCACACCCATCCTATCTATGCAAGTATTCCTCTTTTGACATAGATAACATTTTAACGCCTGTCAGTTTATGTCAGTGCACAGCTGGGAAAAAGATTGTGCTCACTCAGAAAGATTCCTCTGTGTTATTTATAATCTGAACCGGTTTGAGTTACTGCCACTGTTTGAACAGGGAATGATTTTGTGTCTCGAGGTACAATGCAGTCTGAAAGGACATTTCAACATAGTGAAAATGCTTACATGCTCACTGTTCCATTTATATCATGTCAGCTACCAACTGAAAATCAAATATATTTGGCATCACACACACACACACACACACACACACACACACACACACACACACACACACACACACACACACACACACACACACACACACACACACACACACACACACACACACACACACACACACACACGGAGGGGCTAACTGTCACGCTGACCTCACTACTGTAATGTGTTCTCATATCCGTTCAAACATCTTGGATATAATCAACTCTGCAGTATTATAGCATGTAGGTTTTGTTTATTTATTAGACATACATATATATTTACATACATATTTACATACAATTTCAGCTTCAACACATGGTGTGGAAGCTGAAACTTTTAGAGGCCTGTCATTAGCATGGTGTTACCAGCCATTGTTTTCATTGTTCCCTCCATTCTGAAAACCGTCTCCATATTGTTGTTCTTCTGTAGCCGAAGGCTTGGAAGATCCCTATGGTGCGCCCATCAAATGCAAGTAACATCAGACCATCACATTACCTCTCCAATCCCCTATCTGTTCTCTAGGAGCAGTCCAAGTAGTCCTAGACTTTAGAGTTAACATAGTGTTTATCTGTCATGTCTGCCTGATGCCTGTATCATACATGAGCCCATACCAGGGTTAGCAGGCTCAACATTTCCAATAATATAATTATATGTTCTGCTCCAACTCCTATAAACATCTGCCGAGCTTGTTGATACTTTAACACCGAACCAATCAAATCCCAAAGGATAAAATCACATTACAGCAGCACGAGGGTGGATGGCCATAAACCAGTTTGTATGATCCCAAAACCAGTTGGCCTTTCTGCAATAATAGGAGTTTGGACTGTGAGGGTCAGGGGGACTGTGAAAAATCGAATCCACTGACTTGAGTAAACCTTCCCCGACATCCATTTACCCAGATCCCTGGTAGCTAATAAGTTATATCTGGCTCCTTTCCTCTGAATCTCCAGCTCCAATCCTGCTAAGATCTTCACCCGGAGAAAGAGGAGAATGGATCCCAATTAATTTGTTGTCCTTTTTTGCTTTTTCCACAACAGGTGCCCAGCACATCGATAACTATGAAGCACTTTGGTTCAAGAAGATAGACGACCCCGTCTCGGGAGAGAGCTTGCACGTCTACAAAGGAGGCTACTGGGACGCCAAGGAAGAAGGATCCTGGGACATGTGTCCTGACATCTTCTGATGGAGGAAGCTAACCACCCCTCTACTCCCTGCTGCGGAGCGGATGCAGATACAGTACACACACTAGAGGAGAGAGACAAAGAGGATTAACCAGATGATATGTACAGGGTCCCTCTGAGAAAAGCACAATTACTTCCATTTTCATTTTCTAAAGCCCTGGTTTATGAGAATGAGGAAGTGAGAGGGTAGAATAGATTCTAATGACCACACAGGAAAAGTTCTAGGTTGAAAAGTTGAATACTGCCGTGTGAAAATAAACAATGGCCTCAATACCTTTTTTTTTTTAATGATAAATGTACACACTTGTACTAGATCAACAACCCATCTGTAATTGTTGTTTACAGTTTTTCAAAATATAAAGAAACTACCCTCTGAGTTTAACATAGCAATGGGGGAAATCACCACCTACATGAGATTACTACCACTTAGATATTAGACTTAGAGTAGGGACATCCTCTTCCTCTGCAAAACAAGACTCACTGTGGCAGTTAAGGCCCCGAAGTACATCAAACAAAATCTAAATCTGCGTGTTCACATAGGCTGTTGATCACACAGATTTCAGCAAGGTGCAATATATTCAGTGGGTTTGACTAATGCGCATATCACGGTAAGACGCAATCATTCAAGTGTCATTGTCGACCAGTTGCAGGCAGTGGTGTGTGTCAGGGGCTTGTGGGGAAAATGTTGACTATTTGAGTACCCTGCACACGCCGATTACGAATTTGTTTGAAGTATATCAAAGCCTTAACACTTTTTTGCACAACTATGTTTTTGACCTGCATCTCTCTTGACTGTACACAAATTGCAATCGTCTGTTTGTAGTTTAACCTATAGCATTATCCTATAAGTCTCTGAGGGAAAATGTATATGTTCATGTAGAAGTGTGTGTGTGTGTGTTTTCAGGAGGGTAAATATTAGATTTAAAATATATTTGTTTTAAATCTTCTATTCTTATTTTTCTTTCAGTTTACATTTCACATGTCCTTCCTGAAACCTAATATTATGTATTTATAGAAGAAAATTCAGATTATTATATTCTATCCTAGTGATGTATACATTTGATTGGAAATACTTTGTGTGGAGTGATAGTTTTAACTGTGTGCTCCTTGTTTTCAATCAAGTTTGATCGATGATTGGAGAGCTGTTTTATATTAAAAGTGTACTTAAACACAAATTTTGGAAAAAGAAGTTATAGAATGTTGGTGTGTGTGTGTGTGTGTGTGTGTGTGTGTGTGTGTGTGTGTGTGTGTGTGTGTGTGTGTGTGTGTGTGCGTGTGCGTGTGCGTGTGTGTGTGCGCGCGTGAATTAACTACTAGCTGGGCTAGCTCTTTATAATGAAAGATTGTCTTCATTAGTATAGTTGTGTGTCCCTTTCTGTAAAGCATAAAGTGTGTTGAACACAATCGAACAATTAGTTGTATTCAATGTCCTACTCATGTTTTTCCTTTTAATTTTCTATATAAATGATCTTGTGTAGCAGTTATTAGTCTTGCCGGGAATTTGTGTCTTTGGTTTTTTTTACTTTTCCTTTACAGTCTTGCTCCTCTATCAATTTGTCTATTCTGTATGCGACATGTTTTTGCTTCCCTACATTTCTTAGTCCTATTTTATGTCCAAACACAAAAATATGAAGTATCTTTACAATCATTGTATCATTGTACAATCATTTGTAATTGGTATTTTATCACAGCAAATCACATACATTGTTTATGTTTAATTGATTGTATTGCACAATCGTTGTAGAATACTAAACATCATAAGGAACACATTGTGTGGGCTAAATTGGCCATATACAACTGAATATTTTATATTTAGATCTTGTAAAATGGTTGTTTATTTCCTAACCTACCGTTTGTAGGAACAATGTTCATGCCATGTCTATAGTAAAGGATGCATATAGTAACAAGTGTTTTGTGAAGTGTTTTATATAGCTCTGCCTATTTAAATTATTTCCTTGAGATTGGGTCGCACACTCGAGCTAGATTCACTTGAAATGTGTTTATTAAAATGCAGTGCATTATCTTTTGTTCATGAGAACTTCTATGACGCAGCTTTTTTGAATTCATCGCACGAGATGTCTCATTCTACTCGTGTCACAAACCCTCAGTGAACACATGGCTAGTACAGAACATTACATGCAATGAAGCAAATAACCAGTGTCGCTAGACAGGTTTTACGACTATAAATACGTAGGAGCACAGGCACTATAATAGTTAGTTGTAGTGGGATGACTAGGTACACCAAATAACGAATATTAAGTTGGTAGAAGAACGGTAAAAAAAAAAAATTGCAGGGTGCTTTATAGTCTGCATGGTATGTTCTTGGCATTTGGCCACGTGACTCGAGAATACCACTGCCACTCTCGCGTGACCGCGACATAACGGCGTGCACGGGAGAGAGGGAGAGAGAGATCAGAGCGAGCTGCCTGCAACGAGGACAGCATCGATTGTTTACGCCGGGGCGTTCACAACAAAGACCAACCAGGAAGGCGAACACACGGGCAGCCGCCTTAAAACATAAGTCTACAGTTCCTTTCTTATCTTTCGAGTCCAGTCGTTTCTTATCTTTCAAATCAATAAGCTCTTAAAGAAACATGTCTGCAAACGGCAATGGAGGAGTTGATTGCCCAGACGCGAAGAAGTGCGGGGAACAAGAGTAAGAGAGTATTATCATACGGTTCTTTATTATTATTTTTTGGATCCTGAAAGTTTTTTCATAAAGCTACTTTAAGAAATATAGTGATGATGTAGTTTTCGAATAGTCCATAGTTTAGCCAATTTAATATTTAATATGCTACCTGGGAAACTGGCGTGCTGTATTGTATGATATAAAACCGCTGTTTTGTATGATACAGCACAACATCAACTTATAGATTCGACATTTGTACAACTGCTCGTCTGCTTTTGTTTTCAAAAAATAATGTTTCCGCATTTGTATTTCGGACTATCTTTGTTCAGCTTACAGGCGTCTTCGGTTACTCCGGGATCCATGGATGTTGACTCGAAGCCGAACGTCCAAAGCTTCAGATACAGTCTCAACTACCCCTGCATTGGCCGCTGTATCATCATCAACAACAAGAACTTCGACAGAAGAACTGGTATTCATCTAGCCTCACTGTTTGGACAGGACTTAATGTGTTTATTCCAACTGTTTATAGATTCTGCAGCTGACGTGTCTTTTTGCACTTGCGTCATTGATCAAAAAACTGAACCCACAAGGCATAGCCTATAAACAAACCATATACAGTAATATGCATCAGTATCATAATGACTAGTATTTTCATGCTTGTATATAAACTTTAAGATCGGGGCAAATATATACAAATTACATAAATTGTCTTTGTATTGATGTAGCCCTTTGACTAAAGGTAAATATTCTAGATTTGAACTGTGCAGTATTTACAATATGCAGTATTTATTAACATCTTACAATTTTCTGTTCTATTGTATTGTGAAATAATCCTTTCTATTCTTTCTGGATCTAAAGGCATGAATCAACGTAATGGTACAGACATGGATGCAGGCAATGCAATGCAGGTGTTTAAAAAGTTGGGCTACAAAGTAAAGGTGTACAATGACCAGAGCATTGACCAGATCCAACAGGTTTTAAGTTCTGGTAAGTAAGTGTTGTGCAGTCACACGGTTGGAAAAAAAAGCACAATCACCAACTGCAAAGTCTCTCGATTGTCTAAATGTATACACTTGTTTACAACTGAATGTTAACGTGTCTATTACTCTATATTATTATGTTTTTTTAATATTGCTACTCGTGGTTATATTTAAATCTATGTTGCAAATACACATTGCATATGTACTGCTCATTTGGGGCCGAAAAGTGTAGCGGCTGCGGCCTAGGGTTTCTACTCCCAGCAGAAAGGTACAAAGGTCCGCAGCCTACCTGTAATAATCCTTGAGCAAGATGCCCTAACCCCCGTAACTGCTTCCTAATGACCGGTTTCTGATATCACCGTAAGTTACTGTTAGGAGGCTCTTTTTGGAATAAAGCGTCTAACATAATAAACCCATTCGTCTTTCAGCGGCGGGTGACGACCACGGTGACTCTGCGTCCTTTATCTGTGTCTTGTTGAGCCACGGCGACGACGGCGTGTTCTTCGGCACCGACGGCCCCCTGGAACTCAGGAGCCTCACCTCCCTCTTCCGGGGCGACCAGTGCAGGTCCCTGGTGGGGAAACCCAAACTTTTCTTCATTCAGGTATGGCAATGTTGTCTTCTCTATTCCCCTGTCTTGAGGTCCAGTCTATGCAGTAGGTCCTACATACATCGTAATGGATTTCATGTAAAGTAATGAAACTCAGAAATATTAAATTTGAAGCTAGTTTATTGTTCTTCCAACAAGGCCAGGGGTTAATAACTTGAGGGGCGTGTCCTACACTTTGAATTAACATAGTTGAAGCGGATTGGTCAGGCCTGTGGAGACAGAGAGAGTCTGACTCATTACGCACACTATCACATTCAATCATGACATAACCCCCATAGATAAAGTGAATGTAGAAGAAATCTATATATATTTTTTTTTAAATTCGAATGATGAAATGCACCACAGAGTACTGACAGAGAGAATCATTTTCACATAAGTGGAGTGGTATGATAAGACAGCTGCTGTTAACACAGTTAGCATTTTACTTTTTTGATCGTCTTTAATGGTTCCAAACTTAAGCTGTTTTTTTTACTGGACAATGTGTATCATGGTTAAATATGGTCTAGATGTGCCCTTTCTACTAAATGTATTTCTATAGAAGATCTTTAAAAAATTCAACGTCCCCCCTACTCAGTTTTGTATATAAGACGTGCACGACATGTTATCTCATTGTGTGTGATGGTACTCCTGTTGCGGGTCAGGCCTGCCGAGGCACAGAACTGGATGGGGGGATTGAAACGGACAGCGGACCGGATTACGGCACAGCAAAGATCCCTGTGGAGGCCGACTTCCTCTATGCGTACTCCACAGCCCCAGGTAGGGTCCTGGTATGGTTGGGTCTAGTCTAGTGGCCGGAGGTGTTCACCTTCCAGCCAAAGGGTACTTGGTTTGATACCCATGTCAACAGACTATATGTATGCATCCTTGAGCAGAATGCATAACCCATACTGATTGATTATATGTATCTGAATTACCTAATAATAATAATACCTCCTATCCCTGAGATTACTATAATTCAATGCATCCAGATTTTGATAGGTAGCCTGTGTTTGGGTTTTAGGCTGCAGACAATGAGGCAAAACCCACTTAAACACCTTTTAGCTAAAGGTACATGCACACGCACTCTCACACAGACAGGCACACACACACCACTCCATCGCTCTAAACGCCAATCAGTGATCCGGTAAAAAAATAGTGAGTAACTTTAATCTGATTACTGGTTTGGAAATAGTAACGCGTTAGATTACTCTTTACTGAAAAAAGTGGTCCGAGGCCAGTAACGCGTTACTGATTAACGCGTTACATCACTGCTTACAGGGCACTACGTCTTTGCTGACTTGAGAATATTGTTGGCAGGTTGTAAGAAGCAGTAGGATTTGCAAACTGCCCTTGTATCCCTTTGTTTCAAACCTCAACGCTCATTCTGCTACACATGCTTCTGCAGGTTACTATTCGTGGAGAAATACTACAAGCGGCTCCTGGTTTATACAGTCACTGTGTGAGATGGTCGCAAAATACGCAAAGGAGTTGGAGCTGCAACACATCCTGACACGAGTGAACCACAAGGTGGCGGTAGAGTTCGTGTCTGCCACCAACGACCCGGGCTTTGATGCTAAAAAACAAATTCCCTGCATTGTGTCGATGCTGACCAAGGAGATGTATTTTACCCCCTGATGTTGTTATTAAGAAAATAATGTTCTAAACACATTTCGTGTTTATGTGATGGTGAAATGATATAGGATACGTTTACTGCTTTTGAGGTTTTCTTGTACATTTGACTGAAATTATGTTTGTAAAAGTAGGCGTTGTGCTCAAAACGGTGGTTGCTATTTGGGATGCATAGGCCTAACGTTACCTGTTTCTACATGTATCTTCCCGAAGAACTCCTCATAGCAATCTACAATGTTTTGGGAATATACTGCTGTGGCTGTTAAATACTTTTCATGCTATTTTTGTCACACCTTTTCACTTTTCTACACAAAAAACATGTACTCATATTTTTATTTTGTTAGGCTACTTTGCTTTTATTTGACAGTCAAAGCTATTCGGAAGCCTGTTGGGAAGGCTACCGAAATGTGAACAATCAGCCAGACTTCGTTAAGATACACCCTCGTCAAAATGGCCCATTGAAGCAGGCCTGGCTGTCTGATCTTCTTCATGCATGCTCTCTATATAGTCATCGTGTTGTATTGTACTTCACCGCACAGAATCAGCAGGAGTTTCCCTAATATTTCTGCGTAGCCAGCCAGTAGATAATCATGTAGGCCTACGTTGGTTGCAATGTACGAAGCCGAATATTTTCAGGGGACCATGTGATGTGTTTTTTGATTGGTCCTTCCCTGGACATGGTACTGACTTATAATCACTCTGCCTATGGTGCTGTTTGCTCTTGACATTCAGGGGTAATGTCTGCAGCAATATGGTCCTCCACCTGTACGACTTTATCTTGCAATGCATGTATTGGGTTATAGGTTGGTTGTACGCAATGCAGAGTCATATTTACATGTAATATCCGACTGTATTGGTGTATTTATAATTGCTCAGGTTTCTCATGATGCTTTAATATTTGTCCAAGCTTAGAATAAAGTAAGACAATTTTATGGATTGGTGTTTTTATGTATAGCCTACATCAGCTTTATATGCATAACGTGCAATTGGTTTGAGTATCCCGGTAGACAGTAAGATGCCTGCTTTCAATGAGATAGGACTCGCAAAGACAAAATAGTTTTCAGCCACAAAATGTTAGCATTACACACTCAAGCTTTAAAGATGGATAATAATGTTCAGCTATATTTGCTTGTTTCTAAAATCTTAGCAATTAATTAGGCCTACATGTGTAAACAAATGAATAATGTCGTAGCACACTGGACTTGCTGACATAGTATCGCTAGTTATGGGCTGTCCTCTTCCCTGACTTCGGTTTTCATCCATAATGATTTTTCCCAGTCTGATTTATACTGACGTATTCTGCTGTAGGCCTCCAACGGTCGCGCTCGCGCCATTTCCGCACTTTGCGCAGGTTGCCTCCAGTCCGAGGCTACCTGGTGTGATGAACGTGTTCACGGGCAAGGATGAGGTCATCACTTGGAGCGGCAACCCAACAATCCGTCTACTTTTCTCTTTGATAGGCCGAAACTGGAGGGACGCTTAATTGCTCTGTTTTTCATGTAATTTCTTATCATCAGACGGAACGTTCACCGAATCGGTTTATATGGAAGTGTATTCAGTTTACTTTGGAAGCTCGGTCAACTTGAAACAAGCTAGTTTGGCTGCAGCTCGGCAACTATTTGTAGTAGGACGCATCGTAAAATAAAGTTAACAACGCGCGTATAACGACTTCCAGCGGTTACGGGCGATTTGTTTACCCCCATGGCTAAGTGTTTCCAGATAGCACCCAATGCAATAGCCTTGGTGCTGTCGCGCGTCCGTGGGGATCGAGAGGACACAACATCCAACAAGCCTTCAGAAAAGTTAAAGCGTCTCACAGGCTATGAGATATTTGCAGATTTCAAAGCTGCAAACATGCAGCACTTCTGGAATAAGGGCATGATGCATGCTTTGTCTGAGATATTCTGCCTGGGCTGGATAGACCAGCATGTGCTTCTCGTCCAAGGGAAGGAAGAGCACCTTGACGTCCTCAGGAACGGATGGGCACGACGGGTCCTCAGCCCACCTGCAGGGTTCCTCATCAAGTGTATAGGTAGGCCCATCGGTCTTCAACACGTCGTGACACTACAGTTGCTTTATGCGTGTTATGAACACTTCTAATATCACTGGTTGAAAAACATGTTTCTACAGCTATCCTCTTCTCTCCTCACACTGAAAACAAGATTAAAACCATAGTAGCAGGCCTTTTGATAATATTAGCGTAGCCTACAAGATAACAGTTTACAGGAAATAATAATTACAACAATCAGGAGGCGGTAGTGACCAAATATATTAAGAGTCTGGCTCTAGATCAGCCTCGAGCCTGGCTCTAGATCAGCCTCGAGCCTGGCTCTAGATCAGCCTCGGCCCTCGAGCCTACCAGATTTTCGGTGTGGTTGAAGCTTAAATGTTGTCAATATAATTTTGTAAAATAAGATCGTATTGTTGTATCATAAATTACAATACTTCGCAATGAGATAAGTTCTGTTGTTGAGGACAGGCCTGATGTTTGAAATGCCATAGGCCAGCAAGTGGGCAAGAGTACTATTGGGGATAATAATGACTTTGATGTGACAGATGATAGTGAAGTTGTGATAAGATGATTTAATGATAAAAGTTCCTATAGGCTCCTAACATGAAACCACCTCTGGACCTGGATTATAAGGACTATAATATCTTGTCAGTGTTGAAGTGAAGGTGTTATGCCAACAATACAGCTGTTTATACCACCATATCACCTCTAAACAGGCTTTTTTTTTTAGAAGGCCTACTGTGATTACATCACAACAGATAGGGATAGATCATTTAGATGGTCGGCCATTGTAAACAAAGGAGAATATTCAGAAGATTGACTTATTCATGTTATGATTCTGTCAGATTCCTCTATCCATCCATAAGCTATTTTATATGAAACTTCAGAAGAACATTGAATCTGGAAACTTGAGGCAACTTTATAAAAGCACTGTTCTCCGGTTCACACTGGAAATTGTTCCAAACTAGTCTGAACTAGCCCTACTAGACAAGTTAAACATTTTGTCATCACTCAACTCCAGTTGGTATAAAAAAAAGATATGCACCTGCATGTTTCATTTTTAGTTCTCATAATCTAGTTATCTATCATGCTTTCGGCAATAAAATATACAAACATGATGGTTCACACGCTTGGACATATGATGTGACAGCAATACTTGTCGTAACTGAAGCGGATATACTGTCTGTGTGCCAGCATGCACATGTGCCCAGTATGCAGAGAAATCAGCCACAACAGTCGATATTTAATCCTCAAACCAAATGCCTTTTCATTTGTTCAGAATAACTGAGCATCAAAAGGGCATACCGATCCAGAAAAACTATCAGATTATATAAAATGTAGTAAAGGTAAAGCAACAACATTTAAGTGTAGGCCTGGGCGATTAGATTTTTTTCCACACAATCGTTATGTATACATCTTATAATCTACTTAGTACAGTCTTGGCTAGAAGACAAGGTATTGTGATGCGTAGCAATCCAACTTAGACTTTAGGTGTTGAGTGTTAGCTTGTGATAAGCTAAAGCTTTTGTGTGGCTGGTATTGTCTCACACCAGCAGCTAGCTGGGAAGAAGTGGCAAATGAAGCTGACGACGATAAGCGTTGGAATGTTTGTCTTATAGCTAATAGCTCACCACACCACGTAATGGGTCATCCATTACACATTATGCTAGCCTACATAATACATCTGCATGTGAAATTGTTTATTTGTCAAAATCTGAAATTAATACTTTTTTGCTTTGCTTTGAGATTATGACATCTTGAACATAATGAATCAACAAGGGCTTTAATAAGATAAATATTTTTATATTTATCCCAGTTGCTCATTTTATAGACTGGAGAGATCCGCTCATTAAAAAAAAACGGCAAACTATGTGCCATGTCAATTGTGATAACAGTATAATAAAGTTATTGTCATAAGTCCTCTTTGACTTAACTCTGAATACATATGGAGAGACTTTCAGCTTTTACACAGGAAGGAGGAAATATGCTTGGGGCGGTAAGAGGGGGGAGATACAAGCTAAAGGAAGGAAAAGGAGTGTCCTATTGGAGAATTGGTGGAAACGGAAGGCAACAGCGGCAGGTTTGACTATATTTCTTAATGTGTTGTGTGGGGCCTCTAGCACTTCAACAAGTCCCACATTTGTCTATTCAGCTGGTTGGTCCCTGGGATGGCAGGTGTCGGCTGTGGCCCACTAGAGGGCAGTCCGGATCACTGTTTGAACGAAAGTGGGTCGAAGGTGAAATGGAATGAAATCCGCAGCGTGTAGTCATTTAATAGTATCTCACTGACAAAGAGACAGTTTGAATGCAATTGGATGCTGTTCGAATGTTATGCAATTCAAATGTGAAAATGTACTTATCAAAATTGTTAGTTTGGTTTGTCCTACTCCATTTATTTAATTGGAATACCTTTATTCCAAAGTGTGTCCTACACCTTGTGTAGACATTTGTATAATAAGTTATAGGCCTATAAATACTAAATAGATCTAAAGGAAGTGTTTCTCTAAAATATAATAACTGCTTTATTTAGATGTCTCCTATGTAGATGTTAAATATAAATGATATTTTATCATCCGCGTATGCGTCCAGCATTTGCTGCTAACATCATGGCTTTGCAGCATTGTCAAAAACAAAACACGTCGTCAATGACTCGAGTAGCACGCGCCGTATTATTACATATCAACGCATTCAGACAGCATTGGTCGGCCTCGTGTCTGCTCCATCCACCAATATATCTCTCGTGTCTGGCCCTTTAAGGAAACGCCACTCGAAGGGCAGCAAGCTATGAGCTCATCGGCTTGGGTCGTCATAGCAACAAAGGCTGTTGCAGCAGTAGCAGTAGCAGCAGCAGCAGCAGCAGCACTACTGAGAAATAAGATGGCTGGTGTGGTGTGTCTCTCTCCCCCCTCCTCATCCTCCTCCTCCCCCTTCTCCTCACCTCCTTCTCTTTGGTACTACTGAAGTGAGGCAGATTGGTGGTGACGCTCTGTCCCCCCACAACCCCCAAGCCCTCTGCCCTGCCCTCTTTCACCCCCCCCCCCCCCCCCCCCATTTCTCTCTCTTTTTCTCTCTCTCTCTCTCTTTTCACTCTGTCCCTCCGACCGTCCATTCACACACGCACATGTGAGTCAGCGAGATTAGCCCTAGCAAAAGGCAACACTGGATTGGAGAATGGAAACACGGGGGGCGAGGGGGATAGTGATCCAGTTTACGTTGCCAAATCAGTAGATTCTCAGCATTATCTATCTATGTATATATCTATCCGTCCATCTACCTACTGTCTTCACTGCATAGGTCTGGGAGAATGGCTGGTGTGTCTGGAAGACAGATATGAGCCAGATCCCATAGAGGTGTAAGGAGTCCCAGCGTTTTATGTTCCTCCCACTGTCAAGTGATGATTGTTATCAGGGCTAGGGCTACAAAAAAAAGGACGATTCTTTATCAGTAAGGGAGAAAGGTGGCTGTCATAATAAAGGCAGCCTTTATCCTCTGGAAAATGTGTACAACACAGAAAGGTTTTTAGGATACACACTAGTAGGCAAAGCAGGGATACTGTGATCTTGGACATCATGCTCCTGCTGGTTTCATGTAAAAAAAAAAAGAAAGAAAAAAGCTGTTCATATTTGCTCTTCTCTTTTTGCCTTTATGCATGTCCTCGATCTCTCACATCCTCTCTCTCTCTCTCTCTCTCTCTCTCTCTCGCTCTCTCTCTCTCTCTCTCTCTCTCTCTCTCTCTCTCTCTATCTCTCTCTCTCTTCCCACATCCCCCCCTCTCTCTCTCCTCTCTCTCTCTCTCTCTCTCTCTCTCTCTCTCTCTCTCCCTCCCCTCTCTCTCTCTCTCTCTCTCTCTCTCTCTCTCTCTCTCTCTCTCTCTCTCTCTCTCTCTCTCTCTCTCTCTCTCTCTCTCTCTCTCTCTCTTCTCTCTCTCTCTCTCCCCCCCTCCCCTTCAGCCTCAATCATCCAGACACAGACGCATGCATGCTCACGCAGGATCACGCACAGCGGGCGGACGCGCGCATTCACACACACATACACACACATTCTCACACGCGCACATACACACGCAGACACACATACGTACCGCACACACATACACACACACACACACATACTCTCACACCCTTCCTTGAGGTGCTGTGAGCAGCTGCAGCAATAGCGGTGAAAGAGATTGGCCGTTGACTGGAGTTTGTGGCTCCCCTGTTTAATGAATGGCCACCACAACGATCAACGCTGGAGCTCCCTCTTCTACTCCTCCTCCGCCACCTCCTCCTCCTCGTTCTCCTCGTTCTGCTCCTGCTTACTCCTATGGATTGCGGCGTACGGTGGATATCTATTCTTGAATTTATTTATTTATTTTTCCGGGGCTCTCCATTTTTTCCTGCCCACCCGCTCCCGCTGAGCTGTTTTGGCAAGGGGGACAACACCGTCTGGTGTGGGATCGGATAAAGATGAAAGTGAAGGTAGCCTCTTCGGTCCTCTGTGTTCTCCGGAGCTTTCGCTGCCCGTCGGGGTGAATGGAGCATTTCTCTCTCTCCTTGCGTTCTCTATCTCCCTCTACCTCTCTTCCTCTTTTTTTTTTAAGCAGCCTCTTTTGTTTTGCGGGGCACGGCCGAGCACTCCTGTGGTGAATTGAGCTACTGGTGAAAAAGACCAGGGCCTTTTATCCTTAATCCCTCCATTCTGTTCCTCTTCTCCTCCCTGTCCGTTCCCCCCCCCCCCCCCCCCCCTTCTCCTCCCTCCCTCCATTCCTCCCTTACTCCAGCCCTCCCTCCCTATCGTTACTTTTCAGTAAAAGAAAAACGGTGATCTTTTACACCTCTACGAGAATCCCTCAGCCCTCCTCGCCGTCCTCCTTGCTAACCAATGCTCCATTTCCCTCATCCCTACCCCTGCCCCCCCACCTCCTCCTCCTCCTCCTCCTCCTCCTCCTCCTCCTCCTCCTCCTCCTCCTCCTCTCTCCTGCTCCCTCCTCCCGCACCAGAGTGGCTACGTAATGTGCCTCCCTACGCATGCAAATGGGGATGCTACAAATGGTGGCTGGGACTGATGCCGATGACAGGGTGATGCCGCGCGCATTCACCTCCACCCTCGCCACGACTACCGCCACCACCGCCACCGCCACCACCACCGCCGCTGCCGCTGCCGCCGCCACCGCCAGCAATCCACACCAGCCCCAGGGGAGATCTACCCCCAGCGTTCCATGCCAAGCCGCCGCGATCCGCTCCGCGTCCAATGTCACGCGCCGGCGGATGTAAATGAGACACGCGCGTGTGTGTGCGAACGTGCGCGCTGGTTCCTGCCATGTCCGGCGTGTGAGTGCTCTAGCGGGACGTTTCCTCGGCCGATGCGGGGGAGGCACTGAGCCCGAGGTTGGTCGACCTCCCCCCGCACCCCCCTTCCCCTCCTCCCTCCCCCCTCTCCCCTCCCTCCCCCCCTCCCCTCTCCCCTCCCTCCCACACCCGAGCCGCCTCGCTCCCGGTGCCGGTAGCCCGCCTCCCGCTCCTCCTCTACCTCCTCCTCCTCCCGCTCCTCCTCCTGCTGGACCCCCTGGCCGGGTAGGTAGGGGGGGCGAGGGGGGGTCACCATGAAGAAGAACCGTAGCAGCGCCGTCGGCGGCAGCGGGGGAGTGGGTGGTGTCGGCGGCGCCGGCGCTAGGCGGGCCTGGGCCGGCGCCGACCCGTCGGAGCGCCCGGCCGAACGCAACCTCTCCTCCCGCGGCGAGAAAGACGCGCGGGCGCCCAAGCAACATCTCCCTCCCCCTCCTCCCCCCCACTTCTCTCCGTCCCCACCGGGTTACCGTGCGGCAGGTGAGTGTGATCCCAGCCCTACCTCCCCCTCCCTCCCCCCCTTCTGTACCCCCCTACCTACCGGCCGTACCCCCGTGTACGTTCCCGTGGCAACCGCGTCTCCAACGCCGCTGGGCCTCAGATGCTAACGCTCTAAAACTAGCGTGGAAAGGAAGAGGGGGAAAAGAAAAGCGTGGAGTTGTGGGAGGCATGTTGACTGGATGTGTGTGAGGCTTTAGCTGTGCGTAGTAATCGTAGTCGTTTACTATGCGTGATATATATCGATTTACATTTGAGTTCTATTTGACTTATAGTTATAAATATCAGATATTTATGTTAGCATCTTTGTAGGCAAGGGTTTTGGAATGAATGAATGAATGTTGTATACTCTCGCTACACTCGTGAGATGCACATGGGTCGTAGTACATTCGACTGGATAGAATATCTTTAGTTTGTACGAGGCATTGGCACGCTATACATGGCGCAACTTTAGTGTCAAATACCAAGCATGCAGTGAGGCCAGTCGCTCACACGCTGGTGGGACGTGGAGCACAGGTTGAAATAATCGTCAGCGTGATAAAAAAAATGTCAAGGGCGCAGATGAGCATATCGAGAATGCAGAGAGTGTCGAGAGGTCAGAGGAAGTGATTGTGCGCCCAGAAAGCGGAACTGGGCACAAGAAATTGTACTTTGTTTGGGCACACTTCTCTACCCACAGTACCCTCTCACACTCAGCCTGCGCTCGCTGGACGTGGTCGCTCTACATTGTCTCCAAACTAGATTGATCAGTATGATTGACGTCTACCATAAGGGCCAATTGTGGCTCTTTCTTTTGCTACAGTACCGTTGATTGGCTAGCCAAGTTTATTGCGGGAGAGGGCGGGGCCATCGGTTCCCGATGTGTTGATGTCGGGGGGCCCCAGTCATGGCAGCGGCCCCTTATGATCTTAATGTTGTTTTGGTTACTGGTTTGCGCTAAACATAAGGCAGTTGATGATTATTAATGTTGCCACATGTTTTTGACAATGCAAACGTTGATTTAAGGTTAGCTTCAGGTGTTAGTTTGGGCGAGAACAAGCTAAAGTAGCAGGGGTTACCTCGAATCTTCGAAGATCTGAAGTTTCGACGATTAGAGACTTCGATAGAAATACAATTAGTCTTCTTTAATAGTAGACTCATCGTTTCGGCAAAATTGTTATTGTGAAACAGCAGGAAATTTAATTGGGGTAATGGGGTTGCTAAATTAGCGATATCAAAGCATTGCTTGCCTGCTAGAAGAAAATGCCTGTATACTGTGATTTTGTGGGGATGGGGGATGGACTTGGTCTTCTTCATTTCGATACCATTTAAGATTATGCAAACAAATCAGCCGTTGTCATACTCTGGTGCTTGTGAAAATGATTTGTCTTCGTCAGGACTAAGTAGTTTCACTTTATCGATGCGGAAATCGAAATTGAATGCAGATGCATTCAATGGACGTGCATATTGTCGAGATTTTGTGAAAAGTTGGATGTTATTTTGGGAGGCACTAGAGGTTTGGGAAACCCTGAAGCCATTTGGCTATTTTCTAGAGACCACTCAAAAGCTAAAAGAAACGTTTAGCAAAAACCAGCCACCAAAACAACAATAATATTATAAGTTGTACTTTACTTATCGGAGAAGTAGGGTTTGTTACAATGAAGTTTGCTGTTACAATGAAGTTTGCTGCAATAAAGGAGGCTGCAGTTTGAGGGCCGCATTCTATAACCGCATCCTAGTGCCGCATTTTAGGAAACTATTTATTTTTTAGGAATTTAAATAGTACTTTCGGTCCAAGTAGTTCATTTTAAAAGTACTATATTTAAGGGTTTATTACACCCCATCACCACTCTCCGTCTAAAGACTTGATTTATTCCCCCCAAATTCTTCAGTACTTGCAGTACAACTTGCTCGCTAAGAGGCACTTGCCTGGCAATTTGTGTTATTAGCTCATTATCAGATCAAATAAAGACGGAATCGTATGCTATGGCCTTTAGAGTCACTAGGTCTCACAAGATATTTCAAAGGTTGGAGAGGCATGTCACCAGGACGACTCCGGTGGCAGATTTTGAATTATTAATATAGCCCTATATCTTTATGTTTTGATACAATGATAAACTATTTCAAGCAACCATACATTACACAAAGAAAACTAGAGCACCTGCCCCTCCTTCACCCATCAGCCCAACACAGAGGTTCATACCATTCACGGTTTCCCCCTTTCGTCCCACCCCTCCACCACATTCGTCCCACCACATCCCACAGCACATCCCTCTCTCCACAGATCAACACCTCCAACACATCCAACTCTTCATTCCACCCCTCCACCCCATCCACACCTCCACCTCATGATACCGCTGCTCCACCTCATCCACCTCTGCTCCCTCCGTCCGTCCCTCCAACCCATCCACACCTCCACCCCTTCCTCCCACCGCTCCACCACATCCACCTCTGCTCCCTCCGTCCGTCCCTCCAACCCATCCACAACTCCTCCCCTTCCTCCCACCGCTCCACCACATCCACCTCTGCTCCCTCCGTCCGTCCCTCCAACCCATCCACAACTCCTCCCCTTCCTCCCACCGCTCCACCACATCCACCTCTGCTCCCTCCGTCCGTCCCTCCAACCCATCCACAACTCCTCCCCTTCCTCCCACCGCTCCACCACATCCACCTCTGCATACCTCCATCCATCCCATCCACACTACATCCACCCCGTCCATCCCACAACCTCACTCCTTCATTCATCCCTCCACCTCATCCAGCCATCTGTCTTCTTCATATTTTGTCTTCTACCTCTCCATCCCTCGTTCTACACCTCCACTTCTCCACCACATCCATCCACCCCACCGCATCGCTCCATCCACCTCTTCATCCCTGCCTCTTCATCACCCCCTCATCCCAGCACTCCATCTTCATTACAGTCTTAATGTCCGCACTGACACTCTAGTATTAAACTTGGACATGTCCCTCAGGTTAAGAAGGGACGTCTCAACCGGGGACGACGGATCCATATCCGTTAACTACCCAGTCTGGGTGATTCAGGTTCTGTCTAAGATCTTTGCACGAATGTGTGAACTGCCTCCCTGTATCGTACAGTGAACGACAATAGCATCGCTAAGAGCCTCCACGACTCCTGAGAGAGACATTATTAAACCAAATAGAAATTACATGTTATTCACATTTGAGTTAATCTGTGTTCCATGAAAACACTTCATTTGGCTTTAGAGTACGTGAAAGTTCCTAAAATGTGGCAACACATGTCGTAGCACCACAGAATAGATCTGCATAATAACTGGATATAAAAAATGCTAAATATATTAATCAACATTGCAAAATAGTGAAAATGACGAGACTGGCTGATAAAACGTGTTCTGGGGTATACAGGCAGTGAGCACAGTTTAATTGTTACAAATGTTCACCTTAATATAAATGGTAAAACAATGAGTAATAAACATTTACACTGACGACGGTAGGCTATTGCAGTTGGATGTAGCTGACAGACACTGATCACCTATACAATCTTCAATCAGCTTCAGTTTCAGTAATGTGATGGCTACAATTAAGTATCATGGTCATTAAGTCCACAGTTAATATGACTCCTAGTTTGGCTTTTGTCATGAAAAACTAGGGTCCTAGAAATGCGATCCTAAAACTTCAGCCCTGAAACTGCAGGAACATGCCATTAACTATTGAAACTTACGCTATTCAAGTAGAGTAGACCTTGATATTAATGTTGGCTTGGTGAGTGGTTTTCGCTATACAAATGGCTTTTTATGTTTAGTAATGTTTGCTACATGTTTCGGAGAATTACGATGTCAGCTTCCATATTACTAGGCATCTACTCGCCAAAACTAACGGTAGTAGCTAACGTTAAATCGATGGTTGAATTCACTGAAAAATGTAATCAAAACAACAGTATTATCATTCTCACTTAGTTCTACTAACAGGACCAAAGGAGCTTTCCTTTGCCCAGCAGCTTCCATGATTCGGGCTCTTATATGAAGGCCTTCTAGATGGATTGCCCCGGCCCCCACCCCCCTCTCAGCCCACCCCCCTCTCACCCCAAACACAATAAACTTGGCTAGCTAATCCATGACATAGTAACGAAAGGCAGAGCTACGATTGGCCCATAAGGTAGACGTTAATTATTCCAATCAATCTAGTTCTGAGAGCACGTACAGAGCAGGTCAAGCTAGCCTAGGTAGATTTTGATAGGGCACTGTGGGCAGAAAAGAGGGCCAAAAGTATAATTGACTGTGCTCAGTGCCACTTTCTATGGGCACAATCATTTTCTCTGACTTCTCAACACGATACTCATAGTCGTTTGGCTGTATAGTGTATTTATATTCACTTCTAATACAATTTATGAAGAAAAAGTCACTTTAATATGATACATACATCATTGAAAATTGCATGGTGTTGTGGTAATGGGGCCTTCCCACCCTTTAAGATGCATCCCAGATGCCAGCTAGTCTGATGTCGTAATCCAAACAGCCTTTCAACAAAGCGCCACTGCATGTGTAGTGAGTGTGTGGTGTCTCCATGGCGACGTTGAAGGCCTTACTGACAGCGTCTGCAGAGTTGTAAAACGGAAGAGCTCTTCAAAGTTTCCGAAGCCGTACATTTGTGTTAGTTTGTAAAACATAACAGGGGATGCTAATGATAGCTGATGATGTCATCTCAGTTGACAAAGGTTCTGCGGTTAATGGTTGATTGTGCATTAGAAGAACTGTTTCATTTAAGGTATTGGTATACTATACCGATATCCAAAGACCTTACAACCTGTCCTATACCGTATAGGACAGGTTGTAAGGTCTTTGGAAATCCAGAGAATCCTATTTGTTATTTTTAAACCTCCAAACAGACTTGGCCCTGTTTACATGTGCACATTTATTCATAAGCCTTTAGGATCATAACCCTTTGTGATCATAACCCTTTATGATTAAATACTTTGAAGAATTTTAAGAGCTTATGAAGGTTATGGTTACAAGCTAGGTTATGATAACGACAAGCTGCTTAAGTTATTCAAGTTACACCCCAATGCAGTTTCAATGCTGTTTCAGTTTGTTATAGAAGTTAATAGAATCGCATTGTGAATATTGAAATACATGCTTAAATACAATAAATTCAACAATACGTTTTTTTGTACTTGCTGTACAAGGGACTTCATATTGAAATATATCACATCTACACCCCAATAAGCCGGAATATACTGGAATGCAGTCCTCACACCACCCCTATGTAAAATCAGTTTGATATGGTTTTCGTCTTTTGTCTCCGCATGTGCAGGTGATGTGTCTCCAATCAACATGTCACCAGTCAGCCAGTCGCAGTTCATCCCGCTGGGGGAGATCTTGTGTCTGGCCGTCTCCTCCATGAACTCAGCCCACAAGCCTGTCACCCGCGAGGCCTTGGAGGAACATCTCACCTCCAGCTTCCCAGGTAAATTCAATCTCTGGTACCTCTACCCATCGACCTGCTGGCGGTCTTACAGTCAGTTCCAGTGGCAATGGGCCTTGTTTACCCAGTGGCCATCTTGGTTCCGTCTTGGTTGTAAACGGCAGCTGGGTGAATGCCAATGTAGTAGGTCTGGGAATGCCAAATCAACAAATCTCACATTCAGTGCCACACACCCAGCTAGCACTTAGGACCAAGATGGCCGCTAGGTGAATGAGTTTGCCCCACCAAGCGTTTACAACCAAGATGGTTGCTAGGTGAAAACATTTGCCCCACCAAGCTAGCGTTTAGAACCAAGATGGTCGCTAGGTGAATAAGTTTGCCCCACCAAGCTAGCGTTTAGAACCAAGATGGTCGCCAGGTGAAAACGTTTGCCCCATACACTTAGCGTTTACAACCAAGATGGTCACTAGGTCGCGTTGCCCTACCCAGCTAGTTTCTACAACCTAGGTGAATACGTTTGCCCCACCCTAGTGTTTAGAACCAAGATTGCTGTGAATATGGTGAATAAGTTACAGGGTGTGGAAAAATAGCATGTTTGAATAGGCTTTAAAATAGTGAACCATCCATGGAAAACAAGGCAGTTAAGTATTGCCACTACTACATCAGGAGTACTTTGTATGGCTCTATTTCCTGCATATTATGATAAATGGCATGAAGGAGCAGCTAGTGGACTTAATCAAGGTTAGGCTACATGCAATCTTTGGACATTCAGGATCAACCTTTCTGCTGGGAGTGAAAAGCCCAGGCAGCTATACTACCCTGCCAGCCAATCTACTAGAATAGGTCATGTTTGTTGCCACTATATTTTCCGGGTAGCAAGCGTACCATCCATTTGGCAGTCTTGAGAAAGACTTAAATGTATTCAAGTTGAACAACAACGATTCACACATTCACGCCCCGTTGGTTACCGTTGCCAGGCCGGACAAAAGATCACCAGCTGAAGGGGTTTGAGTACAACAATAATGTTCTTGTGCACAGAAGCGGATATTGTCTGCTTTTGTCTAAATAAACAAAGTATAACTAGCGTTCACTTTTCCCATTCATGACACAGAACAATCTAAATCCTCTTGACCATTTAGCTGTGTGGATTTATCTGTGTTGAGAGGCGGACAAGCAGTGGACTAGCAATACTAAGAGAGCTAAGAGGAGACATTACGCGTTGACTTTTACATTTGTGTATTTGCATTCAAAAATAGTCGCAATCGATTTGATTGAACACATGTAGGTTGATAGATCTAGCTGCTTAACATGATTTCAAGGTTGGCAAGTCGCAACCAATATAATCAGTATCCTTCCATGCAGTCTTCTTATCTGAGGCTTATAAAGACCTATCTTTGTATTCTAATATGTGTATTTTCCACACGATCACTGATAATATATGAAATTTAAGCATTCACACAGTTTGTGCTTGAAAGACTACTGTGCAACAACTATAGTGTAATGCAATTACACTATGAGCGTTGGCTCTTACTGCTACTACACTACAATCCATTACTGATTAAAAAGAATGACATCATTGAGCTGATGTCATGATAGGCAACCTCAATGCCTATTTCTTTAAAAGCTGCAATTTGAATGATGGGCTTTTAAGATATCTGAGTCAGCTAAATGTTATTAGTGGATTAGTTGAATTTGCGTAAGGGTTTGCCTCCCGTTTCGCACGCAGAGAGGACTTTCTAAACAGTTGTTGATTAGATTAAATGAGGGGTGTACTCGTTCATCATTTAAATATGTTTGTCAGAAAATTTTAACTGAAACACATTGTGTTGTGCGTTTGGCCCAGAGTGAAATATCCTTCAGCATTGACAAGTTCATGAGTGTTAAAGTGTGAAGTGACAAGGAGAGAGGTGAAAAAGGCATAATGTATACATAGCAACAATACAATGAGTATGAGTCTGAAACAGTGTCAGCAACTATATTCAATTTGTTTCTCCATCATGAAAATGTGTTTTGCTTAATTTTCCTTTAACCATCATAATATACATTTTGTTTTCCTATTCAGCCATTTATAATTTGTTTCAAATAATGTAGAATAAGACCTGGGATAATTGATATTAAGCTCTTTGGTTCTAGCTTCAGAATTGTGTCCTTCAATTTGAAGCGTTCTGAAAGTTATTATTATCATACAATCTGTACGAATAATATCAAATATATATATCTATGAATTTTATCCAGATATGGAAATCATTATCTAATCACGTCTCTAATAGTAACCAACTGACCCTGTGCCTCCCTGTGTAGGTGTTCCCACCCCCAGCTCTGAGGTGGTGCGACACACGCTCAACATGCTGGTGAGAGAGAGGAAGATCTACCCCACGCCGGAGGGCTACTTCGTGGTCACTCCCCAGACCTACTACATCACCCCCTCTCTCATCAGGACCAACAACAAGTGGTACCACCTGGACGACCGGCTCACCGACCGCACGCCCCCGCAGTCCCTCCCCCCCCAGCCCCAGCTGCAGTGCACCCCTCCCCCGTCCGGCAACGCCACGCCTTCCGCCCTGCGGGAGCGGCCCGTCCGCAAGAACCACGGCGACGCCTACAACGCCCCCGGCGACGACGCGTCCAGGGGCCACCCGTCGGCCCCCGGCGCGGCGGCCCCCCCGGGCAAGACCCTGAAGGAGCACCGCGCCGACCTCTACGCCGCCAAGCCTCCCAAGGACCGCAGCGCCGGGGCCGGGGACGCCGCGCCCAGCCCGCTCTCCAAGGAGCACGGCGGGGAGCCCCCCTCGTACCCCCACCCCCACCCTCCGCCGCCGCCGCCGCCCGCCCAGCCCACGGCGCCCACGGAGGCGGCGGAGAAGGGCAAGGGCGCGCCGTCGTCGTTCCCCTTCAAGACGGACACGCTGAGCAAGAAGAAGGAGGGCAGCGGCGGCAGCAGCGCCGGCGTGGAGAAGCAGTCCAAGCGCTTCGGCCTGCGGCTCTTCCGCCTGAGCTTCAAGAAGGACAAGATGAGGCAGCTGGCCACCTTCTCGGCCCAGTTCCCGCCGGAGGAGTGGCCCCTGCGCGACGAGGACGTGCCGGCCGCGCCCATCCCCCGGGACGTGGAGATGGAGATCATCCGCCGCATCAACCCGGACCTGACGGTGGAGAACGTGGCGCGCCACACGGCCGTGATGAAGCGGCTGGAGGAGGAGCGGGCGCACAAGAACAAGAGCGCGCTGCACCACAACGCGCGCAGCCGCAGGGGGCGGGGCCACCGGAGGCTGCCGCACGGGAAGTCGCGCTCGCACAGCAAACCGCGGACGTGCCGGGGGGACCCGTCGGACGCCTCCAACTGGGACCTGGTGTTCATGGAGCGGGACTACCGCTTCTTCAGCCACTCCCTGGTGCGCTCGCCGCGGGAGGCCATGTACACGCTGGAGCGCACGCGCGGCGGCGGCGCCACGTACCTGGTGCACAGCAACCCCAACATCACCGAGTCGTACTGCCCTGTCGCGCCCGAGTGGGACGTGTCCGGGGAGCTGGCCAAGAGGAGGACGGAGATGCCTTTCCCCGAGCCCTCGCGCGGCACCACCAAGGAGTCCAAGGTGCAGCGGAGCCACAGTCACAATCAGGACAGGAAGTCGCGCCACGAGCGCTCGGACCAGGCCAAGGAGCGCTCCCGCTCCATGGACAACTCGCTGAAGGGCCCGTCGCTGGGCGCGCCCGAGAACTACGAGCACGGCCCGGAGGAGCGCAGTCACTACTTCACCGACGACGGGACGCTGCGGGCTACCCAGAAGTCCTCCCACTTCTCAAGGATCATGTTCTCTGCTGCTAAGTTCCACTCTGATTTCAATGTGCCTGATTTGGGGAAAGGGAGCTTGGACGAGTCGAGGAGCCACCGGAACACGGCGGAGAGGAACAAAAGCAGAGACAGCCTGCCCACCTACAACGAGCTCATGGGCCTTTCTCCCAAGCCCTCGACGGAGGACTACTTCCAGTGCAATACGTCCAACGAAACAATCCTTACTGCCCCGTCGCCTCAGGCAAAATCAGAATATGACACGCTAACCTCATCAGGGGGACTCCACAAGGGCTCTCCGGCCGACCGCCAGACGCCTCACCTTACCTCTCCACACGCCATGGAGTACAAAGAGGAGCTGGCGGCGGCGGCCAAGGGCCCGGGCGGCGGCCCCGTGCGTCTGACCCCCAGCCAGACGCCGGAGCTGCTGCAGAGCGCCCGCCTCACGCCACACCAACACAACGTGGACCCCGGCGGGGGCGGGGGCGGCGGGGGGGGCGCGGCCGGCGGCGCCGCTTCCCTCAAGAGGAAGGAGATCTTCAGCAAGGACACCCTGTTCAAGCCCCCGCACAACAGCGCCTTGCCGGCGGGCTACGCCGACGGCGGCGGCTACTCCAAGTCCGGCACCTTGCGGAAGGCCTCGCACGCCAAATCAACAGAGGCCCTCGACAATCCTGAGCCCCAGCAGCCTTCAAATTCAGCCACTTCCTCCGCCTCGCCGGCAGCCCTGCAGGTCTGCGTGGAGCCCAGCGGCGGCTGCGGCGGCGGTGGCGGCGGCGGCGGCGGCGCCTCCGCCTCCTTCGACTACTACAACGTCTCGGACGACGAGGACGAGGACGACGAAGAGGCGGACGAAGACTCGCACAAGGAGTCGCTGACGGCCGAGGACGGCCCGGACCACGGGGATTGCGGTGGCGTGGGCGGGGGCGGCGGCGGCGGGGGGGGTTGCGGGGGTGGTGTCGGGGGGGTCGGGGAGGGGACCATGCAGTGGCTGCTGGAGCGGGAGAAGGAGCACGAGCTGCAGCGTAAGCTGGAGACCAACCTGACCCTGCTGAGCCCCAAGGAGACGGAGGGCGGCGGCGGGCAGAAGTCGGCGCACTCGGCCCGCCTGGACAGCATGGACAGCAGCAGTGTGACGGTGGACAGCGGCTTCAATTCGCCCAGGTGGGTCCCCGCGCCGACGCCTTCCGGACACCGGGGTGACCTGTTCAGTCACTGTTGTTGGGTGGATGGGGGTGGGGGAGACCGCTTGATGGCTCCATCATAAACATGTACAGGGAACAATGGAAATGAAGCAAAATGAAGCAAAAACGCATGCAAATGTGTCAGCAACATACACATCAACACATTGGTTGATGTGTTTATGTATCTTTATTATATAAAGAAGTATCTTTGATACATGGGGTTATAGATCTCAAATGAATTTGAAATCAAACTTTATATTTACAATACTGCCCGTACATATGAGCTTGGCTTTAACATAACTTACCAAGGCAGAGGCCTCTACTTTTACTTTCTGTTCCTTCCGTCGTGGCCTATTTCTTTGTTTTGATCATTTTAGAATCATTGCTGTTTTTGTAATTATGCTGGGCCCTCCTCTGTGCAACCTACTGCAGGGGGTCTTGCTCAGGAGGGGGGGGCTGGTGTCTTGAGGGGGGCTTGTTTTGATGCTCCGCTCATCTTGGTCATAGTTGCACTCCTGATGGACCTTGCATGGTTGCCATGCAAGGCTGAGAGAAAAAGTGTGCTTTGACTGGCCACAGTGGTTAGAGAAGTGCTATTAAATGCAGTCCAGTTACCATTCAAGGCAGCAAGGCCAAGTCTGTAGGTTCATTGAGCTTGATTTTATTTGAATAGTATTTGACCAGTGATGAGAACCATCTCTCAAGGGAAAGCTTGACATACCTTTTAACCAATGCAACTGTATACAGTGGATTCAATTTAAAACTTAAAGACCATTTATAGCACCACTATGGCGCTAGTATTCAGTGTATCTTTTAATCTCCCCAGTTCGAAATGCATTACAATGCATACTTTCTATGGTTGAACTTATGAACTGATGAAAAGTTTGAGTTGAAGAATATAAAGTTTAGTTTTGGGACTTCTAAATAGTTTTTTTAATGTTGTGAACTTTACTCAGAAATGCATCTACTATGTGATGTCAAAATAATGTTTCATTATATAATTCTTTCTGCATTGGTAGTGGGTTATAGTAACATCTCACCCAAACAGCAAAATATGAATATTTAACACCACTAGATACATTAAATGTATTCATCTTATCTCAATGCAAACCGAGGATAGTGTAGTGGCTACGCTGTTTGATCCCCAATGTCTCAAGTAAGATGCTTAACCCATCCCTAACTTTTTTAAAGGTGACATATTATGCCACCAGGTGTGAGTGTGATTAGCCGTTACAAGCCGTTTTAGAAAATCTGCCTCTTCTGACATCACAAGTAGGCGTGTCCACCTAGATGCGTGCTGGATAGATCAGTGTACCAGCCTACAAAGTGGACTGAAGCAAACGTTACTCATCTCTCCGTCATGCATCTAGGTCGACACGCCCACATGTGATGTCAGAAGAGGCCGATTTTCATAACGGCTAATCACACTCACACCTGGTGGTATAATATGTCACCTTTAACACCCTGCTTTGTATAACTAAGATGGCTCAGTGACTGAATAGTAAGCAGGTCACGTCCTGTTCTTGCTTTGATAACCCCTGTGCTGTCGTGTCTTGTTGGGGGATAGGACGCGGGAGAGCCTAGCCTCCAACACCTCCAGCATCGTGGAGAGCAATAGGAGACAGAACCCCGCGCTGAGCCCCGGCCACATGGGCACCCCGGGCCACATCGGCCTGCCCTTCAGCTTCCGGGCCATCCCAGAACCGCCCAGCGCCCAGCCCGAGAAGCTCCAGAAACCCTCCAACTGTCTGGCCTCCATCACCAGTGTGTGACCAACGCAGCTCGGGAGGGCGAGGGACAATGGGTAGAGGTGGTGGAGGAGGAGAGAGAGAGAGAGGCAAGGGGAGTTGAAGGAACTTTCCCTTGTTTATTGACACATTCACACACACACACACACACATACAGATACACACACAAACATACACACGCATCTCTCTTGAATCAAGACTCCCGTGAATCAATTTACTATGACTGTTACGAAGACAGGCATGGCATCGAGTGACTGTTCCCACAGCTTCATGAACTTAACTGCAAAATAATAAAGAGAAGAAGAAGAAATATAACAGAACATCATGACATTTTGTACCCGCATTGCAAGACAACTGTAGGTGAGGAACACCCTACACTAAGTACTATGAATTTGGTGACATGGATTTTAAGTTCGGCTTATATTGAAGTTCCTAATTATTGGTATTGGAAAGTAGTAGATTATAGGATTCAAGTTACATTTGGAAACATCAAAACTTTTTATATTACTTAACAATACATGTCCAATTAAATGTTTTCCTTCATGAAACAGAATCACATTTTCAGGATGGTTTTAATGTATCAGCACAATGTGAAAACAATAAAGAATACTCCTGAAAACAAAGAATGGAAGAGATTAAAAACATAAATCACAACAGATTTGTGTACCGCAATGCAAATGATGTATGTATACTCAATACTTTTTGATATTCTAATTATTATAATGGTGGTATTAAAGATGCTATGTGACCAAAATTATGTTTTGGACAGAATGGGTCATACTTTACCACACCTCATACATTACAATTTTATGAATTACATAATACATTATTTATGAATTATGAAGTTTTATGAACTTTCTGAAAATTAATCAGACTTTTTGTTTCGTAAATCTTAAAGTGTCGGTTCCCCAGAAAGGATTCCACTTACTTCATACTTCCCGACGTCGTGATTTGCACAAACATTGTACGTTTCCACCACATATCTGCTATTTTGTTTATACAATTGGGCAATTGGCATTTGGCTTGAACACTTAAAAACTCACTTGTTTTTGTCCCCCTCCAACCATGTCATTAAGCATCATTTTGACAGCATCCTAAGGCAGTGTTGAATTGTGTCTATAATAATGTCCGGCTTTTTTGTATTAGGATGGACTGACGGTTAAGTTTAATTTAGAATGCATGGGGCAGGTCTGATCATATTTTGATTCGATCCATCTCTATGTTCATTGCTAGGTTTAGAACAAATCTGGAAAAAGGAAATTGTGTGCGGCTCCATTTCTGTGTGTTTGGAGCCGACATGTGGGCTCTGGGAGTACTGCAGGCTAAATGCTCTGGTCTAGTCATTTCAAAAAGAAAATAAGTAGTGGATGTTTTGCTCTGTTATTGATTGCTCTAGTAGTCTATGGTTAGCGTTAAATCAATGTGTTGACACAGCTAATACTATTGGATATTGCGGGTTTTGGGTTAGGGTTAGTCACTTTCTAAGTAAAAGTTACTATGCTGATGAACATAGTTAGTACTTGGACATTCACAAAAAAATGCACTCTCATGATACAAAATAACTGAGAAATATGCAAATTTCACATAGTCTTAGTTTTTATGTACTCTTTGACCTGTGTGTATTTTAATTGACTGATTCAGAGGTCATTTCAACACAGTGGAGTGATGAGACTACAGTAGACTACAGTGGGACATGGGTCACCTGGAGCTTGGCACATACAGAAATGAGTCAATCCAATTAGAAACAATCAACGTTCATACACACTCTGACACTCACGTTTCCCCGTTAGCCCCAGCGACTCACACTTACACAAGATGCATACATGCTGTATAAATGTTGCAGTTAATACCGAAAGCTGGATGCACCGGGACTAATGTACAGCACTCACACTCGTAGAACAGTGAACAGGGAAATGCTGCTCTACCAGCATAATAGAGGAAAAATAATACATCTTATGCAGGTATCTTCCTGGTATTTACCATTGCTGTGTCTGCGATTTAGCTTGTAATAAGTGTGTGTGTGTGTGTGTGTGTGTGTGTGTGTGTGTGTGTGTGTGTGTGTGTGTGTGTGTGTGTGTGTGTGTGTGTGTGTGTGTGTGTGTTTGTGTGTGCGCATGTTCCCAGAAGAGCCAAACAGTTGTATCACACACACAAACATCACAGGCAGTCGAGCTCCCACAATATTTCATTGAACTATAAACTCATTCAAGTTCTTCACAAACTCCACGCCCCGCAGAAACGTCCCATCAGTCGGCTGGCGGTCGAGGTCTGTGCGAGGGCGGGACGTTTGGTGCTAAGGCATTATCGTGGACCAGTGTGTTGATTTAGGCGCTCTATTTACACGCTCTCACATCATTTAATCACTTTCATCGTGGTTCAATCCATACAAAAACACATCTTATTCATGTATATATTTTAGCACCATTGGATAATCTCCTCTCCCCTTTCGATCGTTGTTGTTTTCTTCTTCCAAAAGACATAATAAGGATAAGGATGAAACTGTCCTTCAAGTCATCAGTTGAAACATATTTGGACCGTATATTCTCGTTTCAGGGTAAACATGGGTGTTTTGGTAGAGTAGGTCATACCTTCTGTTACAACATTTTAACACAAGGGATACAGCTTATAATTTCATATGTTACATTAGCAAATAAAAAAACATGGTGCAAACTTAAAACAACAGGAACATATAATATACAGTAATGCAAGGCTCAGTATTAACATCTAAGGTCATTTTATTTCTCTGACATTTTTTTGTTAAATTCATCCATTCATAGATGGTTGTCTGTATACAGTTTAGGCAATGGGCAGAACAGGAATACGCCTTTTGTTGTGCTTTTTCTTATATTTTTTACACACATAAACAACCATTACAGGATTGAGAATAAGACATACAATAAAACTAGTTGCAGCCACTGTGAGCTGTACAGTTCAGGCCAGTTCCCCAGGCCTTAAAGGCAATGAACATGTCTCTCTATAAGTCACTCTGTATGCATGGTCACAGTAAGTTGTGTAGACCACAGTCTTCAACACTCATGTGTCTTCAGGGTTTGCCATAGTGGGTCCACAGTTAGGCCTCCATGTCAGATCCTTGTTAACCCAATATCCACAGCCTCAGCCAATCAGCAGCTGGCACTGCACCTGTGCATCAAAGCAAGAGGTGCATAACAATCACTGTTGAGTGTGTTGATGTGTGTCTGTGTGTGTGTCTGTTTGCATGTGTGTGTGTGTGTGTGTGTGTGTGTGTGTGTGTGTGTGTGTGTGCATGGGTGCACATATGCGCGTGTGCACCTTCATTTCCCACGTGCACGGGTTTGATTAAATATTTCCGGTTCCCCTTTGGACTCCTCTGTGATGAGGCGCTAATCAGTGAGTGGTGGACATGTGTCATGCTGGTGTGTTCAGTCCCATAGTACATTGAGTTCATCATCAGCCATCACTCATCCCCTCTCCTCTCCAGGTGACCACTGGCGCCACTGAAGGAGAGCTTGGTTCACACAACACATAAGTCCTCCGTCCTGTGGAGTGTGGTAGGCGTCCACAAGTCTTGTCCTAACGAGGGATATCTGATTGGCCAGACTGTGCTTTGTTTTTTCGAGGTTGCCATGGCAAAGGTCATTTCAAGGTTACGGCGTTGGCGGCGGCCCCCGGGGTCAGAGGTCAAGAGGTCAAGGGGGGAGGCTGACTCTGAGGTCACTTCCTGTCGTGAAGTTCCTGGAACTTGGTGCTCGTGTAGTGGATGTGGAAGCCCTTTTTGCTGATGGTGTCGTCGCTATGGAAACGGATCAGCACAACGTCCCCTGGTGTGTAGATCTCCTCCCGGGGCTGTGGGAGACCGAGAGTAACAAGGATTATTGTCCCTGCCGAGAAACGTTTATACTGGGGTAGGTGTGGGTTGGATAGTGACTGTAGGGGCTTATGGTATTCAACGCCAATCCGAAAGGAACTGGTTTTGATACCCAACGCGGGCAGCCTACCTGTAGGCATCCATGAGGTTAAGGAGGCCTCACTTCATCCTGCTTTGTAATGGCGTTCATCTGAACAATCACTTCGGATAAAAGCTTCTGCTAAATGACTAAATAGTGAAAGATACAAGTTAACAATCTTACGGGCGGTAGATAATGGGTGGGATAGTGTAGAGGCTGGGGAGTATGGTTCCTAGTAGAAAAAGTAAATGGGTTGACCGATCTACCTTAACCCCTACCCGCTCGTTAATGACACAGCTAAAAAAAATCACTGTTAGTCTTCGGATAAAAGCTTCTGCTTAACAACTAGACCGTAAATGATAGCCTACAAGTATCAGTAAACACATAGTAAATAGTAGTCTAACATTCTAATGGTTTTAACCCAATAGTAACAAACACAGTAACAGCAGGAATGACGCTTTGTGAGTTATATCAGAGCATAGTGAATCCTGTCTCACCCCGGACCCACAGAAGCGTCCGAGGCGGTGTGAGTTGGCGTCGTAGCCGTCGTACAGCTCGATGTAGTCGTAGCCGCAGTCCGCCTCCTCCTCCACCTCGAAGGTGATGAAGGTGAGCTCCACGCCGTAGCCCGCCTCCGCCGTCAGCAGCCACTCACAGTCCGTGTGGCCCGGGTAGTTGTTGTCCCCGAACTGGGAGTGGGAGAAGAGGTTCTTCTGGCGGGACTCGGCCTTCAGACGGCCCCCGCATTCTAGAGACACGGCCGAGAGAGAGGACCGTTTGGTTAGGGAGGTGCTTGGAGTGCAGTTGGGTCCTGGTTAATTGAACAGTGTTTGTTATGAAAGTGTTGATAGCCTTTCATCTGGTGTCGGCTGGTGTGGTGGTCAGCGGTGTTTGACTCACAGCGGAAAGGTTATGGGTTCACAACCCCGATTTATACCTGTATACCTAACACATTTCACTGATTAAGTAGCTTGTATTGGAGGCTGCCAGAATAACTAGAGAATAACTAGTAACTTAGATATTTAATTCACCAATCTTTCCCTAAAGGATCAGTGTACTTGGTGTACGTGCTACAGACGACCACTAGAGGGCGATAGCGCTCTTGACAGACTATATTGCTGGATGGATGAACGACAGCAAATCCCTCAGCATTATAAAGGTAAAAAGTCACACAAAACAATTAAATCCACACACATTTCACATTCACACACAAAGTTTCACAAAGTACTTCATACAACAACAAGAGTCGGAGACGAGTACCGGTGGAATGCAGGGCCTGGAAGCCCTTCCTCTGCACCGAGGCGTCTGAGATGAAGCGCAGGTACATCTTGTTGCCCGTGGAGACCAGCGCCTCGGGGATCTTGCTGCCGCAAAGCCGGCCCAAGATGGCCGCCGTGTCCGTGTCGCCATCAAAGGCCTCCAGGTGGTCGTAGGCGCACTCCTGGTGCTGCTCGATCTCAAACTCGTTGAACGTCTGGAGACCAAGACAGAGAAGAGACAGAAAAACAGAGAGACAGACAGACAGACAGAGAGAGAGAGAGAGAGAGACAGACAGACAGACAGACAGACAGACAGACAGACAGACAGACAGACAGACAGACAGACAGACAGACAGACAGACAGACAGACAGACAGACAGACAGACAGACAGACAGACAGACGGGGAGGAAACACACATGGGACAATGAATGCACTCAATGTGTCACCATGGAATAGGTCAGTAGAATAATGGGACAATACAGAATATGAGGAGTGTATGCCGTACAAGGGATTCTCTGAAGGAGGTACGATAAACTTGAAACGCACATGAAATCTGTGCAGTCTTTTCAAAGGCCGATGTACTCATCAGGAAATCAAAGGTGTAGACTGATAAGTTATTTTGAACATCTACAATACATGACTTTAACACACATTGTATGACCTGTGAACTCGCGTTCAAGAACTAGATTTACGGAATTTAGAGGACACTTTTATCCAAAGCGACGATCCAACGGTTAATGCACACATTCACACACCGACCGCGGAGTCAACCAGGCAGGGTGACAGCGAGCTTGTCGGGAGCAATTGGGTTTGGGTGTCAGGGACACCTCGACACTCAGCTAGGAGGAGCCAGGGATCAAACTGGCAACCTTTGGGTTACTAGCCAAAGCGCTCTACCTCCTGAGCTAAGCCGACCCCTAGGAAGATCTACTTCCTCTGTGAAATACCGCCCCCTTTTACGTGACCCATAATGCATTGCACCAAGCATGAGTCTGTAGGCCTGGACCCGCCCCCTCAGACACCCAGTGCCTCTTTGGGTCTGTGGTTGTCGACGTGTTCCACTTGTTAGGGACGTTGGGCACGTTTGCATATTAGGGTTAACAAGCGAGTGCTCATGCGATAGAAACAACCCCTCGGCTCTGACCATCTGTGGCCTTGTGTCTTTGATTTTGTGCTTTCGTGCGTCTGTGTGTGTGTGTGAGTGTGTGTGTGTGTGTGTGTGTGTGAGCACATGCACACGCCCTCGTGAGTGCGTGTATGCATATGAGACATGACACAGATAGTCGCCCCTACACGTCCCCAGTCATGGCTAATGTGAATGGACCGTTTTAGAAGGGCCACAGCTGTTGATGGGCTAGGCCCCGGGGGACGCCCTGTGAAGACTGTTTTTCCACTGACTTCCGTAGAGCGCCTGGAGTTCGGTTAGGAATAGGGTCACGTGTCTGGGATAGGGTTAGAGGAAGGTTTACGTTTAGGATTCAGGGTTAGGTTAACGCTAAAGCCTATGTTGATAGAAGCCCTGCCGCGTTGTGGGATGGTGAGAGAGAGGAGATTAGTTGACACTTTGAGGCGGATCTCCGTCACGTAGCTCAATCACGAGTTCCACCGGGGAGACTACACGCCCCTTCTGTTCTAGAGGCGGCAGTAGCTCAGGAGGTAGAGCGGGGTTGACTTGTAACCGGAAGGTTGCTAGTTCGCTACTCCTAACTTTGTGTCGAGGTGTCCCTGAGCTAGACACATAACTCTGACTGCTCCCAGTGAGCTCGCTGTCGCCTTGCATGGTGGACACCGGTGTTGATGTGTGTATAAAAATGGTTGATAGTCGCTTTGGATAAAAGCTAAATGCCCTGAAAAGTTAAATGTATCCTCAGCGATCTATGTCTCGGTTGTAAAAATCCCACACTGTCGTTGTACACGGGTATAAGTACAGTCCACGCTCATCATCGCCGATGTATTCATCGGGACCGGTCGCAGCCCCCCTCCCTCCCCATCGCCTCGAGGACTATGCTCCACCTGACTACGGAGAAAGAGTTGGCGTCTTCCGGGGCCAAGGGATTCCATTCCATAGCCATCACCACCGGCGTCTAGACTCCAATAAAGAGGTATCACATCCCCTGGCAGACTTCATGGATCCATCGTCCAAACGTGGGACGGTGGTTCATTGGGATTTCGTACCAAGCGCTGAGGTGGGTGGTAGCAATAGAACATGTGTGTTTTCTCTGGTTTTTCAGAGCGTGTGTATTGATTGTGTGGAGCCGAACCGTTTGGGTGGCTGTAAATAGATATTCGTATGACTCAGACGGATGCAGCGGATGTGCTGAGCAAAGCTTTACCTCCTCTAAGGTAGTGCCAGGATATATAATGTCCGGGTTTAATGGACAAACACACACAAACACACACAGTATCTATGTGTGCAAAAGTGGAGGTTGATGTATATACGAATATGCGGGCAGTTTTCTCAGATCGAGAGTGCTGTAATGACAGTGGGCTTGAGTTCATTCACATCAGATCCTGAACATGGATGAGAAGGTCACTCAGTTATTGCAGAATATCTCCACTCTGTTTGTCTAATATCTTTATTTCTTGCTCTCTCCCCTCTCTCTCCCCTCTCTCTCCCCTCTCTCTCCCCTCTCTCTACCTCTCTCTCTTGCGCAGTGCTCTTTAGAAAAGTTCAACAAAATCCGGTCCATGTATATCTTCACACACACACACACACACACACACACACACACACACACACACACACACACACTACACACAACCCACACACACACACACACACACACTACACACACTACACACACACACACACACACACTACACACACTACACACACACACACACACACACACACACACACACACACACACACACACACACTACACACACGCACACACACACACACTACACACACACACACACACACACACACACACACACACACACACACACACACACACACACACACACACACACACACACACACACAAACACACACTGTCATCTGGGTAAGGCGTACACATAAGTTTAGACACTGGCATCTGGAACCTATCAGATAAACAGAATCAAAAGCTTCCCTGCCCAATAATGATATCCTCAAATCGGCTTACTGCCTGTCCCTAATACAGCGTTCTCATCGTTCCTTACACTCAATAATAATCTTTGAAAGAAATCAAATGTGTGCGTGTGTATGTGTGCGCCTATACATGTGCCTGTGTTATTCTGTGGGAGAAAGGACCTTTAAGGCGTAGCTAATGTATACCTATAGTACACTCAGATGTTATCTTAATCACAAATATTGGAATAATGTGCAGTTATTGCATTGCACTCTGTGGCTGTTATTATGTGGGTCTTGCAATAAAGAAAGCATTAGAAAGCATTTTCTACTTCATTATTTGGCAGAGAGGAGGACAGGGAGGGGATACAGTTTGTCCAGCCAAACAGAGCAGGAGTTGTGCTTGAAGATAAATATGTGTCAAAAAAAGAAAGCAGCAAAACATTGACAGCTTCTGCCGCCTGATTAACCAATACATAGGACCCCACCCATGGATGGTATGAGGATTCTATCCCGATGGAGTAATGTTGGATCAGGGTGGAGGAATATTGGATCATGGTTGAGATATGTTGGATAAGGCTGAAGCAATGTTGGAGCAGAGTGAAGGAATATAGGATCAGGGTGGAGGGATGTTGGATCAGCGTGGATACATATTGGATTAAGGTGGAGGTATGTAGGGTTGAGATGGAGGTATGTTGGCTTAGGGTGGAACTAGGAGGATCTTATCCCCATGGAGGTATGTCTGATCAGGGTGGAGGTATGTTGGATCAGGGTGAATTTACGTCCGATAGCGGCAGAGGAATGTTGCACCAGGTTGGGGAAACTGTAATAGAGGTGGAATTTTTGATCAGGGTGGAGGTATTTTGGATAACACAGGAGGGATGCAGGATCAGGGTGGAGGTATGACGATCCTATCACGATGGAGGTGTGTTGGAGCAGGGTGGAGCTGATATGATCCTATCACGATGGAGGTATGTGAGGATCAGGGCGGAGGAATGATTCATCACGGTGGAGGTATGTGAGGAACAGGGCGGAGGAATGATTCATCACGGTGGAGGTACGAGAGGGACAGGACGGAGGTAGGTGATATCAGGGCGGAGGTCTTGTACTTACGATCTTGACTCTGTGTCCGGGGGTGGCGGTGATGTCCCAGGTACACTCCTTGCGACTTGGGTACTTGTCCGGCCAGTTGGGGCTACTCAAGGTCCCACTGGGGCTGTGGATCTTATGCTCACATTCAGCTGGACACACACACACACACACACACAAACAAACACACACACATAAACACACCCAAACACATACCCATAAATAGATTACATTAACCAGACAGACAATTACAAAAAAATTACAATTGAGGCACTTAACATAATTAAACACAACACCAAATAGGAACGTGGTTTATGTTTCAGGCTGTTCAGACCAACAAACCATTAATAAAAAATAAAAAATAAAAAGCCATGAACTCCACCATTTCAGTCGTGGTGTTTCAGTGCTATGACATCATGGAAAAGTGAGTTGCATCTGCACAAACAAATGGTAAAAATGGCAGTATTTTATCATACGTTTTGATTGTGTTGCATGTGTGACTTGTATGTGTCCATGCATATATATGTGATTCTAGTTGATTATGAACACCAGAGGTGGGGAATTGTGAAAAAAGATCTAAATTATGTGGAAGGGTAGGAGAGATGAGAGCCATGAACAGGACAAGTAGATGATTACAAAATTATGTTTTTTATTGAGAGGTTGAATAGACTCCATAGACCACAATGACAAACATAATGGAGACACACACCATATAAAAAGACATGACATAAAAAAAACAATCGTCTCACATTGCAGATCAAATATAATCACATGGGTAACAAGTTGGGACACATGTATTGTCTAGAATATTCAAAGATCCTTCAAGTTTGTTATCAGCAAACAACTCCTGTTTCATCTGACTCATTCAACCATGTCAAATCCAGACAAATGCCATTAACCTTTTTTAATAAAAGCGTAACAATTTGTAGATATCTATTTCTTGGTTGTTTTCTTCTATTTGTTCTTTAGGCTGGTTTAGAGGGCTGGTCTTCCAAAATAATATGTTTCATCAAAATAATATCTTCTTAATATCTTTAGTTTTTACATTCATTTCACTCATGACTACCGGTATTTATGAATGAACAAACACAGGTGTGATTTCAGCCTTCCACGCTAAAAACTCAAAATAAGAACATTTTGTTGACAAAATTTAGTTTTAACAGTACAAAATATAATTTAGCAAGCATGTATAACTTTTGCATCAATAGTGATGAAAAACCTTATTTACAAAAACATTTCATGTGTTCACCACGACACTAACCTAAGCCTACAGACGATATTATATTGAATGACATATATGAGATTCTTGTTGAATGAATTTACTGCGATTTCTGTTTGTTTATGAGATATTTCTTAGTTTCATCCTTCGTTCCTTCCCCTTGTTTATGTAATAACGCGTATGGGTCAAGGTCGCAAGGTAATATATAATACTATTTGAAAATACATACCATGCTATGATATATAATGCATATGCACGCTCAAACACACTCACACGCAAATACACACACCCACACACACACGAGACGTACACATGAATGTGTTTTACGGAAGGTACATTCTCTCTGACACGGGGAGTTCACCAGGCCATTCTGGTTTACTGCAAACGCACACTGGCACATGCACACGCACACATTGCCTTTAAGAAACCAGATGTTTGGAGCTAGGAGTCCCTTTATGAGGACCACTGGAGAACTTTATAGAAGTACGTTTGCATGTGTGTGTGTGCGCGCATGTGTGCCAGTGTGTATGTCTGTGCGTTTGTGCGTGTCTGTGTGTAAAACATGTGTTTCAACTTTTAACTTCAAAGGGAAGAACTCGATTTGATGTCTGACATTGTAAGCTGGATGTCTGTTTGTGTGTGTGTGTGTGTGTGTGTGTGTGTGTGTGTGTGTGTGTGTGTGTGTGTGTGTGTGTGTGTGTGTGTGTCTGTGATTGTGTATGTCTGTCTGTGTCTGTGTGTATGTGTGAGAATGTGTGCGTGCATTTTTTCCTTTCTCCCCCGCTTTCTATATCATGTAATATAGTATATGTCCTATCCTATCTACAAACACACAATCACACTCACACTCACACACACACACACACACACACACACACACACACACACACACACACACACACACACACACACACACAATCCTAGCCACTCCTATATGGAGATGCGCACCCCGTGGTAGGAGTGGGCAGAGTGGGGGCCGTACACGGAGCGGTGCGACTCCTTGTGCACGTGCTGGTGGTGTGAGTGTGCCAGCTCGTGCACGTGCACGTGCACGCCCAGGTGCTTGTGGCGGTGGGCGTGCGCGTACGGCTGCGGCGGCTGCGGCGGCGGCGGCGGCGGCGCGGGGAACCCACCTTCCTTGCAGTCGTGCTTGTTCTCGTGCAGGACGAAGCCGTGGCGGCACTCGCACACGTAGGAGCCCAGCGTGTTGACGCACTCGTGCTGGCAGCCCCCGTTGTCCTTGCTGCACTCGTCCTTGTCTGTGGAGGGAGCCACGCGTCAATCACAGGACGGGCCAATCGCAGGCTAGGCTGACAAGGTTGGGACGGTGGGGGTGGGACGAAAGGGGGACGGGGAGGGACCATGTCTGTAGTGAACTATGGGTAATCGTTACCACGATAACATGAGTAGTTAGTGTGATAGCGGGCTATGTTGTGAGATGAAGGAGGGAAGGAGGAGGCCTTTAGGGAATGAGAGGTTTGGGGAGTGTTTGGACTTTGACAACGCAGGGCTGGAGAGTTACGATGGCTTGGGGTTCCCAAGAGCAACCCAAACATAAAGTCCAAATTCAAGCGCCTTCAAACATGTCTCGTGTCCACTTAATGGTTAAGTAAGGACAGATTGCGACGTTATAGGAAGTGAGAGGAGAAAGTAGGAATTCTCCTTATGGGAGAAAGTATAAAAGTGGTTGTGAAAGAAGAGACTGAAGCACAGGAGTCATTTGGTGTTGAAAGTCATCCAGAAATGTTAGCAAGTGAACTCCAATCTTCAGAACCATGTTAGTGTGCAGTATAAAAAAGGTCATTTTGTGGATGTCCATGCATTGCCAAGTGTGGGTGTGTGTCCGTGTGATGTGTGAGGGTGTGTTCTCTGGTGTTTGCGTGTCTGTGTACACTGGGCTTCTGTGGTTTTACGTTCTGCCTAAGCCCTCAGGGCTTATGGTTAGAGTTCCTTCACCGGCGGACCCAGACCCTGACTATACAGCGCTTCATACGTTGGCTTCCAGTCGCTGGAACTGATCAGAACCACCGTTTTCCATTTCAGATCCTGGGAGATATATATATCATACTTTAGGATTTTACAGGAGCCAAAACCGCCCTGTGTAATCGCCGTCCAGAGAGGGTATCCCGCCTTTAAGGGCCGAGAAACATGAAGCCTATGGAGACAGATGTATCCATGTTTCCAAAAGAAAGTTGAAAACAATGTAAATTGTTCGCTACTAATGTTTTTTTCTCTCCTACTCTTTTCAACATCCCTCATCCCTGGGAATAACACGAGGACAGAGCCTCAGCCATAAGAGCTTTGGCCCCTGCGTGGCTCCCTGGGAGGCTGGTGGTTGGTTAGAGGCTCTCCCTGTGTAGCAGACCATCAGAGGGGGCTAGGCTGGCTGACCCCTGACCCTGCAACGTCCCCCGAGAGAGAGAGAGAGAGAGAGAGAGAGAGAGAGAGAGAGAGAGAGAGAGAGAGAGAGAGAGAGAGAGAGAGAGAGAGAGAGAGAGAGAGAGAGGGAGAGAGAGAGAGAGACAGAGAGCGAGAGAGAGGACAGAAAGTCTAAAGATGAGGACGTATATGTTTGTGTTATCTTTAATTGTACGTACATTTTTATGTTGCCAATAAATCCCCTTTGAATTATATTGAGCACAGAGAGTGAGAGAGTAGAGAGTGATAGCGAGCAAGAGAGATAGAGAGAGTAGAGAGAGACAGAGAGAGAGAGTGAGAGAGAGGAGAGGGAGAGCAGAAAGAAATATTGAGCAAGAGAGAAAGAAAGTGTAGAGAAAGTAGAGAGATTGAGAGAGAGAGAAAGAGAGAGAGAGCGAGAGAGAGAGAGGAGGGTGAAATAGAAGAGAGGGACAGAGACAGTAGAGATTATCGTAAGGTAGGAGTCAGATTAAGCCCAATAGCTTCACCTGGCTTCCCCTCAGCACCTTGTGAATCCACCTCCAGCTCTGCTTCTAATGGAGACACTAAATCCACCTCCCTACTTGTCTCCCAGGCTGCCCTGGCATGCATCTGTGCTCACGTGTGTCTGCATGTGTGTGTATCTGTGTGTGCTTCACTCCGCTTTTCCGAGTAAGAGTGTGTTGATGTATGTGGTATTAGTGTGCTATTCTGGGCTTCCTCTCTCTCTCTCTCTCTCTCTCTCTCTCTCCCTCTCTCTCTAGTGTAACTTTTAACCATTTTGATCTTTAACCATACTTTCCTTAACTGGAAGTGAAAGTAAGTCTCTCTCTTTACCTCTCTCACACACACACACACACACACACACACACACACACACACACACACACACACACACACACACACACACACACACACACACACACACACACACACACACACACACACACACACACACACACACACACACACAGAGGGATTAGTAGCGTGTGTGGAAGACACCTCTACAGCCCTTGGCTGTGAGCCCACCAATGGCTTTCATCTGAAGCACAAACCCGGAAAAAGGTTACACGCAAATACACACACACACACACACACACACACACACAGACACACACACACACACACACACACACACACACACACACACACACACACACACACACACACACACACACACACACACACACACACACACACAGACACACACACACACCTTCAAACTCACTTCTTCCCTCATATAGTTTTTTTTCCAGTTGTTATAAAACAGATGCTGCCCAGCAGTCCAGCAGTCTATCAAAAAATTTAATTTTTGAAAGTCATGCAAGATAGAAATCACCTGGATCCTTTAAGCATCTATAATCTTAAGCAATGATAGAAGCACCTAAAGTAACACACAAACATGAAGGTGTCACTTTGGGTTGATCCATGTCACAATTTCCCTTTGAGTTAATATGTTAAGACAGAAACGTATTACTTAAATAGCAGCGACGTCTAACAAATTCGCCCCTGCCCTAGCCAGTAGGGGAATTTGTTGTCTTGTGGTGTTCCAGGGAATCCTGTTTGGGAGAATGGATGTAGAAATCGCCCTCGGCTTGAACCGGACTCATCCATTCTCCTCAAGATCACATGTTAGACCAGGAGCCAATCAGGGGGGGCCGATTGCAAGGTCTGGTTACCTCTGACCTGCTTGGTGTTGGCACGGCCGGGAGCGGGGGTGCGGACGCGCTTTACGTTCTGGCACGACTCAAACACAAACACACGGTCTCGGCACAGAGCCGGCTTGTCTGAGGGAGAGACGGCAGGGCATTGGCATACTGGAGGTAGAGGCTGGGGGCGAGGGGAGGGGGGGCGCTCAGCAGAAGAGTCGTGTTCAGGTAAATGTACTCGACATGTGGAAGAAGGTCGACAAACAGAAGTTCAAAAATCGGAATTCAAAACTCGCGGTCGATCAATCCCTCCACCCCTTTGGAATATGTGAATTAATATTATTGTATCATTTCTGTTTAACATCATGTAAATGTAAATTTGTATTGAGCCAACAAAACCTGTATTTTCCATGACCTGATTAGATTTAACATGAAGGATAAAATGATGTTTTAAATCAAAAGTATTCGATTGTCAATGATACTTTAAGTTTTTCTCATAATGTCAACGGAAAAAAAGCCGAGACGTTAACGTCGTATTGCCCTTTAGGCTCCGGCTAAAGCGGCCACTCAACGCCGCGGAATGTCGTCCACGCTTCTGACACATTAGGAGCGCTAAGGTCTTCCTTATTTCACTTCCTTCCTTCCAAGCCATTTTCCCCCGCGTCCCGCATGACATGTCAGTTCTCTTGGTCGTCAACAACATGACTCACAGGGACAACCCACTCAGAAAGAACAATGGGGCCAGTGGCTAGGAGTCTAGCGGAGCGGAGGAAGACGTTGTTGACTCGGGAAATTAACTGTTGGAAGGATTAAAAGGTGTCACAGGGCTGTGTTTTCCCAGACATTTCATGCATGCTTGCACGCACAACCACAACCACAACCACAGGCACACACATGGACAAATATACACACACACACACCTGTACGTGGGAGGCTTGCATGCACAAACACACAGACACATGTGCACAGATGTGCGTGTTCGCACGAGCACACATACTCACACACAGTCTCACAGACTCACACGCTAACACCCTAGCACTCACACACACACATACACTGACGTACAGACACAGACACCAACACACATTCACATGCGCATGCACACACACACAAACACACATACACACACACACTGACACACAGACAGACAGACAGACAGACAGACAGACAGACAGACAGACAGACACGCACACACACACACACACATAGACACAACCACACACCCACAATCACACACTGACACGCAGACAGACGGACACACGCACACACTTAAATGGGGGCCCCTACCTGAGAAGAAGTGGGCCTTGAAGCCCTTCTTGGAGACGGTGTTGTCGGACTTGAACTCGATCCTCATGTTGTTGTACTGGGAGGTGATCACCTCGGGGACCTCCGTGCCACAGTACTTCCCGTGGAGCTTAGAGTCAGAGGTCAGACCGCTGCGCACCTCCACGTAGTCATACTTACACACCTGGCGGACGACACAGGCGTTATCTCACCTGGTGTAACAGTACATGTTCATTACCTCGCTGAGTGTAACAGTACCTGTACAATACCTCACCTGGTGTAACAGTACATGTTCATTACCTCGCTGAGTGTAACAGTACCTGTACAATACCTCACCTTGTGTCACAGTATATGTACATTACCTCGCTGAGTGTAACAGTACATGTACAATACCTCACCTTGTGTAACAGAACATGTGCATGACTTCACCTAGTGGGTCAGTACATGGTCATTGCCTCACCTAGTGTAACAGTATATGTAAATAACATCACCTCGTATAAAAGACATACATAAAACATAAACCATCCAACCACATCATAACACAAGGGAATATACTAGTTTGACAGGAAATGCAGAATAAAGATCTAAAGAAGTCAGAAAACTGTGAAGTAGTGACCAGTCAAACTCAGAAAGGGTTGAATCGTGCACATAAAAATACACAAACAAACACGTCACACACAAACCAACGAATGTTAAAAAACCGCGCACACGCATTGACACATGTACAGACCTCATTCCCCTCCAGCTCAAAGATCTCAAACTGCATAGAGATGCGGTACTGAGTGGGAGCCACCACCTGCCACACGCAGTTCTTGTTGGGTGGGTATTCTTTAGGCCAGCCTGGAGTACTGATCGTCCCGTTCAGCTTGGACAGAAGACCCCCACAGGCCGCTGGGAGACCATAAACATGAAGATCATGCTTGAAGGAGTTTGCTTTTAAAGGTTGGCAACCACCATACTTACTGTGCAAAAAAAAATCATGCTAGCCTCACTAAACTTAAGAGGGCTTAAGTTTGGAACAACTACGCTAACTGTTTTAGTTTGTAGCCAACATGCTAATAAAGTAACGCGTAGAACACCACGCTAACCAGGTACATTTGGAGCCACGATGCTAAAAAATTTAATCATGTGCTTACATGGTAAAGTTTGGAACTATTGGGATAACTTTGTAAAGAAAAAGAACAAACATGTTAACCATGTAAAGTGTGCAACCCCAATGCTTTGCTTAAGGCACTTATCTCTCTTTCTGGGCTGTGGTTTATTCATTCTTTATTTGTTTATTTCTGTGGTTCTGCAGTATCATTTAATGCCCCACTAAAATGTTCCGGGGTACAGAAACAAGCACATGTGTCTTTGTTACTTTGCGTCTTTATCGGTATGTTCCAGCATTTATTTCTCTGTTAAATTAGATTCATGCTTACACACGCTATTGGTTGAACCAGATAATGGAATATAATAGGAGTATATTTGGCATTCCATAAGACTCACACGGACAGGCACACACACACACACACACACACACAAAAACACACACACACACACACACACACAAACAGAGAGACACTTACCTTCACAGCTCTTCTTGTCTGGCGCTAGCTCGTAGCCCGGGTCACAGGCACACTTGAAGCTGCCAAGCGTATTCACGCACCGCTGCTCGCATCCGCCATTGTCTGGCTTTGAACACTCATCCTCCTCTGAAACACACACAAAAACACACGCACACGCACACACACACACACACACGTCACAACAATCCACAATGAGGCACGCATTTGATTCACAAAATAAAACACTAGCAAACACACGCACAAACACACTAAACAACACATGCATTACGCATGCGCACACATACACACACACCTTTGAAGAAATTGGCAGCGAAGCCTGCCTTGTTGACCGTCCCGTCCGAGACGAACTTCATCCACAGCGTGTGAGCTGTGGAGCGCACGTCCTCGGGTTTGTCGTAGCCGCAGAACCGACCAATAAGAGGGCTCGTCTCCAGGGGGCCGTCACGAACTTCCAGGTAGTCGTAAGCACAGCTGTCGTGCCTCTCGATCTACGTATCAATCACGCACATACACACAGACACACACACGATAGTAAGTACACAGGAGTCTGTACTAGCATCCTTTTGGTGGGATGAGGAGTAATCTGATCCCTCACAGGAAACCCATCAAATTATACAAATGACCAAATATGATATAATTGATCATACATGTAAAAGAGTGATAACATATAGTGTGAATGCATCAAGTTGTACCCATCATTTCTTCCCACTAACTTCTATTCCCATTGTAGTTAGTAGTATACATGACTACTACTACTATGATATGTGGAGCGGGTACACCAGGGTCAACAGGGTACAACAGCCCACAGCTGATCTGAGTGCCTGTGACAGAAAATGAGTGAACCCTGCCATGGGTTCACATCCCGGGTGCATTAGCGGCAGCGTTTCATAAAGCTTTAAACCTTCTGTCCACCTGACCGCACTCTGCTTCAATGTCTCTAACACACACACATGTATGCACACACACGCACACAAACACACACACACGCACACACGCACACACACACACACAGATACAAATACACACACAGAGATACACATACAGACACAGAGATATAAGCACACACACACATACATGTACACACACACATACATGTACACACACTTAGACACACACCAATCCACCACTTTCAGTAATATCCTGGACAAATTCATGAAATCTGACTCTGGCCTTGCCTAGCCTCAAAAACACATGCATTGTGCAGCAACAAACACACACACACACACACACACACACACACACACACACACACACACACACACACACACACACACACACACACACACACACACACACACACACACACACACACACACACACACACACACATGCATGCACAAGCACACAAAGACATCAAGTATCTTAAATGTCTATATATATATTTCAAACTAACTTATTTTTGTAGATAAGTGTTCAGTTTTACAACTTTTAATGCTAAATTGCTCACTTCCTCAGATTATACTTATACTCTACTACTTATACTTTCTCATAATACTTATACTTTCTCACAGATTCAGGATTTCACCTTCTTCACACCCTTGTGCCACACACAAGGACGGAGAGCGAGAGAGAGAGAGAGAGAGAGCGAGAGAGCGAGAGAGAGAGAAAGAGCATGTGTGTGTGTGTGTGTGTGAGTGAAAGAGAGCGACGGGGACCAGCGTCGTGAGTCACCTCAAAGGCCTGGAAGCTGAGTCCCACATTGTAGCCCTCAGACACGGTGATCCTCCACACACATTCCTTGGAGGGCCGGTAGTCGTCAGGATAGTTAGGAGACTGGATCTGCCCAGAGTCCTTCGTTATCTCCCCTCCACAGATCGCTGCAGAGAGGGAGAGAGGCCCCCGCGGTTTTACATTACATACCGCGACCCTGCACAACCCCCTTCAAAGTCCCATCGCTGCACCTTCCGGTATTTACGGTCACATTTAGTCACCCGGCATTTATGCTTATCCAAACTGTCGAGTCACTCTATGAGTGAGACTAAGGTGAACAATTAAAGCAGAGTATACAAAAGAATCGCTCCGAAAAACGTTCAAGAAATGACCAAGTTTTTCAAATAACAAAGGCAGAATTGCGAAAGAGATGATAACACATTGTGCGTTTTAGTACCATTCAGTGTATTCATTGTATTTTGTATATGCTGTTTACTCTGTATTAAAAAAAATACTAAACCTCATCCTCCACTGAAAATCCCCTTTCTGCTTTAGATTAGATTTAAACCATACATCACAGAATATAAACTAGGTGACTTGCTATCTTTCTTACGTATAAAGACACTTGGTCACCAAAACAGCCGAAGAATGAGCAGAACCTTATGGTTGAAGCCATAAACCTCAGTTATTGTGTGTGTGGTGTTGAGGATGAGGATGATGATGAAGAGGTTGATAATGATGTACCTTCGTACACGGCTGCGAAGCCCTTCCCCACCCAGTTGCTGCTGCTCCGGAATTCAATCCACATTCTGCTGTCGGTGGAGACCAGTACCTCAGGAAGCTTATCACCACAGAACCGGCCTGCAACACACACACACGCGCAGCCCGGACACACACACACACACACACACATGCATACAAACACGCATATGCAAACCAACACACCCACACAGACAAACACACGCATATGCGTCCACACACAATCACGCACACAGACAAACACACGCATATGCATCAACACACAATCACGCACACAGACACACACACACACGCATATGCATCCACACACAATCACGCACACACACACACACACACACACACACACACACACACACACATACAGACGCACACACACACAAACACGCATATGCACACCGAAACACCCTCACAGACACACACACACACATACACATACACATATGCATCCACACACAATCACGCACACACACACACACACACACACACACACACACACACACACACACACACACACACACACACACACACACACACACACACACAAAAACAAACAAACACAAAAACACACAAAAATAGACAAACGTTACGCAAGTTTGCCATCTATTGTACGACTTTGAAATAAGAGTCTTCCACTTATACCATATAAAACTACATCAACAACAACACGATAGCAGCATGATACAACAAGGCAGTACCTAGTAGGGGCGCTTTCCTCCAGTAACCGTCCCGGACCTCGATGTAGTCGTACCAGCACAGGCTGCTCTTATACAGGTCCATTGTGGTGAAGTTCAGAACAATCTGCACAACATACACACATCCCATCACCATGAAGGGGCCCTTTTCATACAGAGAAGCCCTTAGCCCCCTCATAAGGGGGCAATGGTCCAACTCCCCTAAAATGAAGTGAGCAGTGAGAAGCCCCATAGGAAGGATAGATGGCTATAGGGCAATAGTCCATAATACTGATGTGACATTCAACAAGTAGCAGTAAAATAACAACTTATAAAAATATGTACGAGCAAGAAGGACTGCATAGCAAGAATAATTTGGTTTGCATAACCTGTTGTGTGTGTGTGTGCGTGTGTGTGTACCTTCTCTCCTGGCGTGACCGATATCCTCCAGACACAGTGTGTGTACGAGGGGTATCCGTTGGGGTAACCCGGTGAGGAGAAGTTCCCCGTGGAGTCTTGAAGTGTCTCTCCACATGCTGCGCACACACACACACACACACACGCACGCAAGCACACACACACACACACACACACACACACACACACACACACACACACACACACACACACACACACACACACACACACACACACACACACACACACACACACACACACAGGCAGAAGAACTTGAGTGTTGAAATATCACTTCTATTCCAACTTGTAAAATTGTTAACAGATAGCCTATCCCACAAGTCACCCCCCCCCCTCCCTACTGACAGTTGGAAAAACGTTTATTTCGATTAAAGAAATGAAAAACAGCCTTTGTTTGTGTCTGCGTTTAGTTTGCCATATGGAGACTGTTAAAGTGTAAGGCCAACACATATTAATACAGCCGTTCAGTAGTAAAACAGAGAGGAACAACAACAAAATCACTTGATGAAGTGATACATTTCATCAGTTAGACATTTGAGGGCCAATCATTAAACAGCAGGGTCGTAAGGCAGCATCAACGCCATTTCCCCAACAGTCACTCGAGCTGAATGTCTCCATTACATACAAACATAATAAAGATGCATTGTGGGTGAATTGAACTGTAACTGACACAGTTCATGGAATATCAGAACTCCAGTGGGTCTGAGAAATAGGGAGGGGGTTTGAAACACATGCTTGCTCAATCGAGGAAGGGGGTTTTTGTCTGAATTTATTGTTGTTTAGGGGGAACCCTGACACTTTGGTATAGGCCTGGTGTTATCGATATTGTGTAAACTGGGGGAACATATCAACACATCACCTGATCAC
>NC_079414.1:18164979-18177479 GCF_026213295.1 Gadus chalcogrammus | reverse complement strand
GTCAGCAGTGCAGTGTCAGAGAGAATTTAAGAAAAAATACCCACAATGTATGCCACAGTTCATGGCTAACAGTGCTGTTTAAATGTTGGTGAGATTAAAGGTTGTCGACTATAGTGGCATCTGCCGGACAAAAGCGGCAGAAATGGAGAATACTTTTCATAAGTATGTTTTAATTGTTGGTATAATCCTATGAAAATAAGAATCCTTGTGTTTTCGTCAGCTCAGACGGAGATCTTTATGTCTACATAGGGAGAGTCTCCTCTTCCACGGAGTGCACCATATTGCACCGCCATGTTTCTGCAGTCGTCCAGAACTGATCAGCGACTCTAGGAGGGAACGCGTTCTAATTCAATAAAAATAGATCATGTTCCCGCTCAGAGTTTTTGGGTGGAGGGGAGTGTGTTATTCCCATGAGGACTGTGCGTTGAGAAACAAAACTAGGCTTTAACTCGGCCATGTACTAAACCTTGTACTGTGACCATGGTGACCTTAACAAAGACACAAGGTTATGATCGGTTGAACTGATTTACTCGCAGGCTAGAGCCATAAAAAAATAGAACATGGTGCGAATAAAATTAAAGGTGCTTTTTCGCAAAGTGGAAATTGCAATGTGGTGTACAGTCTCATTCAGAGCCATCATTCTAAGCGAAGACCTAATGTGTCATTTGTACTGACTAATGAGCTAAACACAATTCATTAATCTACCAAGGAACCTTATCCCTTGACACTTGGCTACTTGTCCTTGGTAAGGGATGAAGGGGATTCATTCAGTCTGTTAGAATCTGCCACCACCCCGCTAGTGGCCACCTCAATTCTACACACTCCACCTTTAACTCTGATAATCTTTCATGCCTTGTTGGCGGCGGCCACGCCCACTGTCAGGACCAATCACACGGCTCCGTGGGGAAGCAGCTCAGTCAAAAAGGTGCGTGTGTGTGTGTTTGCTTGTATACCTGTGTGTGTGTATGCCTGTGTGTTTGCGTGCTTGTATTTGTGTGTGTGTGTGTGTGCTTGCTTGTATGTACGTGTGTGTTTGAGGAAAAAAAGTACTGATTTCAACGTGTTCTGCAACCTTACACTGACTGACTGTCCGCCGCTGAGGTTCAGCTACTGTAAAAACACACTCTGACCCCCGCGTGCGGACGCTTCTGCCGAACAATGCGTGTCTTCTGACTGTAAAATAAATAAATAAACAGTCCCCACATGCACATGTGTGCGTGGACGGTCCGGCCCGGAGCGCAGAGGCCAGGGAGATGGGGAAGCAGAAGCAGGACAGGAAGGAAAGCACAGCCATTGTTGAGTGACTGTGTCGTCTCTCACTGTGACCAGGGTCACTAGCGCGCCTTCTGCTCACACACACACGGACACGCACTCGTATAGCCACGCACACACATATATAGAGACAGACGTAGGCACACATACACAGACACGCACACACATATATGTCACGCACACACATAGACACGCACACATAGACACACACACACACATAGTCACACATACATAGAAAGACAATAAAGAGAAACATACACACACACATAGACACACAAACATAGATAGAGCCAAACACATATAAATAAATATATACACACGCACATACAGGCGCACACACACACACACACACACACACACAAATAGACTCACACACATGCACATACACACACAAAAACATAAATAAATACAGAAATAATTACACAAAGATACATGTACACATTTGTGCAAACAAACAAACACACAAACACACACACACACACACACATGCACACACAAGTTCATTAACAAAGCCGTAAAGATACACAATAAAGCACACAAGGAACACAAAACACACCTTATAAACACACACACACACACACACAGGCCTCACCCGCAGGGTCGGTAGGTGAACACTATGTAGCTCTCCTCGTCTGTCTTCTCAATGAACGTTACACACGTCTGCTTCTCCCAGTGACGCATGGCCTGTTTAAACATGGCCCTCTGACTACCTGGAACACACACACACACACACACACACACACACACACACACACACACACACACACGCCCAGACCCAACAAGCGCACAAGCCAACACTTAACATGATGTGCTCTCATGAGAGGGTGAATGTGGGTTGAATTTGCATAATGTGCTCATGTATCATCAGGAGAGGGCTGCGACGTGGGAGAGTTCACGTTCAAGTGAAGGGACTCTAACCTGTGAAGTTCCCTCCGATGACATAGGGGATGACCCCCCCGGGCCAGATCCTCTCGGCCCGGGACGTGGCTGCGCGGGGGAAGCGGCCCTTCAGAGCGCTGGCGGGCTTCTCCCCCTTCCCACCGGCGGGGCCGGACCCCGGAGAGGCCCTGCTGAGGTTGCTAGGGAGAGAGTCTGGAGGGACAGGAAGGATGGACCGGACAGGAGGTAGGAGGGACAGGAAGGATGGACCGGACAGGAAGGAGGAGGGACAGGAAGGATGGACCGGACAGGAAGGAGGAGGGACAGGAAGGATGGACCGGACAGGAAGGAGGAGGGACAGGAAGGATGGACCGGACAGGAAGGAGGAGGGACAAGAAGGATGGACCGGACAGGAAGGAGGAGGGACAGGAAGGATGGACCGGACAGGAAGGAGGAGGGACAAGAAGGATGGACAGAACAGGAGGGAGGAGGGACAGGAAGGATAGAAGGATGGAAGGAAGGAAGGAAAGGAAGAAGGAAAGAAAGAAAGAAAGAAAGAAAGAAAGAAAGAAAGAAAGAAAGAAAGAAAGAAAGAAAGAAAGAAAGAAAGAAAGAAAGAAAGAAAGAAAGAAAGAAAGAAAGAAAGAAAGAAAGAAAGAAAGAAAGAAAGAAAGAAAGAAAGAAAGAAAGGAAGAAAGAAAAGGCAAGAAATAAAGAAGAAAATCAAAAACGGAAGAAGAAAAAGGAAGCAAAGGAAGAAAAAAGAACGGAGGAAAGACAGAATGAAAGAGATAATTGTGCGTTAGTGGGGTATAAGTGACTTGTGTGTCTATGTATGTTAATAACCTAAATAAAAATGAGAAATAGAATTACATTTAGATGTAATATTGTGATTCTCACTTCTCACAAGTAAAGATAGGTTTCTATTATTAGACATGAACAAGACCTTTAAGAGACCAGTACATTATAAAATAACTTTACACAGAACAAATAATAGAGAGAAACGCACACCCTTGAAACTTCTGGCATCAGATTATAATTATATTGATGTTTTTTACTTTAATATCTTTTTCTACAGATGAATAATAAATAAAGGTCTCGTTGGCGGCATATCAGAGAAAGGTCAGAGGTCACGGTCCTTACCAAAGCCAAACCTGCGTATCCTTTCCAACAGCAGATACAGAGAACTCCTCTTCTTGGCAATGTCCTGTTCCTCCTGGCCACCTAACACGGAGAGAGAGGACTCTGAGGTCTGAAGGCACAACTTCAGGCCTCGTGATATAATCGACTTGGAAACTCGTTATATGTTCAATGTTTAGAGAAATGCGAACTATTGCTGGTGAAATACGGGAAGTATGTCAATTGGGGTGTATTAAAGTGTCCCCTCTTTGTTATATTTTCAAAGATCAGCATTTGCAACCTAGCTTTGCAACTCCTCTAGGTTTTCCAAATGATATTCAATCTGAGGGGAGAATTTGGCAGAGAAAATGCTGAACACACAAGAGCACACACACACACGCGCGGACAGACGCACACACAGATGGATACACACAAATACGCAAACATACAGTGCACGCACGCACACACACACACACACACTGGCATTACTATATCTCCCTGTAGCACTAGGTTCTCTCGTTGTACCCCAGTGTGTATATGTGTGTGTGTGTGTGTGTGTGTGTGTGTGTGTGTGTGTGTGTGTGTGTGTGTGTGTGTGTGTGTGTGTGTGTGTGTGTGTGTGTGTGTGTGTGTGTGTGTGTGTGTGTGTGTGTGTGTGTGTGGAGCAGTGACATAGCGCAGAGAGGGTTCACACGAGTTGAGGTGGCCGAGGCCGCCCGCTCACCGGTGGTGTGTCCCTGTCGGCCGTGCGTGTGCGTGTGCGGGCGCTCCGTCAGGTCTATGGTCCTGTCGATGTGGAACATGCGCAGGTCCTCCTCGTCGAGGGCGATGTCTCCCCAGAACACGGCTGGAGGGAGGAGGGGAACACAAAACGCCGTTACGTTCACCGCCCTCGTCATCATCATACATCGTCGTCCTCATCAGCGTCATTGTCACCTCATCATCGATGACCTCACCGTTGCGATTACATCATCGTCCTCCTAATCGACAACCATTGTCGTGACGTCATCGTCTCCCTTATCCTCCGCCCTCATCAACACATCATCAGCTTTGTTATCATCCCCATCATCCTCCTCCCTTTCTTCCACAATCATCATTACATCCTCATCTTTGTTCTCCACAGTGAACGGGACAGTGTGAGGTATGAACACACATCACGGTGGCCAGGGCAGCGCGTTGGAAGCGGATCAGTGGTTTGTTTGGGATTCCCGAGTTAATCTCTTCATCTTCTCTCCGTTGGGGTTCTTCCTGAACCGAGTCTCGCCCTGTTCCCTCTCCCCCTAACTCCTGACCTCTGACCAGCCACAGCCCAAAGCCCTCAACGTTAAAGTGTTAAGCCAAATCAGCCCTCTCTCCGCTGAACGGCACCCTGCTGAAGGCTAACAATGACACACGGGGGAGTCTTGTTGTTCTGCTGATTAGTGGAGCCTGCTGGAGGAAATCATGGCTTTGCGTTGCCATTGTGGTGTTGCTTCGTACTATTGTTGCAATACAGCAAGACACCACAATGGCAACAGATGGCTTTCCCGTTGTCTTATATCTTATCAGATATAGACAGGGAGCGCGTGTCTGTGTGTGTGTGCTATTAACTGCTTGATATCGTTTAGCCAGATGTGTTTAATAGAGCACGTTAGGTTACAGGTCAATTCAATTCAATTGAGTACAATTGCCTCATCAGACAGTCTTTTCATGGTTGTATTGGAGAGGCGTGCTCGAAAGCACGTAACGTCTGAGATAAAGACACAGCTCAGTCAAAAGAGGTATGATTTATGAATCTAATGTATTTTCCTCACGCTATCGAAAAAGGCCAAAGCCAAAAAAATCCCTGCATTATTTGTCGGCCGTTTGTGTTTTTAACGTACTGCATCACATCGTGGCTGGCCCCATGCTCTGCTCCGAAGCTGCGCTCAACTGACTTCCCGTTGTTTTAAGGACCGTTACACATTGAAAATGTTTTTTTTTTTACGGTGCTTTGAAAGGAGCTGACACAAGCAGTGGGGGACGAAGAGGGAGTCGGCGTGCGCTGCGTGCGTGTGGGACAGAGCAAGAGGCTGGGGTTTGGACCGCACAGCCACTACAGTGACAGGGAGGTTTGGCTCATTGATCGCAGGCAGCCGTGGGAATCCATACAGAGTCCAGAAATAGCCCAATGTCGAGGTGAGCCGAGAGGGCCGGGGGGGGGGGTGGGGGGGAGGGGGGTCAGGGGTAGGAGGGGCAAATGCAAGAGTATCGATCCAGGAAGCCCCCCTTGAGACCTACATCATGCTGACCAGGGAACCTACTGTTTGCCCTTCAGAACAGGGCCACTGCAGCAAACGCACGCACACACATGCACCTGCTCACGCACACACACACACACACACACACACACACACACACACACACACACACACACACACACACACACACACACACACAAGCACACACACACACACACACGTCGCAGCACTCTGCTGCCTCACACTGAATGCCTGGAACCAAACTGTCCAAGCATAGGGTGGAGACAGCAGGGTGCATCTCTAGTGCATCTTCTTATAGAAACACTTCATATACAATCTGTGCATGTATAAGTATTATTATACGAGATTAAGTGGGACCACTGAATTTATATGCTTGTTATGAAAACGATATTGAACTTGAATGTAGTGCGTTATTAAAAAGACAGATTAAATTTGCCCTGGGTGAGGATTTGCTCAGAAAGCAATCATTGTGCGACAGGCTTGCCCCGAATTAACTTTTTGAGGAACGTGGACCAGCGGTGGGTGGACTGGTGGGGTTTGATATTTACACAGGCTGGCATCCGTTTAGAGGCACTGCAGAGATGAGGGACACCATACCTACACTTAAATGGGTATTACTTATTATATGAAAGTGCACAAAACCATTGAGGTAAATCTGGTGTTGTTATTTTCGAATATTCACCTGTGCTAAAGCTCAATGTTCATGACGATGCGTGAAGTGTAGTGCAATACGGCAAGAAGATAATAGGGATTTTTTTGAGGTGTGGATGCTTTGTATAGGAAGAAGTTCAAGACAGAGTCATTGTGTCCGTCCAGAGAGAACTGTTTGGTGACGAGGTCATGTGGAGTCCTACAGGTTTTACTGTAGGATACAAAAAGGCACACCATCGCACACACACACACACACACACACACACACACACACACACACACACACACACACACACACACACACACACACACACACACACACACACAAACACACACACACACACACACACACACACACACACAAACACACAGAAACACAAAACAAACACAAACACAAACACACACACACACACAGACACACACACATAAACAACACATACCATACATACCATTTACACATCATAATCATATGTTTTTGAAGTCTCAAACACAGTTGATGATGCAGACAGACACCAAATTACACACCTCAAAAAGTCATCCCAGTGTTTACCTCAAAGAACCTCAAAGAACACACAAAATGCATGTGGACAAAAAAATCAAATGTATATAAACACAGTTCAAAGAGTTCAAAAGAACATGCATACTGTATTTGTATGTGTGTGTGTGTGTGTGTGTGTGTGTGTGTGTGTGTGTGTGTGTGTGTGTGTGTGTGTGTGTGTGTGTGTGTGTGTGTGTGTGTGTGTGTGTTTGTGTGTGCACGCGATAGTGTGTTTTTATGCCCAAACACACAAATATGTGTGCGTATGTGTGTGTGCGTGCATGCAGACCCGCGTGTGTGTGTGTGTGTTTCATATGCTATCAGTCATTCCAGCATTTATTTGTCAGACTCTGCCTTCTCAAATTTATTGCACATTAAAGGATTTCCAGTGAAGGAACTTTTGTTAGGTCTTAAGTCTACAAGCGTGCATGAGACAGCTGCCATACACAATACACTGCATCTATCTCCCATCTGGTATCTGTTGTCTCACCAACGCTCAGCCTCCGGGAAGCTAGTCATCATAGACTCTAGGTTGTATTTAAACACACATTTTTACACACAATAAAACACACACAAACACACAAACACACACACACACAAAAACACAACATGCATGCCTGTCTACAGGCAGCCACACACACAAAAGACAAACTCATACATGCACATGTTTACTCTCCCACACATAAGCATTAAGCACACACACATACTGGGGGGGGACATACGGCGTCTGGCCTGCAGGGTCAGTGTTGGGGCATGTCGGGAGCATGGGCATGTGGGGAACCGGATCGGCTGGGTGGATTGGGTCTGATTGTGGACACCTGCTCGCAATCAGACCAATCAGGGAGTGTGTATTTACGTGCCTGCTTTATCTTGTAGCACGGAGGGATCGGGAGCAGAGACAGAGGACTGGAGCCCCTGAACTACGTTATGAGAAAGTCTCCGGGAACGCTCCCTATGACCGCGGTAGCAGTTTTATCATTTCTTGACTGTCATAGTTGAAGCAAATAAAAGATTTCCGTGTCATTCCAAGCAAACCCGGTGTCCATTCGCTCATTGAACCTGCTACACATACACACACAGAAACAGACAGACACAGACGTTAGGACAAACACACATATCAAATGTCTAAGAGATGCAACTACACATGCAAACACGCCTACGCACACATATTATGTCATATGATATGTGCACAGGCACACACAAACACTCACAGCTGGAGCTCTCAGGTAACATTGGTGCCGCACTGCAATTTATTTCTAGCCAGTCATGGGTTTGTGTGTTGACCTGTTCATTATTCAACAAAAATGAACCCAGTATGAACTGCTATTTTTTTCATCCTTACCAGAGAACAGGAGTGAACAACACAGGTTTTACTTACTGGCAATGCTTTCCATCAAATATTATCAAACACACGCTTTTATATCAGCTATTATTGAAAAACATTAATACAAACATTCATTGTTTAAGTTCATGTGTTTACATGAAATTATAATTATTTATTCATGGCAAGATTGTTCTCTTCGATATATGTTGAATAAATATATATTTATGTATTTGAGTTCTTTACAAAATACAGAAGTGTGTGTGCGTGAGTGTGTGTTAGCTCGCTAGTCAACACTTGTCAAGTGCCTTTCATTGTTCCAACCACTCCACTTCATGCTATTACAAACTCCTGCTAATTACCGCCACTTCCCTGCCCTGTGCACAAACACACACATACATATACACACACATGCACACATGCACACACACAACCACACACACACGCTCAAACACGCAAACACACACACACACATTCACACATTGCCTGGATGTTAGGTGACATTAAATGTCTCTTAATAATTAATCAATGCATGGCAGGTAGGGGGGGGGGGGGGGTCCAGCAGTGCTGACTCATGGCCTCTCCCCTGACTCCGGAACGCCGACATTCCAAAACAAACAGTCCGTCCTTGGCGCGGTCGGAGGTGTTAGTGCTGAGGCGGGGGATCTTGAGGGAGACTTCGGAAGGACCCTGCTCTATAGATCCTGTTTAATAGAACATGAGGGCGAGAGACACCCATGCTGTGATCTCTCCCTCTCTCTCTCTCTCTCTCCCTCGCTTACACGCGGAAAACATAGACAGCCTCACACATACAGTAGGAACACACAGGCACCGTCGTACGCATGCATTAACACACACTCTCTCGCTATTCCCCGTTTCCTTCCTCTGGAGGAAAAGCAGGAGGGGGGAGTGGGGGGGGGGGGGTGTGAGTAGTAGTCATCGCTGGTTGTCACGACATGGTGGGCTTCGACTTTCTCGCTGACTTAGGTGCTCAGAGAACACACACACACACACACACAGACACACACACATTCACACACATACATGTTCACATGTTCGAGCATCAACACACACACACACCCACACAGATTCACATGCATACATGTTTGCATTTTCACTCACAAACACACACACACATTCATGTTTCCATGATCACTTACACACACACACACACACACACACACACACACACACACACACACACACACACACACACACACACACACACACACACACACACACACACACACTCATTTATATGCACCAACACACATAACCACAGACGGAGACACAGAAAGGAATAGGGAAGGATTTATAAAGGTTCAGTCAAAACGTTCAGTTTACGATTATTGAGTTGGGATTTAGACACTGAGGCGGAATTTCTTCCCTACACCACATGACGTCCACAAATGTGTTCTTTATTCAATTGAAATAATTTAATTTTAGCCTTCGTTTGGTGATGCAGAAAACCACCTGGGCTGTTAGCTGGATCATAAGACCATCTTTCCACATGACACCAACTCATATTATTCATATAGTCTCCATTTGTCGTCATGAAGGAGGATGACACTATGAAGGCCAAGAGGTCATCTCAATCCCTCTGACTCAGGGATTAACACTGAGGGTGTCTGTACAGAGTCTATGTATCATCAGCATGAGAGTAAAGTAAATTAAAATCATTAAATCCCATCACTGCCCTAAAGGATAACTCTGTTATCACTTATTCCCATTGTTTTGGGTATGAGTGACTGATGTGGACAATATTTTTTAAATCAGTCCAATATTGAGCAAGGTTGCTTGAGCCATTGCAACCGCGAACAGGCTGCAATGGCTCCCCAATGGCTCCGCTATTGCCCCTTAGGGGAAATAGTTCCCCGTCAATGCACATCCTCTGAATCACACCCCAAATGTCCCTCCTTTTGTTTTTTCACCACTGACAGGCTGAGATTGTTTGAAGTTGAAGTTGTATAAATGTCTGACAACATTATGCAAAGGATCCCTACAGAGAAACACAACTTTTTTCTTTACCCTTTGCTTGATCCGGTCTGTTGGTTTTTGTGTCTAAACTAAATACTAAATACTAAAGCTAAATACTGGATACTTTTCGATAATTGTTTACCACCTTAAAGGCCGTGTTGGAGGGTTTATTTTCCAACGAATTTGTGCAATTTGCTTGATGGTAATAAAGTTTTAAACTGTTATATATTGTATTTAATGTTGACGGGTATCACAAAACGGAATGTAATACGAAATTGATTCTCATTTCCCCCAGAATGCATTGCATGACGTCACGTTGGGGAGAAACGGACCAAAGCCTCATTGAGACCCTTGAGAGTAGAGACTAGTAAGAGAGTGTTCAGCAGATTATACAGATACATAGATAAATACATCGATATTATATATAGTTAGTATATGCTACACATGAACCTCCTAAGATGGCGCAATTTGATTGGTTGGCTCTCTCGGGACATTGGGCAATATCCCATGATTTACATCTCAAATTCGATATTGTTTTCATCGCAAAATGTCTGCTAATAACAACAAATAAACGGCTAATAAAAACTAATAAATCCAGACAAAAAGTGTTATCTTGTTTGTTTTTGACAAAAAAAAAACAAGGATAAAACATTTAATTAACAATTATTCACCTAGCACCCTCGACCTTCGGTCTCTGGGGCTATTCCCCACTATTCACTTCGCCTTCGGTGAATAATTGGTAATTAATAGCCTAGATAAATAGATAGCCTAGTCAAGTCTTTATTAATACCAAACGACACAAATCGTCGGGAATTCATTTAGGTATTTGCATGTGCGCCTAACCCAATAAAGTAATGTTGAGAAGTCATACTAAAAACGGATAGCAAGCGAAAGCTAAACCAAAATCTATCAATCATGTACTTTGAGTCCATTCTAACTTATGGTAAGAGGCTAGTCTTTAAATCTTTGCAGTGACTGACTGTTGATGATAAAACTGATTGTTTTGCATAAGATGAGTGAGTGCGACTGTGCGTGCGTCCTTTCCGGCTTCGGCCTACTGCATGGTTATGAACGCCTTGTGGTTAGTTGTGGTCTCAGTGAAGCAGCCTAGCCTTGGAGTTGGATAAGTTGGAGTGATTATGTACGGGCGTGCGAGATTGAGAGAGAGAGCACACCCGCCGTGGTGATGTTTGGCTTGTTGTGGGCTGTCTGTCAGCATCTGCCGGGTGGACGATGTGCTTTGTGTATGTGTTCAATGTACATCTGTCTGGTCGTATTTGCGGTAGATTGATGGTTAAATAATGTCACACCACGATCGGTCATACTTGCAGGCACTCATTTGCAAGTGCACTGATTGCGGGTCCGATATACTATTCCTGCCATTTATTCAGTTGATTGCTTTTCTAAGTGCGCCAGATTGGTGTCAATTATTGTCGTGTTTGCATTGTAATGCACAACTTTGCCTCTCCTAGTTATAAATCAACGTGCATCCAAACAACTTTAGCCAATGCAGCCTCCTATGTCAGTGTTGCTTATATATATAGCATATCGGATTATCAAAGAAATGTAAGTGTGTGCGTGTGTGTGTTGTCATGTACGCTAAATACTGATTGTCTTGCATCCAGGAAATGTTATAGGCCTACTGCAAAATGTATATCGGTATTGCGCAACAATCGGGAGATGGGGACCCCTCGAATATTGACGGGTATTTCGCACACTGGGTAAAATAAAGCTTAGAAATAAACACTAGGCAAAGATGTTGTTACTGGAGCTAGTAGGCTACCATCAAAACGTGGGATAACTAATCGGAATTCTGATTGCAACTTCGGGGGTAAGATTTAATTAGGGATTATCTAGTGGGGATTTGACAGGTGGGACAGGCAAGTTAGCCCATAGCTAGCATTATGCCTTCTATTTCTAGATCTTCTGACTAAGTTTACCGGTACTTATCTGAAAAACAAAATCGCTGTCACTAGACATAAAGTAAACGTTGACTTTCACTCGGTGCTATTCACTGACAGTAAAAATAAATAAAAGTGTCGTTATTGTATGCATTGCTGTTCATTGACCGACTCCAGCGCTCGTTCCTGCATTGCTTCCTCATTCGCCCTCTCACGTTTGACAGGTTCGAAATTATGCAGCTGTGGGCCATCACACATGTTATTTATGGTTCTTGCCAACTCTTGGACGCCAAAGTTCTAGTACTAGGCTGAGGCTACCTTCCACTACGTCTCCCCAACGTGACATCATTGCCGAATGGCTTAGAAAACACCAGTTTCTGCCAAAAACGCCAAAAACTGGACTATAACACTATTTTGGAGACATTTTATAAATGATACACATATTTTGAGTGCTTTATGTACCCATTAATCAAAACTTCCGGTTAACCTGCACGTAGGCCTTTAACCATTTGGCCAAAAATGATGGTAAAATAGGGTCCAGAATCACAAATCCAGAAGTTATCTTTAACTCATGCTCTCTGCATAGAATATCATATGTTCAA
>NC_079414.1:18107479-18154979 GCF_026213295.1 Gadus chalcogrammus | reverse complement strand
GCAGCTATGGGGTTATTTTAAAAACGCAAAATATTGTCTTACTATGCATGATATAGTTTACAAAAATGTGTGAACAATGCCATTTGGCAATTTAAATTACCCTGGACTCCTTGTTTGTTTAATCCGTTCAGTGTCTCCTGTTCAACTATTCCTGGGTTATGGAGCAGAGAGATCGATGGCATCGATGAGGTTATGCTAATAGAAGATGCTAATAGGGCCAGTATGAGTAATAGGCCAGGGAACCATTGATCTGCAGAGTTAGCAGCTAATGCTAAAACAGCTGATTCAACCGCATAGTTGGGGTAAAAGTGCCACTCTTGCTGTCTGTGTATTTGTGTCTGGAAAAATGTAGTTATATTATAGATTTTGTACCTTTTTATGTACAAACTTTAATTAACAATAATTTACAGCGAGGCCCGGAGATAATTGTCTCAGACGGAATGGCGAGACACTGGCTGAAATCTTGAGCGTCACCAAATACATTTTTACCTTTGTCATACCAACTTGAAAAAGTCTTTCTAAAGGCTTCAGAGAGATAGAGAGAATTTTAGTATGTTGCATGGATATTAGACTGTTTAGTCTAATATCCATGCAACGTAATTTAATTGGCTAAGCACAATGCTTTATATTGGTTCAACAAATTCCATGACTTTAGTGTGAGTGTTAAATAATCACGCTGGGCTCAAATGTAACTGAAGTTTTCAGTTTACACCATATATAAAGCTGTCGCCAGTCTAACTCATAAGTGCCTTTCCTAATTGTGGCCTCATTTAAAAGGTGTGGCCAAACGCATGCAACTGCAGCTGAGTACTCCGATTGGCATGAGGCGTGTTCGTAATGATGCATGAAGAATGGGTTCATTATAATAAAATATACTTCAAAGCGCTGGTGGACAGCATAAAGACGGGTTTTTATTGGTTATCTTAAATATTTCCTCTTTTACATTTCTAACTGTTTATATACCTATACATTCATCAAAATCCTCTGTGCTTATCCATATTGTCCATATCCCGAGAACCCTCAGTCCAGATCATTTGTGGTGTTGACTCCCCAACATTATTCAATAATCCCCTATGTGTCTACAGTTTTCCTTGTACAGTGCAAAACAAAGGAGTCGTTTTGGAGGGAAGTTTTGCCACTAAGCAGGTTCATTATAGCTGATAGGCCTTCTTTTGGTAATTATTTAAGCTTAAAAAAACAAACATGTAGATATACCTAATCCATAAATACAGTGTATATATATATATATATCTATATATCTATATATATATATATATATATATATATATATATTATAATAACTCATGTTACCACTTAAATCAAAGCTGTTTTGCATTCAATGAAAAATAACAAACACACACAATCCTCGACACCAAGCAGGTACATGACAATTAAGCTCTTCGTTTGTTAACAGTGATTTTATAATGAGTTGTAACCTCACTGACAATCTCAGTACCAGAGCTTAACATTTCCTTTACAAATCACTGGAGTACACAGGTATAAGAGCAAGATTATGAGGAAGAAAGAGAGATTCTTATGGTTCTGACTATTTTGGAATTGGGTATGTGTATTTGTGCTTGTGCAGGCGTGTGTGTGTGTGCATTTGCTCGTGTTTTCTTTTTTTGTGTGTGCCTGGCCATGTGTGTGTGTGTGTGGGCGTGTAAAGCTTGGAATAATGAAACCTTTAGGAAAAAACATCAATTATTGGACAGCGGTGGTTGAGCCAACTCTGTCTGTTACATCCATACTTATATTAGTCCCCAGCAAAATAAAGAGTGAAGGGTGTTGTTGGGAACACCTTGAGAACACATCATGTACCATGAATCACACAATTAATTAACAATGTACTCGCCCGCACAAAGCCCCCCCCTTCAGGAAACTTCCTCCCATGTCCGTCAGTGTTTGAATGCTTGTGTTTTCCTGTTTACCGGTTCTTGTTTGCGTGAGTCACTGTGTGTGCTGGAGTGCGTGTCTGTGGAGTAACACGCTTGTGCATGAACTTATGCGTGCGTGCGTGTAAGTGTGCGTGTGCGTGTCGGTAGGACATCCGTCGCATCTACGGCGAGAGTGTGCGAGGCAAAGTTTTTACGACAAAACAATTATAAATTCAACCAAAAAATAACGATTTGAAAAGAGAACCGAATGAACCAAAACGATCCAAGACAATATTTTCTTTACAGTGGGGGGGCACATGTAATGTTTTAAATATATCACATTGATTTATGAATGGTCCCAGATCTGGTGGTGGTGTTTAGAAGTTCAGCGTCTCGGACATCATCTTCCACCAGTCCATCAGCTCCTCCTTCTCCTCCTCCTTCCTCTCCACCAGGGACTCAAGCTCAAAGTCCACCTGGAAGAGAGGGACAGTGGGGGAGAGAGGGAGGTAGAGAGATACATGGAGGGACAGAGGGAGGGACAGAGAGAGAGAGAGAGAGAGAGAGAGAGAGAGAGAGAGAGAGAGAGAGAGAGAGAGAGAGAGAGAGAGAGAGAGAGAGAGAGAGAGAGAGAAAGGAAATTTGATGAAGACATAAAATGGTTGACCTCAATCCTAGACAGGAAATTTAGCATTTCAATACTATTGATTAGCTTTTGGTTTTTTTAATGGATTGGTAAAATATACATATTATTGTATCTCGATAAAGTTCTTTGGCACATATTTCATTGCTCTGATTGGTTGTCGTTTTATCCAATGGTTTCCAAAGGCACTTTAGTCGGCACCTTTTATTTTTAAATCATGGGAGCGGTTCCAGATGAATAATCGGGTTCACTGTCCCCTTAATGTACCTCAGCGAATTGTTGCTGCATATGTCTGAGTCTTACCCTGGTGGCTGGGCTGAAGGCGACGGCCACCTTCTTGATGACGGTCAGGTAGCCAGGAGCAGAGGCTGCTACCTTGTAGTTCCCGGGGGCCAGCAGACGCCAGTAGTCTCCGTCGTTAGCTGGAAATCACACGCCACACCGTCAGCAGAGCATTCAGAAACAGTAAGGCTCCATACGACTACCATGGGTCAACAATTAGATTTAGTTTAAAGCATTGCGTCCATGCAATCTGAACAGTGGTTAGAATGGAAAGGTTTGTGTTGGATGGTCTCATTATAAGGTGTTGTATTCTCAACTGAAATGTTATGTGTGGGAACCACAATGTCTGCAGTCTACCTGAAGGCCTCCAAGCTCTCTGTCTGCTTCTTAATGATATATCTGAATTCACTAGATAGCTATAATAAATAGGTTTGCCTCTATTGTAAGACTTTGGATATCCACTAGATGGCACTAAAACCTCTAGCAATTGTATCATTGTAAGCATATAGTGTATACTTTATTTGCCACTGTGACTGTGATTGAGTGTGACAATTACCAAATCAATTTGACCTTTGTCATACCAACCTGAAAAAGTCTTTCTAAATGCTTCAGAGAGATGGAGAGAATTTTGTCTTAAGAAGACAATGTTTTTATAGACTGTTTAGTCTAATATCCATGCAACATAATTTAATTGGCTAAGCACAATGCTTTATATTGGTTCAACAAATTCCATGACTTTAGTGTGAGTGTTAAATAATCACGCTGGCGTTATGTTCCTTTCAAATGTAACTGAAGTTTTCAGTTTACACAATATATAAAGCTGTCGCCAGTCGAACTGATAAGTGCCTTTCCTAATTGTGGCCTCATTTAAAAAGTGTGGCCAAACGCATGCAACTGCAGCAGAGTACTCCGATTGGCATGAGGCGTGTTCGTTATGATGCATGAAGGATGGGTCCATTATAATAAAATATACTTCAAAGCGCTGGTGGACAGCATAAAGACATTTTTTTTGACATAGAGTCATTTTTATTGGTTATCTTAAATATTTCCTCTTTCACATTTCTAACTGTTTATATACATTCATCAAAATCCTCTGTGCCACTGTGATTCCCCTATCTACCTTGACCCTGGTAGTAGAGGCGGTCCAATAGGAGAGGGGTTTACCTGTGGTGAGGTCATGGTTAATGCCTTCCACGGAGATGGAGGCGTTGGAAATGGGGTTACCCTGGAGGTCCCGCACGAAGCCCTTTACTCCGCGGTGCACCTGCACGCACACGCACACACACACACACACAAACACACAGACACGCACGCACGCACACACACACACACACACACACACACACACACACACACACACACACACACACACACAAACACATACACACACATACACACACACACACACACAGTCAAAATGACAGGTCGATCGAAAAAACGGTGGATCTGACCAGTTAAAGTTAAAACGCCTTAAGGCCTAAGGCCTGTCAGTCGAAACTTTTTCCTTTTTAAATCCTCCCTCAGGGTAAAACGTCATGGATGTTACATCGTCCTGCAGGTTCCCAATGGTTTGATTATTATATCCCGTTTTATGTTCGGGAAAAGATAAGTGTTCAATATTTCCCTAATTTCTCTCGTTGTATCGGTGTGCCCTCTTATGGACAATGTGCAAATATAGATATTCAAATATGGTTAACATTTTTGGCCCACTCTGTCAGCCGTAATATCTATGTACAAATACTCATATATGTTGTAGTTTAAATGAGCTACCTGTTCAATATAGCTGACCAGCGAGTTGCGGTTCTGTTCCCAGTAGGTCTTGAGCGCGTCCTCGCTGGGGAACTTATCACAGCTGAGCTCTAGAGTGATCTCAAAGCAGTTGCTGCTCAGGTAGTTGAAATCCTGCATGCCTGGAGCAAGAGCAACACAGAACCATGAAGGGTCAGTCGGTGGCACAGGATGACGAGATGAGTACAACATAGTGAGGAAGACCAATCTACTTCTGTGAAAGACAGGCGTTTGAGAACCACATGTCTCTCTCATGTCTCTCCCTCTTATATGCTGATTTTTGTTCAACTGACTCGCGCCATAAATAATTGATGGGGCATTTTTAAAGTTAAACATCATTGAATAGGTTTCGAACTACAGAAGAGCTTCTTTATAGCCATGGTTTGCATATTAGGACCATTTGCCTCAGGATTTGTAGCTCAATCAGGGTCACTAAAGGTTTGCATTATAAAATGGAATCCCGGGCGGCTCCAACCAACCCTTGGCTCCACCCACCCATTGGCTCCTCCCACCCCTTGGCTCCGCCCACCCCTTGGCTCCACCTACCCCCAGGAACGCTGTACCAGGCCCCGCCGTTTGTGATGCCGTCGGTGAAGCTGGTGTCGTCGTCGGTCTTGCGGCAGGGTGCGCGGTGGGGGTCCGACATGACCGGGTTGTACATAGAGTAGGCCCGGGCCAGGGACTTGAACACCACATCGTCAGGGCTGGCACTGTACTCATGGGCAGAGTCTTAAAGGGTGGGGGGGGGGGGGGAGCAGAGCAGGCAGATGGATAAGGAGACGGCATTGTCTGAATTGATCAGTATGGGTGGAAGTTACACAACACACTAGCTTCTGTTGAAGCTGGGAATACACACAAGCACAACAACAACATGTGTTTCTGTTGGTTCATAAGCGGTGGAAAGCCTATTACAGGGAGTGTTCTCTCTACTTCCAGGATACATCGAGGGGAGGGAAAACAGGGAGCCAAACCAATTTATGTGGAGGGATATTGAGTGGTAGACCACATGAGTGTATCCATGTGTGTGGGTGTGGGTGTGCATGAGCATGTGAGCATATGTGCGCCTGAGTGTGTGAGCATATGTGCGCCTGTGCGAACAAGTGAGTGTGTTTTTTGTGTGTTTTTTGTGAGAGAGAGAGAGAGAGAGAGAGAGAGAGAGAGAGAGAGAGAACGGGACAGAGAGTGTTTTTGTGTCTGTGTGTGTGTTTGTTTGTGTGTTTGTGTCTGTGTTTGTGTGTGTGTGTGCATGTGGTTGTGTGTGTGAGAGAGCATAATTGTGTGTGTGTGCTTTTGTGCATGTACTTGCAAGTGTGTATGTTTGTGTGTGTGTGTGTGTGTGTGTGTGTGTGTGTGTGTGTGTGTGTGTGTGTGTGTGTGTGTGTGTGTGTGTGTGTGTGTGTGAGTGTGTGTGTGTTTGTGTGTGTGTGTGTGTGTGTGTGTGTGTGTGTGTGTGTGTGTGTGTGTGTGTGTGTTTCTGTGTGTGTGAGAGAGCATCATTGTGTGTGAGTGTAGGAGTGTCCTTGCGTGCATGTGCATGTGTGAGTGTGTGGTTACCGGTGCGGGTCTCGTCGTAGGGGTAGTTGGCCACCACGTCTCCCCCATGCAGGTTAGCTGACAGAACGAAGGGGATGTCCATGATCCAGTGGATCACCGCCTTGGTCTCTGGAGCCAGCTGGAGGGTGAGCCTTAAGTTAGACAGCAAGCTATGGACGTTTTTCACATACGACGATTCACACTGTGTGAATTCTAAAACTTAGATCCACGGTGCTAATTCACGAAACACAGATACGCATCTCTAAGTTTTGTCTTGTAAAAATATATATATCCACGCACACTTTAAAAACATAATTTTAGGAGTTAACTTATCTATGTACGCATTTGTGGATCTCGTTGAGTTTTGTCCAATGTACCAGTACCCTAGCCTGGTTCTACCAGACTCTCGTACTTCACTTCATTTCATTTCATTTGTACAGAGAGTCTGGACCTAATCAATTGACAAACGTTAACTCACTTGAAGGCGGGTGTCTGTTGAAGTTTAAAATGATTGGATCTGCCCAGTGCCACTCTGGATCTGCCATAACCAATCGCGAACGTTTGGTTGTGACGTATGTCATGCGCCGGGAATCACGCGCAGGTTGTACACAAACCAAACACCTTGCGCGTCTGCACGAAAATGTCCGTCAACCACAGCTGCAGGTTTTGTTCGTCGAATTTAATTTATCAGGGAAAAATTGCACATTGTAAATCAACTACCGACCTACAACAACAACTCAAACTGGCGTACGACTTTATCGTCATTGTTCTCAGACACGCCCTCTGTTCGCTGATTGGTGGCCGCTGTGGCGGCACCAGAAAACCAAATTACATACAGCAGGTCCAGACCTAGTACTGAAGGGAAATTCAAATTGAGCGGAAGTACTTAGGCGGGCGGAGCCAGGCTACCAGTACCCCTGCTGCTGTGTAAAATAAAAGGTCTGTTCAATGTGAATAGCATACAGAATCAGTCAATACGCATTTCTAGATCTTGAAGGCTTTTGTGCATTGTAAACCACAGCTAAAATGTAAGTGCATTTTATTTAAGATTTTAAATAATATGCTGCTAGCAAAGTGAGAGCAGTGTAATATGTGAGAACCTATTGTCTTCCCAACTATTACTATATACAGTATATGATGGTAATTTATGTGATTTACGCCCTCTAGAGGTTGAATAATAACTTCCATAGTCCTGGGCCATCATATAAACCATTGTCCTGGGCCATCTTATTAAAATTTGTCCTGGGCCATCATGTGAAAGTTTTTCCTGGGTCATAATATAAATGTTTTGCCTTGGTAGTAGCTGCTGTAATAACTAGTCGATATCATAGAATATATGTTATAATTTGAAAGATCTAACCTCCCATTCAAACAAGTTTTATGCAGATCCCTTGGTTGTCATGGTTGACTCCTGCGCTCCACCCTCACTCTAAAGGAGGATTAGGATTTGGCTATCCAAACATTTTTATCTTCCTTCCCTTTTCCTAATGTGAGCATTGCTAACACGTTTGCCGTTCATTTGAGGCCAAAAGAAAGCTAATTGGTTGAGGGTAATCATATTCATCTGCACAGAGGTTCAGCCATTACTGCAGAGACACTTCATTCTGCAAGTAGTCTGTTATTGCATGTTATACAACGGGGGGCCTAAAATCCAGCAATCTGATTGGTTCCTAACTGTTGTATAATGAGCGTATACATAACTGCTATGACGCCCGATCATTTTATGAAAGTTTCCATATCACTCCGCGCCTGGAAGTAGAAACAGTTACAAAGTAAAACATATGTTGGATGATGGAGAGGGCGTAAATGTTGTTACTCCGGGAGTGAGCAAGGCGATGGAGAGACTAACGAAAGCTTAGGCACACGGTGAGTGAACTGCTCCATAGGATAAATTGCCGGCGAACCGCTCTAGCCGAGCCTTCTCTCGGAGGGACCCTAAAGTGTGTTGCATAGCGACCGTCGTGCATTTTGAAGGCAGCCAGGAGAGACTACTTTTTTGTATTCTTTAATAAAACGGCTACTTTGACTTTCTTGGTTTCTTTTTAAATGTAGTGTGTCTATGACTTTCGTTTTGCCATAATAGTAACCGTTGTATAAAAGCAATAGATCACTTCAGTCAGTTGTATGTGCTCATTATACCACTGTGAAGGGGGTCGCCGGCCCTCCGCTGCGTGTCGGGGCCGGACAACGCCCCTTAACAGTGGTATAATGAGCACATACCACAGCCTGTCGTGATCTATTGCTTAAATATAATATACAGCAGAGACTGCTACACACCAGTGGTGTCTTCTTATCATCGCCTACCATTGGACAATGCTCTTTGTGCACATCTAGATGGTGCACGATACAGCAATTTTAAATAAGTTATTGATAATGATAGTTAGGCATCGTTTTTTTCGGCCGATAAAATCATTGGGGGCATAACACAAAAGAGAGTAGAAAGTTCTGAAATTGAGTCTGGATATATTTTTACAATTGTGACAATTTATGTGATTCAACTCCTGTGGGTTACAAATAATAAAGTCTTCCAATAAAAACGTCCATTACAAGCCAGCTAGAGCTGAGCCCTACTTAAGTTATACAAGCCAGCTAGAGCTGAGCCCTACTTAAGCTATACAAGCCAGCTACAGTGGTGCAGCACTTAAGTTAGTCAACAAGCCAGCTACAGTGGAGCCTTACTTAGGTTTGTCATCAAGCACATAATTGACTTTTACAAGCTAGCTAAGAAAAACATATGGTGGTAGCCTGAAGACTTCACACATCTATGTAATTTTGTGTTTTTTTTGTGCATGCATGTGTATGTCGATGTGTATGTGCTTGCATGTGTATGTTTGTTAACGTTATGTGATTCATGAATGTGAATAAGCATGTGTTGGTGTCTGTGCATGCATGTGTGTGTGTGTGTGTGTGTATGTGTGTTGGCATCCACCTTGGTGTTCTCGTCCACAGCCTTCTTCATGTTCTGCAGCAGATGGTTGTTGGCTCCGCCCTCCCTCTCGTTGATGTAGATGATGCGGTCCAGGTCGGGGAAGTTACGGTTCAGGTCCACGCCCTGGGCGTTGCTGCGGCCTACAAACCAGTCCCTGATCTCTCCGGACTGAGGCGGAGCAGGAGAGAGAGAGTGGGCGATATAGGGAACAAGGTGAGGAGAGAGGAGAGGAGAGGAGAGGAGAAGGAGGGGGGAGAGGAGAGGAGGAGGAAAGAGTGAGGGAGAGAGAGGTGAGGGAGGGAGAGGAGGGAAGGGGAGTCGAGGTGTAGTGAGGAGAGGAGAGAGTGAGAGAGAGGAGAGGAAAGGAGAGGAGGGGATGGGTGGCAATTGGAGGAGAGGTGAGGAAAGATAAGAGGTGGGAAGGGGAAGAGGAGGAGAGGGGACGGCCTCACGTTTAGTGGAGCCGTGCATAAATTAATTGATAGTAATACAAGCTTGTAAACGTTGACACATCTTTCTTGCAGATAGTATTCCAAGATTGCAAACGTAATGCGATGACCTTGTTATACACAAATCTAGAAATTAAGCGGGGGGGGGAGGGGGGGTGAGGGAAATCTCATCCTCAGCTACGACGGTGTAACAAACACACACGGAGATCCCGTCTGGGGCGTACCTGCGAGGCGGCCTTCTCAAAGCCGTCAGGGTTCATGGAGGGCATGAGGTGGATGCGCGTGTTGTGGACCAGGTCGATGATGGTCTCGTTGTCCTGCTGGTACTGGTTGCACAGGTACTGGGCCAGGTAGATGATGAGCTCCCTGCCCACTGCCTCGTTGCCGTGCATGTTGCCGATGTACTTGAACTCAGGCTCACCTGGGATAAGAGAGAGGGAGAGAGGAGGGAATATTGTTATTTTTAATGATAAAACTTAAATGCAAAAGTGGTGCAGTTGTTAGATAAAAATAATGAGGTATAATGAGAGGCAGGGAGAAGTCAACAATGAGGTGCACCAAGCAGAGACAACGTATGCATGAAATCTGTTTTGAATGCAACTAATGATAGTAACATTTTATACAGTGCCTTTCTCACACTGAGTGAGGCCTTTTAAAGACAAACAAATAACAGACAAAATAAATGTACATACAATTACCATATGCAAACATACGTACACAGTTTTCAGACAAGGCAGTGGGCCTAGTAGTGTTTAGTAAAAACATGTTTTTGAACAAGCTTTGTTCAAAAAATGACACAATAAATATCAATAAGCTAACGCCAGCTTCTCCTGGATAAACACCTCGCACTCATAAAAAGACTGCTGTGTCATTGAAAACAATTCAAGGTCAGTGACGGTGGAGTGTGGTTATCCACGTAATCCAGAGGGCATAGACATTAGACACACAGAAACACAAAGACACAAACACATACACTCATTCTTACCACACGTCACTCACTGCTCCTTAACACCATGACTCAATGACTACAGGCTGAATCAATACGTGAGTGCTGAACCTTGACTTTTACAGGATTTACACATCAGTCATTTCGGTAAAGCTCAAGAGAAATGGGGTGACAAAGGGCACCAGTCAGAAAGCAAAAGTAGAGCCTGGTTTTGCTCTATCCTCAGTACTTGCCATTTGCTTTTCATCATTGAGTTGTATGCCTGAGACACAGGTGGCTAGTGAAAGTGCCCTAGGGGCTAAAATAACATGGGAGGGGGTTTATGAGCCCCCCCAAGGATCCATTTAGCCCCATCTATCTCAAGAATATCCAGGGCACCGTCCTGATTCCGTCAGACACTAAGTAACGGTAAACAAAGTGGACACGCTATGCAGGCAAACCAGGCTCTTCTTAATGAAACGCACTCTCCCCATATGTCGCACATGGTAATTAGCTGCTGTTTTCTTTCATTTCAACCCCCTCAACACACGCACATGCAAATACACATACACAGACACACACAAACATGCACACAGATATAAGCAAAATGCTCATCGACATATAACTGTGTTTGAATCTAAGCAAGGAATGAATCAATTAATAAATAGGAGGTGAGAGTGTGAATGTGTTTATATTGAAGACTTTCTGTATATTTTATATTAGAATGTACGTTTACCCGTACTTGCCACTGTAGCATGTTTACTAGTGTGGTTACAACTTTGTGTATGTTTGCAATTCATTCCTTAAACTCTTTGATCTATCTGTGAAGAAAGCACAACCCTGATGAGGGTGATTAAAACACACACACACACACACACACGCACGCACGCACGCACACACGCACGCACACACACACGCACACACACACACACACACAATAACAAACCACAGAGCCCAACTGCAGCTTTATATAGGGCGCTTTACGATGTGTGCTCCGGTCCATACAATGTGGTATGTCACGCAAACACACATCACACACCACCACACATCTGGAAGTGATTTAATGTTAAATGCTAGATTGTGGTCCCTTTCTCTGCTGCTACTAATGAGGCTAAGACTAAGATCAACCCTCACTGTTCTGAAGTCCATGAATAGCTTTAGCAGGCGGAGTGGGGACCCCGATGTTTGTCAGGGCCCTCAAACACTTACACATGTACTCACACACCCTCCCTTTTGCACATACGTTAATAATGTGTGAGTGCACGCAAACACACACACACACATGCAAACAAACAGATGCACATAAACACAAGCACACACATATGTGCACTAGACACATACCGTGCAGATTCATCAGGCAAACATATATATACCTTAGTTGCACACCGCATACAAGCCTGCACAAATACACACCAGCGCACACACACACACACACACACACACACACACACGCACACACACACACACACACACACACACACACACACACACACACACACTGGCTTTGAAGTAGCTTACTGAGCAAGTGACTTGTGATTCTAAAGTATTGTGCAGATGTTAGGCACCAGGAGAGCTCTCTGGTAGTCCTGAGTCCAGCATGTTTTATCTGCTTGTGGCCTCCTCCCTGCCTGGTTTCACCCTCATTCAGCAGATGGTAGAGATGGAGGATAACTAGTGGGCACACCACAACCTCACACAAATGTTTAACATATGCAGTAAGTAAAAGGCTTTGGTGTGTGTCTGTGCGTGTGTTTGTGCAGTGTGTATTGCCGGTCACTTTGAGTAAGGCAGAAAATAGTTTTGTATATGTTATTTGTGCATGCACACAACTCTAACCCTTATTCCAAAAATAATCAGCAAATACAAAAAGGTTTTTTGTCGACTGAAATTATACTTTTTTAAGGTAACATCAGTGTGGCTAGAGCTATTCAGCAAGACAGCTCCATCATCTTCTCTTGTTGAACTTATCTGTAGCCCTTATCTCATGATGTGGCCCTTTCCAGTATTTAACACCAAATATGTCATGAACACAGACGGATGATGTTAAAAGACAGAATAATGCGATAAAAGATAAAGGAAGATTTAAAAGCCAGATAAAATCCCAATCTCATCTGTTTACATTACCGTGCCTGTGACGTGTTCAGAGCCCTGAGTGTTCCTGTCATGACGTTGAGCGCATTAATTCACGGCTAATTGGTCAAACCTTTGTCCTCCCATCAATAGGGTTTCCTAGGTGACGCTGCCCACATGCTGCCCCACTGCAGCCTGTGACGATCCCAGGTGTTTAAGGAGACAGATTAACACAGGACCCATGTAAACAACTCTTACGCTGTCCTCCTCTCGCTCACTTTCTCTCCCTCGCTCTTTTCTTTCACGTAACTGAAACAACCATCTGTAGGACCACATAGACCTGCTCTAATCAGACACCTTTGTGCATGATGCATGACCGTTATCAAATTAGGCCTTCTGGTTATGAGAACACCAAAGGCCACATAAAAACACATTCTTTATTCCTTTTGTGCTGTAGTTCAAACGAAAAGGTAGGTGGCCTTGTACACATCTATATTTATGTGCATATTCATGCATTCAGACACATGTCAATGAGGGTTGTACCCTTTAGATAAGCAAAAGGTCAGAGAGAAAGGAATGCGTTCCATGGTTTTCAAAATGGTGGATGACGAAGGACGTGAAATGATGATGGAGATTGGCTGAACGCATGCCGAATAACCTAAGACTTCAAGTGTACCATTGAAAGTGAATGAGCAATAACAAAACAGAAGCAAATATGTGAAAGTGGGGTTGGTGGAGAGAAGGAGTGAAATAGTACAATGAGTCCCAGATGAGAGGCGCGAGGAGGTGGGGTGAGGAGAGAGTATGTGGGGGGAGGTGGAGAACGCAGGAGTTTGATGTATAATAAATGACCCCCGACTGGCTCCTCTCGTAACGTTCTATTTCTCTCTACTGCCCCTGACAATCTTCCTTCAAGTTTCTCCTTCATCAACCCTCCCCTCTCTCTGTCATCTTTTCTCTCTCTTCTCTTTCCTTCTTACTTGTTTCCAGCTACTCACTCATTTGTGTTTGCTTTCATTTATTTCAGTTAAAGAAGTATTATGTTATTTTGTATTATTTACACTTTGAGAATACAAACCATGTTTTTGAACAGTGAAAAACCCTTTGTTATGAATCCACCATATGTAGCATAAACTGATAGAATCGACCATTTTGAGAGGACTCAAGAGGGTTGTGGGACTGTAAAATCCTAAATCAACATAAATATCCTGTGTAACCTATTTTATGGCTCCCCCTTGATTACTAATTATTGTGTTAGAAAAAAACAAAAACCAACATCATAACTTCCCTTCCAATGTACCTAGGCTTCCAAAATGGAGGAGGTCATTGTGAGTTGGCGTCACGATGTACAAGCGCTATTACTGTGTCTGGCTTTGTCTGACTGGCTATGAAGGGCAGGATTGGCCTTCTCTCTCTCTCTCTCTCTCTCTCTCTCTCTCTCTCTCTCTCTCTCTCTCTCTCTCTCTCGCGCGCTTTTGTGTACATAACGGAACGGAAACCTTGCAAGAACAGATGAAATGTAAGATTAAAAAAAAAGTTACGAAACCACCAACATTTCAGTTCCCCTATTTTATCTGCATAAAGCGAATAGTGGAAACCCATATTGGCACCACACTACCAGTTGGTTGTCGGCTGATGCTGCGGATCCTTGGGTTATAGAGGAAAACAAACAGTCTTGATTGAAGAGCAAACAAGGCAAGGCTCGTGGCTGGTGATTTGCGTGGTGTGCACAGTGAAGCCAGGCGTCTCCCCCGTGGTCCCGGGGAGTGTCTGATTCCGTGGGGCGGGTGGGCGGGCGGGGGGACAGATGGCTGCTGCATACTGACAGATGCAACGGGCTCAGGATGCCCCAGCCTCCCCGCGCAGGCTGGCCAACCACAAGCGGACATTCAGCTCACTGCGCTAAGCTGATCTGTTGCCCCCGGCAACCGCTTATGTTGGATCCACCTCCAAAAGTGTCCGCACCTATTAAGCGGGTCACGTAAAACATTTTTTTTATATGATCATTTAAAAATAAGCTGACATCTTTAGCGCAGAGAGTGCCTTGACTGGACAGTGTTTTCATTCATGATTTTTTTAGGCTTTTTTTTTTTAATCCTGCTCTTTTTCCTCCCTTCCCATACAGTGTTGGTCTATGGTCTGCTCGCCACTGCCCCGGTTCTCCTCTCTAACAACTCCTACTGTTCTTCATCCTCCTGCCGTTTTTCAAATGAGCGAGTGATGGAGGTGAGGGATGGAGGGGAGGGGGGCTGGTGGAGCATTTATCGGGTGGGAGGGGGTGTTGCCCGTGGCAAAGGAGCTGAGGCGGTTTGGAAAGTCATCTGGTAGTAATAAGGGTTCCACGGCACTACCGTGACTCATGGCCGTGCACACACACCCGTGCGCCGGCCCAGCAGTCTATTACAGGCTTGTTTAGCATGAACACACGCAACCCGTGCCAGCTGTAATGACACTGCTCTCTCTCACACACACACACACACACACACACACACACACACACACACACACACACACACACACACACACACACACACACACACACACACACACACACACACACACACACACACACACACACACACACACACACACACACACAAACAAACACACAGACAAAATGCCGGGGCACATACGCAAAAAAATTAGACCAAATAATTAGTAAATCTGTTATCTAGGCGTTTCAAATGTCTGATTTAGAGATTGACGCAGTGAGTCACTTTCCTTCCTTCTGATAGACGAAGTTTGTTAGGAAAGGACTTCAATTCAGCATTTTTGTTCTTATGAATGTTCTACATTTATCTTAAATTATTTTCCGTGGTTCAATAAAATAACTAAAGTAATAAATCTAATATTAGATTTGTATGAAATCATTCAATCTAAAAATGCCAAGATAATCTTTTTCTAGAAGCTTTAATCGTATTTACATCATAATACATGACTAGCACATCGGATGTAGAAAAAATCTCCTCTCACGCCTTAACATCCCTTAAAAATCCCTAATTAAATAACAATTTGTATAGATGCGTGGATAATTTCAATTGCTGCTTTTGCTGTAAGAATCCCCATATATTTTAAAACATGGAGGGCTTACAAAACCTCTAAATATGCTGTCCCCACCCCTAGTTATATTGTCTGCCTGTATTGATACGCCTTTCAGATTCCATCTTTACTTGCAAATGTCCTTGGTACCTCAGAACAACCCCTCAAAGTCTCGGCATATCCCCAACAAACAGACAGCTCAATGACCTATGCTGTCAAATAGGACCAAAACATCCATTATAACCTGTTGGTGGCTGGAAGATTGCGACCCAATGTATAATGTATCATACTTGGTTTAATCAATGCTGAAGATGACAGGATAACCTGTTTGGGCACGACGGGGAAAAAACGCATTCACCCCGCACAACTCATTCAAAAATATATTCAGCTTGACCTTTTTTAACAGGCCTACATTATTGGTGATGGCAGGTCGTCTTGGAAGACAGACTTTTACAAAAAAAAAAAATTCAGTGGAGGTTTTTTTTGCAGCAGGTTCCATTTGGCTCGAGGGCGTGTGCTCAGCATCACGATACCATATGATCATACCGAGATGCTTATCATCCAGCAAAATGGCGGCTTTCCTAAAATTATTCACAAAAAAAAAGCTCTGAGGCACTAACTGTCTAAAACAACGGCTTGTTCTTATTCATTCAAACCAATATCGACACCTTTTCTCTGGTGTCATTAGACAACGCATTGGTAACTGTAGTTGAAATCCCCCACAGCCTATATTTGACTGTAGTCCTACCTGGTGTTAATTCATGATTCAAAATATTAATGAAAATGTATGGGTTAGGCCTAGACGAGATTTGATAGATAAATAAAGACAGGCCTAAACATTGGGCTAGGGTGATGCGTAAAACTGACCAGGCTCGTGCACCCCGGGGTTGTCAGATATCTCCAGCACCAGCAGCTCGCGGCCCTCGAAGCTCTCCCCGATGGTGTAGATGCGCGTGATGGACGGGCATTGGAGCCACACCGACACCAAGGCTTTGCCCAGCTCCTCATAACGGTGATACTCGTAGGAAATCTCCTGGTCGTCGGCGCCACGAACCACGGCCAACGCAGCCAAAGTCCCAAACAAAACTAACGAGGCGAATTGTTTCATCTTGCTCCGTCAAATCGTTTTTTTTGCACTGTAAGCGAGGTGATCGCGACTGGTTCCCAAGCCTTATCTCTTTTCCGCAGCACTCGCTTAGGATATAAATATCTCAGCGTCTACCTCGCTCGCTCTAGTGTCGTCTCTCTCTCTCTCTCTCTCTCTCTCTCTCTCTCTCTCTCTCTCTCTCTCTCTCTCTCTCTCTCTCTCTCTCTCTCTCTCTCTCTCTCTCTCTCTCTCTCTCTCTCTCTCTCTCTCTCTCTCTCTCTCTCTCTCTCTCTCTCTCTCTCTCTCTCTCTCTCTCTCTCTCTCTCTCTCTCTCTCTCTCTCTCTCTCTCTCTCTCTCTCTCTCTCTCTCTCTCTCTCTCTCGCTCTCTCGCTCTCCCTCTCTCTGTCTCTCTGTCTCTCTTTCCGTGATGCCTTTGTCGTACCTGAGCGCACGCGCCTCCCGCCCTCTCGTCTACTTGGGATTCGTCGTGCGTCGGATGCTCGGGTTGGAGGAGAGCTGCTTCAGGGGCGCGGCCACGGCTCAGGCAGGATCAAGATGCTGCTCGTGCAGAGTGCAACGCATTACGTCCGTTTCGTGTTAGTATGTATGTACTGTATGTTCACCGGGATTCCACATATGTAGGCCAATATACATTCACGTAAAATCTTACAAAAAAGGGGGGAAATATATATATTCCAAATAAAAAATAGAAACAGGCAAACAATTATTTTTGTTATAAAGGCCTGAACACCTTTAAAAAAAAGCCTCCACTTCTCACACCTACCGTTGGTATTCATCGGCCACGCGCTTATTATATTTTATAAATTATAATATGCCATGGTAGAGCAGGGTGTAGACAGAAATTAGACAATTGTTTTCAAAGCGACTTCCAAATGAGGCACACACAACAATCAAAATAATTCAATCTAAACTGGTAGCTAGTTGCAAGAATAATAATTTAGTAGCTAAATCGGATACAAGGTTAATATAGATTTGATTTCTTTATTTTATTATCAATGGTAGTCAAGTCATATTTACAGCTCAGAAATCCAGTTCATCGTTCTTCAGCAACAAAGTGCACAAGCCAGTGTTCAAAAACCTCACCCCTCTCTTCTGAGATCATATATGATCTCAGAAGAGAGGGTGAGGTTTTTGAAGGATTCGACAGATGAGATCGTACAAGAGCTAGGTAGACCAAATATACACATCATACATATATCATTTCGATTTTTTCAAATGATACAGCAAACCAAATCAATAAAAACAGTCAATGCTTGTTGTATTTTATTAAAGTGAGATAGGTGTAGCATCAATCTTTTGAGTGAGAAAAAGGCACAGCGACCCAGCTACATGTCGTCAACACCATAGACACAGCCGGACTCAGCAGAAGAATAGCACTTGTTCTGCATTTAAACCTGCACTATGTACATTTTCCCTGTAGCAGCCTCTAGTGGCCTTGAGTGGTAGCTCTGCTTCTCAGCTCCTCTGAAAATGTTGCCTTTTCTGAATGAAGTCAGAAAAGTCAAGTAATTTACTAAGTAAAGCAATGCAAATTATTGATTGCTTTAATTATTTATTCTGCCAGCATGTCTTCCAGCCAGGTAACCCCAGAATGTTTTTACATCACCTTATTAAAACCCCAAACCCAAACATCACGATTTAGAGAAAAATTCCCTGGATGGATTGACTGGTGTATGGAAAGTTCTAGTTCAGGTATTTTTGAATGGAGTAAAAACCTCCAGTAGAGAAGTTACAAAGTGCAGATTTAAACCAGCGCTAAATCGCGTTCCATGTGTGTCACTTCAGGGTCTCCTGAACACTGGGTTCAGGGGGTCTACTGTCCCTTCTTGATGTCGTCCTGTCTCAGCATGTGCTTGTTGAACTGGCTGTCAGTCTTCAGCAGCTTGTCCCACCAGGTGAAGGTGGAGGCGTAGTTCCCCACAAAGTTCATGTGGTGGAAGTCATGGAAGCGCGTGCCGGCGTAGAACGGGATCAGGTGGAGTGGGTTCATCGGGACATCGTAGCCGCTGAAAAAGAAAGATGTGTGTTGATCCTCTTGTAATCAGAATGTGAGTCCAATATGATGGTGAGGGTATGCTTATTTCTCTTCAAGGTGCTTTTAAGATTTAAGAGCTATCATATTTGGGTCATTTGTTAGAAATGGCTTAGCCATCCGTCAGCTATTAGTGAATGAAATGAGGTCTGAGAATATAATTTCAATCATTTGTTGGGGAAATCCATCCTGCCTGTCCTCTGGAAAACACTCTCATCCAGAAATCCAAGCATACAATCAAAATGGAAGAAACTATAAAAGTGAAAGTTTAAAAAACAACCATCCAACAAACCACCTCTGAGTCCATGCTATTGGGGTTTCAGAATGAATGGCTAACAGTGCGGGGAAACAAATTGGAGAAATGCTTTGGAAAATACCATCTGTTTATTCAGTTTCCTCCCTTGCTTGCTTGGAAGGCCTCTTATAGGCTTCCAACTTAAACAATAAATGACATATATATTAGGCTCGGGCCGCATCACAGTAAACCACGGTATGGAGAATTCCCAAAGTTATGATTCAATACCCTATAAATACAGACGCTCCTCTTTTTATTAAACTATTTTCCTACAACTTATGAATACATGTTCTATTATGTTGATATGTATTTTGGCCATGTTTTGCAGCAGGATATAGGCCTATGAATAAATAGTGCAGAAGAAAATCGTTGCCGTTTCATTGTTGTTGGTTAATTCTTCAACGGGTAGTGGGTGGCCGGGGTGTTAATTTAAATTAGAAATATATTTGATATTCAACCGATATTCACGCTCCGCATTACAGCGATCTGCCAGGGGTCACTAACGGCAGACACACAATGTCCCGTGTGGCTAGCTGTGTACACCTGGCCAGAAAACGGTCGGGCAGCAGCACTCCTCATTATGGGGCCATCGTTTGGTCAACATTCAACACAATAGGCAAATTACAAAGTACCCTGCCCTAAACAAAAGCCAACCTAAAACACAATTAACCTGGGTATTTCTCACATTTCAAAAGGTCCCCGGTGGATAAAAGTGTATCCCGCTGACAGAAAAATGACATTGGTGAAAACGATCAGACTTTAAAAAGTTCTTCTATCACCAGCAGCTCGGTTTTTAATTATTATAATTTTTTACAAAAACACTGTAATATACTTTAAACCCTTGTAAAAGTAAAAAAGGGGTCTTTGTCCTCTATGGTAGATAATTAAGGCCTTGTGGATGTATGCCTTAAGACTAACATTTCCTCAATTTAGTAGTTTTACCGCCATCTAGTGGCCAGTCCTGGGAGTAACCAACAGCTACCAAATACAGAAAGTAGCAACAGTTCAGTACTGCTGTAGTTGTTCTCCAATCTAGTTCTCCACCTATTTATTAATCAATGGATCACAATAACTGAATAGCGTAGTTGCATTGGCAGACTCTCCACTGCAAGGCCAGGCTGTACATGAATGATACCATTAGAACAGACCCAAAGGCCAGGCATAGGTTTCCCACACACTGCCCAATGTTTGTGTCCACTCCACACTGACGGTCTGCATACTCTTGTGTTCAAACACAGGAGAATTGATCGCTTATAGTCTGATTTGAATGGACTCCAGCAAAGGTTCACCGACCGTGGGTTGTAGATGGAGGGGGGGCTATGGTTTGTTTACCCGTGTTTTGAATCTCTCTTCAAATCGTGATTTGGAAAACAGTCGGGAGATCCCGATGCAAAGAGAGACGATGTCTAAACCGGCGGGAAGGGCTGTACGAAACATGAAACAACCGCTACGTGCGACCAGGCTGAGACGGTTGTGAGCGCTGTGTTGTGCCTTTGTTTGCAATAGATTCGGTTTCTTATCTCAGGTGTCGACCGGGCGTGTCTCACCTGTGCACGTCGATGGTCTCCAACAGGCGGCAGGCCACCCAGGCCCACAGCATGCTGACGTGGTTACAGAAGAGCATGATGCCGATGAAGAACCCGGAGCCCAGGATCAGGGTCTCAGCTGGGTGGGCGTACTCAGCCTGCATGCCGAACGGAGCCTGGGGGACGGACGCCACACACAGGGTCACATCCACGATGCAACACCACTGAACTTGCGTTGTAACCACCCTTTGTTTCATTGTGTTTGGTGTTTGTTTGTATGACTGCGGCTGCTCATGCATCTTACTGTGTGTCTGGTCATCAATTAAAGACAATGTGAACTTTGGTACACCATCGATTGCTTTGCCCTTTCAAAAGAATTACAACTATCCAAGGGAGTATGTGCATATCTGTGCATGGGAACTGTGCATATGGTTTGACACACAGTCTTGTCACGACTGTTGATCCTCAGTGTGTGTGTGTGTGTGTGTGTGTGTGTGTGTGTGTGTGTGTGTGTGTGTGTGTGTGTGTGTGTGTGTGTGTGTGTGTGTGTGTGTGTGTGTGTGTGTGTGTGTGTGTGTGTGTGTTTATGCGCCTGTCTGGGTGCGTGCATGTGTGCTTGTGCTTGTGCGTGTGTGTGCGTGTTTATCTGTGTCTGTGTTACTCACTGTGAACTCGTGGTGGACCTTGTGGATGTGCTTGTAGAGCTTGCGGTGGTGCAGCAGTCGGTGAAGGAAGTAGTGCCAAGTGTCCTCGACCACAGCACAACCCAAACACTGGGCTAGAAGGACGGGCCTAGAGAGAGAGAGAGAGAGAGAGAGAGAGAGCGAGAGAGCGAGAGAGCGAGAGAGAGAGAGAGAGAGAGAGAGAGAGAGAGAGAGAGAGAGAGAGAGAGAGAGAGAGAGAGCAGAGAGAGAGAGAGAGAGAGTTACACAGTCATGGTTATTAAAGCTCCTACTTCCCTAAAATAAAAAACATATTAAATAAAAAGATAGACCTGTTGGAACAGATAACCACAGCCAATTGTTTATAGCTAAATAAAAACATACGCTATCACAAATGTATGTTTAAACACAGCTTTGTACTGGGTTCAGCCAATGAGCTATGAGCTACCAATAAATTATTTAAATGGTTGCTACCTGAGCTCCACACAAAACCAGCCGACGAATTACTCACAGAGCACCAGCGGGCTATGGTACAACCTTGTCTGAATAAATGTAAATCTACAAAGGTAATGTTATTTAGTTCCTTTCCATCCTCACCATGAGATCCCTGCGTAGCATTTGAAGGCGTCTCTTAGCATAACATGTGGGGTGTGTGTGTGTGTGGCCGCTCACCAACGGGGCATGGCATCCCAGTGGTACGGGATGTTGAAGAATTCGGTGAAGTAGTACGTCCCACAGATCAGGGGCAGCTGGATGCAGAAGTGGTTGAAGAGAAGCATCTTGAAGCATCGCCACTGTTTCTCCCAAGTCTCTGGCTTGTCCTGGAGAATACACACACACACACACACACACACACACACACACACACACACACACACACACACACACACACACACACACACACACACACACACACACACACACACACACACACACACACACACACACACAGAATGGTTAGCATACTGGGTTATGACCCTTAACACTTGATATGGAAGGTATTTCATATTGGGCAGATCGAAATATTGATTTTACATTGTTATTCTTTTCTAATTATTATGACTGTCCTGTACTGCCGTGACAACCACATTTCCCATCTGGGATGATTATAAGCCTATCTCTAGTCATGATATCATCATATCATATCTTCATTTGAACAGACTTGTAGACAACAATATGCAGTCAAATGGGGGGGGGGGGTGAATATAAAAACAACATCTCAACACACACACACTCACACACACGCACACACCTGCTGGATCTTGTATCGCTGCATGAAGGGGAGGAACTGGAAGAGGAATCCGGGGAGGCAGAAGGAGAAGTAGATGAACTCGTGGACGAACAGGGAACCCCAGGTGGCGATCTGGAACTTGGTGTAGTTGTCCATCATGTAGGTCCAGGCGTGCTTCAGGGAGGGCTGGAAGGGGTTCTCCGGTAGCATGGCGTCCGCGTACTCCACCGCCATGTAGGCAGAGCCCAGGATGTTCACTGTGCCGTTAACCTCCATGTTGGATCACTTGTGTGGGTGGGGGTAGCCCTGCGGAGATGGGTGGTGTTTCAGTGTTCAGGTATGCACCCGCGTCAAAAATACATGAGCTAGCCGTTATGTTACAGGATGAAATGTATGGCCTCTATCTATGGCCTTGTTGACACCAGCGCTTTGAATCTTTCTTTAAACTCGAGATGAGTAGAAAGTCTTGTTTGCATGACTGTTTTTTTTATTAATGCAGCTGGTTTTATGTGAAGCAGTGAAAAAAGAATCAAGCAACATGTTTTGATTGATTTTTAATATCAATAAAAAAATAGTGATGCTCTCACTCTAGTTTTAAGTAAATATATCCATCCATGTCAGTACAACAACGTCTCATAAAGGTTAGCATGCATTACCTCCGAACATATTATTTGAAATGAAAAATGTATCAATGTTCGTTTATAAAGCAGTTGATACTTTGGTTTGATGTGAGATCGTGTCAGGGGTCCTTATCTCCTCCCGGCAGTCTATGTATTTTGATTATAATGTTCGGTATTTGACTTACTTATTTTTTTTACATCATAGAAACATTGTTAGGTTAAATCCCTCCAAGTTTGACATAGAAAAGCAGGTATAGGCCATGACACGATCCTGCAGACGATCTCACATCACCCCACATTGATATCAATACATTTTTTCCGAAGACATATTTTTGTAGAGACATTTTCTATGTGATGGATACATGGATATATGAATCTAGATTGAAAACAACATTATTTGTGTGAACTATAACCAGGGTAAATATTGATCGATAAAAAAAAGTTTTTTTTCACCTCTTCACATAATAGGCCAGCCAACGTTACATCCATTATCAAGCAGATGTTCACTTTTGACTATAATAAGGCTAAGCATCCCTGGACTCAATCTTCATTCTGCCGTTGTATTGCTGTATTTACAACGGTCGTGGTGGTTCATTCTCAAGGTCCTTACACATTATAAAGATGCTTGATGTTACTATTTTCTTTCAGTTCGTGAATCGTGTTTAATATAATGATCCTTGAACATCTTCCTTTTCGTTTTTATATTGCTAAAATACATCATTTATTGTTTCGTGCCTACTAATGCAATTAAATGGGGCCAAAGATATTACCTTCGTATGATCAACTTTTAAATGAAGATACGTTCTTAATGCAGCATTTGGTAATAAGTGAAAAGGTGTGAAGATTGCAGTTTTCGAAGGTAATGACAGCAAAAGCCCCGTTTGGTATTTGCATCATTCAGAACTAAATGGCGGGTGCTTGTCGGTGCTTTGCCGACCTGATGTTTTCATCGAATAATTCGACTCATTATAGCGTGCAAGTGGTTATCTAACACTTAACGAAGTTAATATCGTTCATTATAGAAAATTGTTCTTACCTTAGCGCCTCTCCTTCCGTCTACCTGATCTCGAGACGGCCGAACGAGTCAAGTACAGAAGCAGTCTAATCTCTGATTGGCGGAGAAAACAGGAGACTGACGTCAAGAGGCAGAATGTGGCCCTTACGCAATGTGATTGGCCAACGGAATGGACTGATGATAGTGAGAGGGAGAGTTTCTAGAGCAACGACCAATGAAAGCTTCGGACAGCTTTCATAACTTAGAAAAGGTTGTATAGAACACATGGCGTTAGGAATAAGGTGGTTCCTTGCATTGACTCATAGATGTAGGTGACACACTTATGTAATAACAAAACAAATATAATTATTTTCCAACGATAGTACACCATCAATTACAGTAATGATAACAACTCCTTATGTTAAAACGTTTTAATATTTTTGCAAAATTTAAAGAGGCATACTTACACAAGTTTAAATACAAGAAGCATATTTATTAATGATAATATAAAACATGTTGTGAAACATTTCAAAGATCATCAGCCTACATAACATTCCTCTGACAAGAGACAGCGATATTAATCAACATCGTAGCAACTTTAAATATTAGAGCAAAAAACTGAAAAATCAAGTTGTTTGGTCACTTTCCAGAAAAGAGAGAGAGAGAGAGAGAGAGAGAGAGAGAGAGGGAGAGAAGACGATGTTGTGAGTAGTAGAGAAAGAGAATAATAAAGAACGACAGAAATAAAGAGCAATATTAAAGTTGGCACATTCATGTCGAGTCAGGGTGTGCAGTAGTTAATAGGCTTGCTATAACAGAGGGGATAGGGGATGGTGAGAGAAGTTGGTGGGGGGGGGGGGGGAGTTCACCGGGTGGGTTTGAGAGGTTAAAGGTCAGGACCATGCATCGAGTTCAGCCCATATTTAACTTGCTGTGATCAGTGGTCAGAACCACAACGGAGAGTTCTGCCAAGTGACAGTAAAACACTAATAAATAAATAAACTGTTGGAAACGCTCGTCAACAGTCTCTCCCTCCGTCTTTTCTTCGGTCCCACGAACATACTGTGTTTCCATACAGATATCGCAATAAAAGCCTTTTATTTCCCCAAACATACCATCCCCCCCCCGCCCGACCCCAAAGAAAGCATACAATGTCTCTTTTACAATCACTTTCCACAGGCTGTGCTGGAATCATGCAGACTGGTGTGCTAGTGACACCGGCTACCATCAAGTAAACATCCCCTAGATCCTTGGCAGGTAAACTCAATAAGTCCCCGTTTGGCACTTGGGCCCATAATAGCACACTGGGAGCAACAACAACATAGGACGCTAGGAGGGTTTGGGTAACTCAAGGTGTAATAAAAAAACACATTCAGCCACTTTAGGGACAGCCACATACGAGAACACTGTAAAAGGTCGGAGCTCAGAGTGCAGAGGTCGCGACCCCGTGCGTCGACCAGGCGTCGCCACGCGCGAGACTTGCAGGTGCACGGCTGTGATGAGCGGCGCACACACATACGGTACATGCTCACATGCGCAAGCGAAGGGCGCGCACACACACACACACACACACACACACACACACACACACACACACACACACACACACACACACACACACACACACACACACACACACACACACACACACACACACACACACACACACACATGCAAGCACGCGCACACATGCTTACACGTTGAGCACCCATTTAGTCACTATACAAACTTAACCATACATTTCTTGGCATGATAAAAAAAAGTTAAACGCGTTCCATTCATAATGCTCCCCTCACTGTTCTATTCTCAAAAGGAAAATACCTAATTAGTGAACTTCCTGCCGTTTCAGCAACGATAAGACGAAAACAAAAAAAAAGAGAAGACCCTTAATGTTATAGTTACAACAGCTCTTCTTCAGTAGCAATCCAACGCCATTGCGGTTGTAGTGGTTCTTAAAACTGGTTTGACTCCAGTTCGCTGTCGCTTGTTTAGCCACGAGAGGATTAAAAACACGGTTTTAACATCTCCCAGTTGTTGAGTTCCTCCCCCGTTTCTTAAGTGCATTAATCTTCATCTTTATGATCATCCTCATCAGCTTCATCATCCTTCATCCGCTTCATCATCATCTTCATTTGCTCATTTTCTGGCAGGGCCCGTTGAGGCAGCCTCAGGTCCAAGCTCTGGCGTCGAAGACGGATCCAAGATGGGTGTTCAGCAGACGACTGCTCAAAATCAACAAGATGGCCCCTGAGGCAGTCATAAGGGCTTGTCGATCACCGTCACTCCTAGGAAACAATAACATGCATTTAGGGGATAAACTGGTCGTACATCAGCCTGCGCCATGTACGTTTTTGGCGGCGTCTAGTGGCTTGAGTTGTAGTTGCAGTTCGAGCTATCAGTTTCCGAGGATATTCCCACAGTGGACCTCATTAAAACTAGTTTTGTTCCGCAATTTTGAGTTCAGATATTTAAGAACTATGGAATGAATGCCGTCAGTCGAAAAGTTATCTAGCGCAGGTTTAAAGCATGCAAAGTATTCTCATAAATGTATTCCCAAAAGTTGGGAAAAAAATTTCCCTATGAGCGAAATGTAAAAAAAAAAAAAAAAAAAAAAAAGAATAATTCCATCCCATTGTCAAACACAAACACAAACGCTGCCTCAGCAGTTAAAAAAAAAGTGCTTTAACAATGGCCGTGACAACAGGCGGGATGTTTACACACACAAACCTGCATAGCTGCGTCCGGTGCTCATGCAGGCCGCCAGTAGAGTCCACTTGTCGGAGGCAGGGTTGTAGAACTCCACGGACGCAAGGTTACAGCTGCCGTCATCTCCGCCCACCACGTACAGTAGGTTGTTCACCATACACACGCCTGGACACACACACACACACAAACACACTTAGGATTTTCCTCCTAGATCAAGGAAGGCTGTTCATTGTTGGCGTGTCCTTTATTCTTCCACTCGCCGTCGCAGCCGCTCTCACCTGCGTTGCGGCGGCACATGTTCATGTCGGCCACCTGGCGCCAGCCGTTGGTGGCCGGGTCGAACACCTCGCAGCTCTTCCTCACCAGCGGGCCGTCGTGACCCCCCACCGCGTACAGCAGCCCCTTCAACACGCCGACGCCTGGAGGGATCAGAGAGCACTTCTTTTACATCATCTCATGGAAAACGAAACACACCTTTTCGTTGCAGGTTCAAATGGACTAGTGCGTTAGCTGTGTTTCACCCATACAACAACGTCAAAATATTATATCTAGCAAACATCCTTTTTTTATTTTATCACAACTTGCACAAAAGGTGTACTCTGACGACCATTTCACTTTGCTACTGTGATACTTTATTAAAAGGTGACAGATTATACCACCAGGTGTGAGTTTGAATAGCCGTTGCAAGGCGTTTGGAAAATCTGCCTCTTTTGACATCATATGGGCGTGTCTGTGGTGACCACGCCCACTTGTGGGTGTGGTCACCTAGATGTGTGCTGGATAGGTGGACATGCCCACTTAAGGGCATGTCCTTCAAAACGGCTCGTAAGGGGTAATCCCACACCTGGTGGTATAATACGTCACCTTTAACAGGTAGAGATATAAGCACACGCGTACCTGCGCCACTCCGCCGGGTGCCCATCTCAGAGATGTAGCTCCATGTGTTGCTGTTTGGATTGTAGGCCTCTACTGTACTCAGACACTGTCTGGTGGCCCCGTCATACCCTCCCACTGCATACAGAATCCCTGCGGGAAACAATCACATTCAACACAAAAAGGTTAGCCCGTTAACGCATTGAAACCAAACACAAACCGACGACTTCGCTAAGAAGCAGGTACGAGGTTGGGTAAGGGCTTACACTGTTGACAATGGGGTACGAACCCAGAACCGATCCCATTCCCCTGGAGTAAGTGACACAAAACTTTGGGTTACTTAACGTAATCCCTGGTTCTTTGATAACAGAGTGAGGTGTTTCACTATGGGAATCGCCTAGGCGTGACCTACTACTGGAAGCTCCAATTGCACCACGTCTGTCCTTGACAGACAGGTCGGACTGTGCCACAGGGTCCCGCCCCCTGCACTTATACAGTCGACCCGCCCTCCTCAAATCATTCTATACCGGTTTCTTTCCGTGTAAATGCAAGGAGGGACGTGTTGGTGAAACACCTCACTCTGTTATCAAAGAACCAGGGATTACGTTAAGTAACCCAAAGTTCTTTTTCTAACTTCGCTCGGTGTTTCACTATGGGAGATATAGACCACTCCCGTATTGCATATGTCTCCCGAAGCTATGCAAATTCAGCCAGGCAGCAAACATCACTTTGAGTCTGGTGAGATCGTCTCCAGCACGGCTTGAGAAACAGAAGGCCCTGAGACATCCAGCCTATAAAACCTAACAAAGGTGTGAGGCGTAGCCCAGCTCGCCGCAGCACAAATGTCATGCACCGACACTCCCCTGAATAAGGCCCATGAAGTAGCCATACCCCTTGTGGAGTGGGCCCTCAAGCCATGGGGGGGCTGCAAGCCCTTACTTTCATAAGCAAGAGATATAGCCTCCACAATCCAGTGGGATAGCCTCTGGCGGGACAAAGGCTTGCCTCTATGGGGAGTGGCCCAAGACACGAACAGCTGATCCCCTTTCCGAAAAGCAGCTGACCGACTCACATATACATGTAGGGCCCGTACCGGGCATAATGTATTGAGTCTCTGCTCCTCCGCAGAGGAGAACGGAGGCGGGTGAAACGCCGACAGTTCCACCGTGAGACACTTATAGGTCGACTCAACCACCTTAGGCACAAAAGCAGGATTGGGCCGCAGACAGACCTTGGAGATCCCCGGAGCAAACTGCAAGCATGAAGGACGGATAGACAATGCCTGTAAATCACTCACACGCTTAGCTGTGGTTAAAGCTAAGAGCAACACCACCTTCAGCGACACAAACTTCATCCCCACCGCCTCCAACGGCTCAAAAGGGTGATGAGACAGGGCATCCAGCACCACCGATAAATCCCACAAAGGGACCAGGGGCCTGGAAACTGGGAGCTTGCGACGCGCCCCCTTCATGAAGCGACAAACCAAGGGATGCTGCCCTGCAGGCTTATCCCCAAAGCCAACATGACAAGCTGAGATGGCTGCCAAGTACACTTTAATCGTGGAAAAGGCCTTACCCTTTTCCAATAATCCCTGTAGGAAACACAGTAGGTCCACCACGGAACACTGATATGGAATGGCGTGCCTCGAGTCGCACCAGTCCTCAAAAACCCGCCACTTGCCACTGTAGAGCCGGCGAGTGGAAAGGGCCCTTGCATTCTGAATGGTGTCAACAACCTGTGCAGGCAGGCCTGCCGCATTCAAGTTCCACCTCTCACGGGCCAAGCCCAGAGCGCTACGCGGTCCGGGTGCGGATGGTAAATCTCCCCGCCCGCTTGGGAGAGGAGATCCCTGCGCAGGGGAAGGGGCCATGGGTCGCCCGCCAGGAGTTGCACTATTTCTGCCACCCAATGTTTGGATGGCCACCGCGGCGCTATCAGGATTAACGACAGACTCTGTTCTCTCACCCTGGCTAGGGTGGGGGAGATCAGGCTGAGAGGGGGGAAGGCATATAGCAGCACGTTTGGCCACGGATGGGCCAGCGCATCTACCCCTAGGGGAGCCCTTACATCTGACAGGGAGAAAAACAACGGGCACTGCGTGTTTTCCAGCGAGGCGAAGAGATCTACGGCTGCCAAGCCGTATCTCCGCCATATTTGTCCCACAACCTGTGGATGAAGAGTCCATTCCCCGTACAGGGGGTTTCCTCTGGACATAAGATCTGCTCCTCTGTTCAGGACCCCCGGTACATGCGTCGCCCGAAGGGACAGGAGTCTGGTGCTGCTCCACAAGATCATTTCTCGAGCTAACTCGTGTAGTTTCAGTGAGCGAGTGCCGCCCTGCCGGTTGACGTATGCCACAACAGTGGAATTGTCTGTCTTTACCAAGACATGGCGGCCGTGGATAAATTGCAGGAAGTGTTTTAGAGCAAGGAACACTGCCCAAAGTTCTAGGAGGTTTATGTGAGCCTGAGCTAGATCGCGACTCCAGGTGCCGTTCACTGCTCTGCCCATCATTGTCGCACCCCACCCTGACAAGGACGCGTCCGTTGTCATGGTTACCCTGGACGACACCGCCCCCAGCGGGACGCCCGCTGTCAGAACCGTGCGCACCGACCACGGGCGGAGAGCGGTAACACACGCTGGTGTTACTTTCACCTTGCGATTCAGGTGGCGACGGGAGCACAGACGTAGTGCTGCGACCCAGCGCTGAAAATCTCTCATCATCAGAAGACCCAAATGCACTACTGATATCACCGAAGCCATAAGGCCAAGCAGGCGTAGGCATAACCTGAACGATACGGTCTCTCCCCGCCTGAAGAGGGAGAGACACTGCGTGAGAGACGTTAGTCTCCGCTCTGATAGTGTGACGCGATAAGAGAGAGAGTCTATGTGGAGACCCAAATATTCCGCACATTGTGCGGGGTCCACACGGCTCTTTTCCCAATTTATGCTGAATCCCAGAGTCCTCAGATGATTTAGCACCGTAGTAGAATCTCTGAGTGCCTGTTCGCGTGAACTGGAACATATCAGATAATCGTCCAGATAAGAGAATATTCTGATGCCGCTGTTTCTTAGCGGTGACAATGCTGCCTCCACACACCTGCTGAACACTCTCGGGGCCAACGATAGCCCGAACGGGACCACTTGGTATTCGTAAGCCCTGTTCTGAAAAGCGAACCGGAGAAATTTCCGGTGTGCGGGATAGATGGCAATGTGAAAATATGCGTCTGACAGATCGATCGTTACAAACCAATCCCCTGGACGGATTGAACGACAGAGCACTTTGTGTGTTAACATCCTGAACGTGTATTTGCGCAGGTGTCTGTTTAACACACGGAGATCTAATATGGGGCGAAGGGACGAGCTCCCTCTCTTCGGAATGAGAAAATAACGGGAGTAAAAACCCTGTTGGGCTTGCTCGTTCGGGACAGCCCTGATCGCTTGTTTTCGAAGCAGGGACGATATTTCGTCCTCTAGGATTCGTGCCGAATCCCCACTGGCCATAGAAACCAACACGCCGTTGAATCTGGGTGGTTTCATAGCAAACTGCAGTCTGTAACCCTGGGAAACCGTAGACAGGATCCACGGGTGAACTGCGCATGCGCGCCACTGTTCCACTCGCGCAGCGAGCGGGCTCATGTGATCGCGCCCCAACGACGTCACCCTCGGGACGTAAGGGGAGAGGTCTGCCCTCACAGGAGAAGCGTGAGCTCCCCCCATGGGAATGTAGGGACCAAGATATTGTTTTATTTTGTTTTGTTTTGTGCATTTCACCCTTGGCTCTGGGCCTGGTTGCGAAAATGCAGGGTTTATTGTGTTCACCTTTAAAACGAGGGAAAATAACTTGCGACACTGGGAAAATGCTTGGTGGCACTGTGTCAATCGTTGCCCCTGTCTCAGTTCGCCCTGAACGTGAGGCGAGAGAGACTGAGAAAGGGCCCCTGGAGAACTTGAACCCTCTGGGCTTTGCTCTACCCCCCCAAGCTTTCTTTTCTTCATGGGAGGGGGAGAGAGAGAAGCTGGGAGTGCTAGGTCGCACGCTTCTTCTTCCCATCCCCGGGGTGGGGAGAGCGGTTCCTGGCTGCCGCAGCAGCGAAGGAGTGTTTGCCCCATGGCCTTGGGTTCTCTGACCTAGGCTGTTGGTCGGCCTGTGGGCCAGCTGCGTGGGCTGGTCTGTAGGCTTTCTGAGGCCTGGTTCCCCCTTGTTTTCCCCTTGCTGCCGCTGCGGCGGCCGCAAAGCCTGACCTCGCTGGCTGGGGTGGGCGGGGAGCCTGTTTTCGGGGAAGGCAGAGATCGAAGGCCTCTCCTTCCTGTTTCCTGAGAGTGCTGGTCTCTCTCATCTTTTCCAGCGCTGGACCAAACAGACCCTTGGTTGGGTCATATGCAGCATCCATGACCTCGGCTTTCTGCGCGTCACTCAGTCCGGAGAGACTGAGCCATAACGCTCTCTCACCCGAGACTGCGAGTCCCATGACTCGGCCACAGCCCTGAACTGCGCCCCGTGAGGAGCGTAGGACCAGGTCATTGACGTTGCAAATTTCATCCCAGAGGGCAGGGTTGGGTGACCCAGAGTCTAGCTGGCGACCCATTTCCTCTAGGATTTCAGCCTGATATGCAGACAGTAGTGTCATGGCATTGAGCGAGCATACCGACTGCGCTGCATATTTATACATCCTCTGGTAAGTGGAAGCGGTGAGGCGGTCCATCTTACCAGGCAGGGAGATGCCTGAAGAGGCGGAGAGAGAGCGACGGTTTGGGTGGAGGTGGTAAGCCACTGAAGGCTCCACAGCTGGGGGTTCGGCCAGCCCCAGCTCACCCATCCCGTGGATCTCCAGCTTTGAGCAGCCCTTGGTGGGAAGCTTGCTCTTAAATGGGCTGGACCAGTAGCGGCTCATTTCCTTCATGCAGATGGGAACTGCTGGTAAGAGCTGCTTAGAAGGCGGCTGGGCTGGTGGGAGCCTCTTGCCGTCGTATAGGTCTCTCTCTGCCCCTTCAGCATCCGGGGCTGCAGGCCATTGAATGCCCAGTTTTGCAGCGGCCCGTTTGCACACCTCGTACAGGTTACCGTCTGCCGGTTGTACAGCGTCAGAGGCGCTAGGGGGTCTAGACAGTTGGACCGGAAAAGTGGAGTCGTCCTCCTCCTCCTCAATTCCGTCCATGTCGAGGAGGTCAAAGTTGGCGTCGTCGTCGCCCTCTGCGTCCTCAGTGCCCGGTTCCGCCTCGAGAAGTAAATCATCGAATAGCGGGGGCACGAGCGGGGATGCCGCCTCCATCATGTCCGCCCAGCTCGTTGTCGCGTGGGACTGATGGGTGCTCGTTGAGGCTATAGCGGGGGCACCCGCCAGGCAGGGATCCTGGTTGGTAGCCACCGTCACCCTTAGCCTCCTTTCCAGAATTTTCTCCGGCATCGACGTGCAGTGAGCGCATGAATGCGGGTCCGCTAGCGAAGCTTGAGCGTGTTTAATGCCCATGCACGCTATGCACATGGGGTGGGGGTCCCGGCCTGATATGGAGGCCCCACATGACGCGGGGCACAGGCGGGATACAGCCTCCCTAGCTTTCGGCTCCGACCCTTTGGCGGGGGTGGCGGGCGAAGGCATACCGCAGAGTTCACTCGCCGTGATGCGTTCGTTATACTCCGGGTGTTTTGGCTCAGCCAACAAGCTAATGTGTACTGTGCCGCGGTAAGCTCGCCTTGACGCGTTAGCCGATAAACTACACCGTAAACCAGTGACACCTGTAAACAAATACAGGGTAACCGGAGAAGCAGCTCGCCTTTATGCGGACACTGCCCAGCGGGTGTAGTAACAGATAGCTTCTTACGAAGTTATTACTCAGCCGAACCAGGTTAAAAGCCTACGACTGCGTTCGACGACGGAATCCTTGACGGCCCGTCTGTGAACTGTTAAGCAGTTTAAAGCTAACCTAGATAAGCTGAGGGAGCTTGAGTAGCTTTCTCACGGGAAGAAAGCGAGAATGATTTGAGGAGGGCGGGTCGACTGTATAAGTGCAGGGGGCGGGACCCTGTGGCACAGTCCGACCTGTCTGTCAAGGACAGACGTGGTGCAATTGGAGCTTCCAGTAGTAGGTCACGCCTAGGCGATTCCCATAGTGAAACACCGAGCGAAGTTAGAAAAAGAACAAACAGGGCGGTTCTTTGACCTACTTATTTCCAAGCTATAAAAAAAAAAAAATGGTCATGTAATCACCGTTGACGACGCCCACGCCGACACTGCTCCTCCGTGTGCTCATGGGCAAGACGTGGAACCACTCGTCCGTCTTGGAGTTGTACGCCTCCACGGTGGACAGCCCTGCGGACAACACAGGCATGTGAGGATCTCGAAACTGCACGAGGAATAATGGGCTTAGTGTGTGAGGACCACCCGAGGCGTTGGAAGCATTTCCTTTCAGAAAATTTCAAACATGTATAGAATAATACATTTGGATGGTTAAGAGTTGAACGGTTAACTTATGCATCACATTGATGATGAAGCCGCGAAGGAAAAAGCAATAGCATTCCGTGAGCCAGTTGAGGGGTAAGGGGTAAGGCCGGTTCATCCGTTACAGATCATAGGGGTGAATCAACTCACTAACCGCTGCCATGCAATTTTAAGTTTCCACGGTAACGGTGACAAAAGCCCCGTTGTGGACATCCAGGGGCTAGGGCTAGCCTTACCGGTGCTGCCGTCGAAGCCCCCGACGGCGTAGAGCAGCCCGCTGAGCACGGCGGCGCCCAGCGTGGAGCGGCGGTCCTGCATGCTGCTCACGCAGGTCCAGCGATCCGCCGCCGGGTCGTAGCAGTCCACCGTCCGCACGCGCAAAGAGCCGTTGAAGCCCCCCACCGCGTACACGCAGCCGCCCACGTACACCACGCCTGAGGGGGGAGGGAGACGTGCAACGTCACGCACAAGAACTGCACAACTCATCAACAAGATTCAAACCGTTTGTAGACAGATGTTAAAGCTGTGTGATTAATCAAATTGGAATCACGATTTTTGCGTCAAATTATAAAAAAAACAAATATAAATCGAGTTGAAAGGTTATTATTGTTTTAAGTATATTTATTTTATTCATTAAATGTTGCTGGATACATATTTGGACATTACTTTCAATGTGAACATTTTGTGTATTTTTTTTAAGGGGAAATTACAAAGTTCTCAGTTACAAAGTGTTTTTTTGGAGAGAAATGCTGCAAAAATGCGTCATGTTTTCACACTAAAAAATTATAGTTTGAAGAATCGTGATTTCAATATTGACCAAAATAAACATGATTATGATTTATTTTCCATAATCGAGCAGCCCTGCAAGACGTGGATTCTCTTTTTATGCACGTGTATAAAGAACAAGAATCTATAAGCAGCAGTTTGTGATGCAGGTGTCTAAATCAACAGGTGAAAAAATAAACGAAGTGTGAAAAGTGAATGCAACCCCTCTAGGTCAAGTAACCCTGAAGGTGAAGCTCATTGGTTCACTGATTCATTGGTTGAACCACGTGGTGTCGTTGGCTGTCTTACCTGCTCTGCACCTCCTGGTTGGGAGTTCAGCCACCTGGTACCACCGCTGCTCCTCAAAGTCATAGCATTCAACGCTCCGGATAGCCTTGGGAGCCTGGCCCCCCACCACCACCATCACCTAGAACCAATAGAAACATGTATACACCATGAATACACAGAGAGACGAAGGCTGATTTTAATGATTTAACCGGAAAACAAATAGCCCTGCAAATAATTGCCTGGTTTTATTGCAGGCATACCTTAGGGCAGCAGGCTGGGGTCCTCATTTGTGTCCGTGCGGTCTTCATCAGGGCCCTCTGATCAGCCGGCAGCAGGTGGTACTTCATGGCCTCGATCAGATAGTCTTTACACGCACTGCTGTTCTTCACCAGAGACTCCTCCTCCACCCTCTAGCATAGGTAAAAGTAAGGAGAGAATGTACACCGCCATTAAAGAGAGCATTTTGATTCAAAACCATTGAAACATAAATACAACTGATAAAGTTGCATATACACAAACTACAGAAAGAAGTAAAGACTACAGAAAGTACTTTCTGAAAAAAAAATTGAGATACAAAACGCGAATTAATGATCATATTGAACATCAATATAAGCGTGTATGTTACATTGACAGAACTACAACTCGCCAGCAAATCGCCAGCAAATGGCATGCATGGAGTTTGCAATGTAGGAAGATCAGCAATAAGGTAACAACCGTCAAAGAAGTGTCTTTACTACAACACTACTACAACGCCCACACACACTGACCTGCACCAGATATTCTCTGGAGAGTAGCGGCAGGCGCACGTGCTCCATGAGTTGAGCCAGGTGTTCCTGACGAACATCTTTATCATGATTGACCCAAGCAATCACCGCTTCAAAGACCTGAAACAACCATGCAAATAAAACACACTTTAAAGCAGTCACTGATTTGAGTTCCATTCACAAAACCCGTTTCCTATTTTTTTTCTCTACGGTCAATAATGTTATTGTAGACGGTAATAATTATTTTTGCATGTGTTTATTATTTATTTTGCTTATGAAGAATAGCTTATCATTCCATTTATTTTTATTTTCCTGTACCTCCTGCTAGGGCACCTGATTATCGGGTCAGGGGTCAATCAAGTGCCACCTTATTTAATTCCTGTATTCATATAATTCCTATACGATCTTGTAAAGGCTTGCATGCGCTGGGATGTGTCCTGCTCCTACCTTCTCCTCAGTAGGAATGGTGAGCTTGTCGCTGGCGATGAGGCTGGACACCTGTTCCATGCCCAGGTTCAGGAATTCTTCACTGGCCACCACCTCGGGGAAGTGTTGCTCTGTCCACAGAAACCAGAAACTCTTGTTATCTCCTACGTCACTCCACCTCATCTCCCTCTCCCTCTCCCTTGACTTGCAACCCTGTTTATATATTCCTCAGCCTAAGTAATACCATTGAGTCATTTTCTTTTAGCAGACGCTTTTATCCAAAACCAGTTTTACCTTACAGGTGACCTCTTTTACCTTTCAACTTGGAGTCTAAAACCTAACCAACGACCCTGCCCTACTCGGTCCAACGCATGGCAGCCTCTCCACGGCGCCCACACCTCACCTGCGTAACTGTTGGCCTGCGTGAGGAGCTGGCAGCAGGCGTGCAGGTCGGCGAAGGCCCGGATCCCCAAACAGTTGGAGGGGTGGAGCTGGGAGCTCAGGAAGTCACAGCAGGCCTTCTTCACCTCGCTCAGCTGCAGCAGGCCCGCGGCGGGAAGCAGGGCCTGGGGTCCCATCCGTACGTGCAGACAGACAGACAGACACACGTCATTAAAGGAACACCTAGACGGTTTCCTGCATGAAGCTAAATGTTTGAGTTTGGTGGCAGTATAGGATTAAAACTGGAGTACCGAGTGATGTGGGTGGTGAGTGAAACAACAGGGGTGTCTGAACCAAAGTGGTCCATTGTTGACCGCTGATAAGATGAGCATGTACTTAATCAATCCCAGATGGGATCATTTTGGCAACAGTCAAAAGCATGGGACAAACAATGCGTTCTTGATGAGGTGTCAAAACTCTGGAGACTTGTTGGAAGCTAGGGTAATCCTAACACTGTGATTTTATGCGTTGTCCGTCATTCAACTACAATGCATGTGTAATCACGTTTCGTTCCGAAATGTTACTCTTTTTTCTTTAAGGTTTTTATTCATTTGTAAACATGTATAGTGGAATGCAACAGGAAATATTACCTGTGAAAGTAGTCCAAAATGGGACACCTTTTTTTTTTTTTTTCTGACATTTGCTTGTATGCACATGTCAGGGATGCAAACAGGTGTAGCATGCTAGTTTTATCCCTGGCACATTTGAATAAACATTCAAGAATAATTCTTTCAGATGACGTGACACATCCTTTTTCCACAATCACATCCAGGTGAGTTCTGTATGGGACTGAAAGGTAGGCCTTACGCAATCACTGCGGAGGCTGCATGTGCGCACCTGTACATTCTCCTCCGTGACCTGTATCTCCGCGGTGTAGATGTAGTCGATGAGCAGGCCAAGTGTCCAGCCCCCCATCTCTTTTATCCTCACCCGCTTCGCCCTGCTCTCTGCCATTTCCCCTGCAGACACACACGTCAAGAGAATGTGCTTTGGCCTAATCCGGGGGAATTTATAAAGGAATCGTAAACAGGGGAATCACAGATCACAGGCAGCAGCTGTGATTCCGACAACATGAATCACAGGTGTAGAGCGCAAAATGAAGGTTAGAATTCAGGTGGTTGTTGTCATACCTGTGAACATAGCATGGAAGTAGGGGCTCCCGGCAGCGAGGACCACCCTGTGAGCAGTGATCTCTACGTCCTCCGCTACTATGGTCACATCGCACAGCAGGCTCTGACTAGCGTCGGGAAGGCACAAAAGTATTCAATGAAAAATCGGAACACAAAAGTTTTGCAATCGTTGGTTAGTTAGATACAATCGCTGTTTGGGGTATTAAACAATGGTATACCTGCGTAGCTCATTCATAACTTTGAAGGCCTTTCGCATGTGCCTGGGGTTGAGAGTGACAGGACCTTGCTTCTCTATGCCATCCTCTTTGTCCAAAGGATGTGGACAAAGTCTACTACCCCTAACAGGGACAGCATACACAAAGACAAATCACAAAACAATCCACCACAAAGCATTCTCTGGCCCCGCTCTGGCACACACTAAATAACTCATTAAATAAACCCCTGAGCTCGGCAACGAAATATTGTCATACCCCTGTACAGTATTCACCTCTACATAAGTGACTACTCCACTTTCTGTCCACCTACAAATTATATTCAGGCCGGTTGGGCAACACAATTGCGGAAATGAATACAAACACATACAATCACTCGTAGGTAGCCTACATAATATACACAACCCACAACGATCTACAACACAAACTACTAGGCATTTGGCGTGTCCAGGGGGCACTTAATGGTCATGCTCATAAACAATTGTACAGCCCAGCTGCTCTATCAATGCGGCATCGTCACTCAGCCAGCGACTATGAAACGTCAACACTCTTGTGACTTACAGAGGATGAATTTCCATGATCTCGCTGCTCTTCAGAGGCTGTAAACTTGGGGCACTGGCATGCACCATTCCATATCCACAATGTTGACGTTATTAAGGATGCGTGTACCCAATCCCGACCTCGATTGATTTAGTTGTTGAGTCGGGCTTCAGCCCATAACAGCTGCCTCTCGATGGTGTGTCACACGAGTTCGCTGGCTTGCGGTGATACTCAGTCACACATTGTAGCTAAACTCGGGTGTTGTCTGTTTTTTTCTGTCTGTCGAAAGGCGCAGATAGTCACATATGAAGCGGTGGGATTGTTATCCTTCAGATGCAAATTTGGCCACGGGGAAATAAAGCGGCGGATGGCGCTACCTGTTATTTTCCTTTTACTGATTAAACCCTACGAACAAGGACTACTCGGCAAAGACGTTCCTCTGAGTGGCTGATCTGGGGGAGAGGAAAAGACTGTCTCCCTCTAGCTGTGGAAGACTGGCTGGGCACTGGGTCGATACTCACTGCAGCGCCCGGGAACCATTCATTATTACACACGCCGACGGATGTTTATTACATTATGTTAGATTTCAATGTAAATTATGTGAAGTTATGAAGCTTCAGCTCATGAAAAACAAAGCATTCAAGTTGAATCTATAACCCCAGCTGAAGTAGATAATACATTCTGTATTACCATGCAACTAAACTGATGTTTAAACTGCCATTCATTAAATTGCATTTATTTGGAGATCAAGACTTGTCTGAAATGGTTGATTGTGTAAATAATTGTTGAGCAAAGGAAGGAATAAGCTTAATGTAACCGGTGTATTAGTTATGTCATATTTCGACAATAATCCTTATATTCCTTTAATTTATTATTTTTCCTTTATGCACTTTATGTATGAATGTATATTTGTTTTGAAAACTTTTATTTCAATACGTTGGGTTGTGTGAAGTCACTTCCTGGTAACTTCACGCCATCCTCTCCTTTCGGAAAATTGCCCTGCTGGAGAGAGCAGTGTGTGAGACGGAAAGCACTGTTGAATTTCGTATAGTATTGTGTTCCCGCACAGAATAAAGACTCAAGAATAAAGGGTCGAGAGACCACTGCTGGCAAAGCAGCAGTGGTCTCTCGACTCATTGAAAACTACACAACGCAGAAATAGCCGATGCACGATGAGGCCGTCATTAACATAAAAAATATCTTTTATTTTTCATGTCACCCTCAAGAAATGGTCACATACAATATTTACAAATAAAAAAATACTTCACAATTTTAGAAAAAAATGTTATTGGATGACGTCAAAAGAGCAATAATCCCACACATTCTCTAATTCCATCATAGGTTTACACAATGTGGACTGCAAAATAAGCATATACAACTACATCTGTGTAAGTGTCAGTTTGGCTTGAGCGGGGCTGGAGGGAGGCTGGCAGAGGCCTGCTCCAGGAACGCCAGTGGCCCAGGAGGAGGAAGGTCTGTGGGCTTGCGATGTTGGACACTCACATCCTCTAGCACCTGCTGCCAGTGGTGGAGCTTGGACTGGTGCTTCTGGACCAGCGACTCCTTCCTCAAGAGCTCGTTTTTGAGCTCAGAGACGTCCTACCAGGGAAGAAGTGGACGAATGTGGTGAAAACACATTGGTGGAATGGTGCATAGAATACACAGGAAAAGATAGAACGATTAAATGTGAGCACAGCTCAATTTGGCACTACATAAGAAATTGAGAATCAAGTTGAACTCACTTAAACTAAACAATCTTGTAATTTTTTGGAAATAATGTATTTTATATGCAACTAACCACTAAAAGTGAGGTTCATGTCTTCACGATGTCTACCATTTAGTAAGCAGACCTTTGTAGACCCAACTACGGAAGCGGTTATGGATGTTACCTCTTTGACAACTTGTTCTGGCTTCTGTACAGACAGCTGAAGCCTTTTCTGCAAGAAAAAACATTCTGTCTGTCTAGCCACGTCCAGGAACTTCTGGATGCACTGGTCCACCCCTTTGACAAACAGACACAGGGACACGTTGGTAAACAGTAACGTTACAACGTTTACATCAAACAAGCTACATTTGTACGAATATGCCCATGGAGAGCTCGTTTTAACCCACTGAAAGTAACAATCGTTTTCTTACCAGTTCTGATTTCCTCTTGGTCTGTTCCGTTTACGTAGTCTTGGCTTACCAAGGAAGCAAAACAAGCCTGTAAGTAAGAAAGTAAGAAACAGTGTGAGGATAAAGTTTAATATCAATGACACGATGGGTTGAGCATCTGGCTAGGCTCAGACCCTTCTTTTAATGTAGACAATAGTTTATCTTATAGCTAGAAAGTCGTTATGCAAGCAATTACGGGTACATGTGTCAAATATTTTATTTATACGACTTTGGTATCCGCAATTAAATTGCATAACGTTAGACAAAGGAAGGGATTAGCTGGTAGCAACATTAGCATGATGGTCACCTCCTACCTCAAAGGAAGCCTCCAAATCGTCCACCAAAGTGTTGTTTCCCTGGGCTCTGTTAGCAGAACCGCCAGGCAGTAAACCGGGCTGACCCGGTCCACCAGGAACCCCGACAGGATGAGTCCCGGGCGGCTGTTGGCCAGGAAACATTCCCCCCATGGACGAAGCCATCTCGGTCCGTCTCTGAATTTCCGGTTTGCACATGCGCACACGCTCCCCGTTACGCTTACTGACAGGTGACTGACAAATGATCCAGAACAAAGAAATACATGTACATTTTATTGAAATACATATAGAATACAATGTTGTGATACTACAGGAAGATTTTACAATGTTACAACGTGATCAAATTGCACCGTAGGATCAAGCAATCCACCTTTCCACATAATTTCCAAATTGTAAAATGTGGAAATTATGTAAAAAAGCAATTGTATGGCCCGTACGGTATGGATAGCTGAAATAAGCAATGAAGATGGAATATTGATTACAAAGTTGAAGAATATATCTGGATCCGATTTTATACAATTGTAAAAACCATAACAAAGCTTCTCTTGCTTCTGTCATCTTCTGTATTGATGGCACGTACATCCTCATATCTCATCAGAATTTCCTGAGAGTGTCTTTCTTCACACTTCCTGTGCCAGTCTTGCAGCAAACTCCACCAGCGTGCGAGTTGGCCGCCCAGACATGCCCTTCCTCAGGTAGGGAACCTCGTCCTTGTTACCCATCACTCCGGCGATGTCCAGATGTGCCCAGTGGGGGGCCGTGACAAACTCCCTCAGGAAGGCCGCTGCCGTGCACGCACCGCCAGAACTGTGAGACCCAACCACGCAAACACACACACGGTACAACAACAACAACAACAACAGTAGACAGTGGAAAGTCCTCTAGGCCATTGTATTCGTCATGCAGTAGGAGCCATGAGGTCATGTTGACCTGGCCATCAGCAGATACGTACCGGCTGCTGCCGACGTTGTTGAGGTCGGCCAGCTGGCTGTCAGTCACCTGTCGCGTGTAGTGTTGGAACAAGGGCATCCGCCACACTCTGTCCCCTGTCACCACGCTGGCCTACACACACACACACACACACACACACACACACACACACACACACACACACACACACACACACACACACACACACACACACACACACACACACACACACACACACACACACACACACACACACACACACAGATTCCCATGTCAGTCTCCATACCATAACAGACTAGAATGGAGCCTGGGTAATGTAGTTTGTGTACGTGTTTGCGTAAACCTAAATCCAATAAATATGGTCTTTGAGTTAATGTGTATGACATGCAGGGTGATAATTACACTGTACTAAAAAAATTCTTTACCATTTCTTTTTTTTTTGAGATTGCGTTATTTTCCTCTTTACATCTAATCCTGTCTTAATCTGTATATGCTCATAGTGTGCAGTATATGTTTATCTGGTCCATGTATCACGTCACCATTATGATAAACCCTTCACTGCAGGGTAGCAGCAGTAATACCTGGTGTAGCCGCTCCCAAAGCCAGTCAGAGTTACTGAATACGCCAGTCGCTGCTGAGCCCAGTGCTACGTCCATGGCCCCTGGGAGAGAGATGCCGTCAGTGCTTCATTTGTTCTGAATAGTACCTTCATCTTAGCATAAGACCTCATTCCCCATCATAACCCTCATATTGTGGCCATTTTGTACCAGCGTTAATTAATGTCCTATAATTTTCGAAGATTTTCTACAATGTCAAAGCATTTTAAAGCACTTTGATAACTATCCCCCATTCACCTTTACCTTACTATTTCATCAGTACCTTATTAATAGGTAATTATTTTCCTGCGCTTTATACATTTTTCAACACATCTTTCTACACCAAAGCTTTTGGAGGCATTCATTCTTTAGCAGTTTTTACCTGTTAGGGTAGCTGCGTTGACAATGGCTCTGGGGCTGAATGTGTGTGCATAACAGAGAGCATCAGCCAGGACCAGCCTGCCCTCTGCGTCTGTGTTGTCAACCTGGCAGTGGAAGAAGATGAACCACATTCAAACAAATTGAGGGTCATACACACACACACATTAGAATTGGTGTAGCTGTTTTTTGTTTGTCTTTCATTGGCTCAGAGCTCTACATCCTGTCACAACCCTTACTCGGGGACAAAGACAGGAAAAGGCGTTTTGTGTTTTCATTCATGTGCTGCGAGTTCAAGCTGTGGGTTTGGAGTGTTTCGAGAAATAGTGTTTCCAGACATTTCCCCCCCCCTCTCCCCCCATGCTATGGTGTCCCTTTTTTAATCAAGACTTGCCCGGATAACTTGCCATTCACTGACAAGGGTTCAAAGATGAACATAACTACAACACGTAAATGAAGCAGCCAGCTTAGCTCAGGAGGTAGAGCTGTTGTCTTGTAACCGAAAGGTTGCTAGTTCGATTCCCAGCTCCTCCTAGCTGAGTGTTGATGTGTCCCTGAGCAAGAAACTTAACCCTAACTGCTAAATGCCCTAATTGTAATTTTAATTATTTAAATAAGTGTCTTTACAGCTCAGTGTGAAGACTTATTGCCCCCACTTTGGCCCCGTAAGAAAGCAGGAAGAGTGATTTTGGAAGAGTGATTCAATCCGATACTGTCCACCATTCGCCCTTCAGCAGGCCACCCACCTGGATGGTCTTTCCATTCTTGGCCGTGACGACATCTCCTGGTTTGCTGGCCTTTCCGCTGGGCATGTTCTCACACAAGGGAGCCAGGCCTAAAACAAATAAACACAGAAAAAAATGTTATAGGAGTAGAAGACACAAAACGACAGGGCTAATTGAAACATCCCCAGGGTCCTCCATGTTTGATCCAACAGGTTTACCTATGATGTTGATGGGAAGTTTGAGGGCTACCGCCGTGACCAGAGCGGCGCACACTGTGGCCGCTCCCCCCATGTCAGCCCTCATTGCATCCATCCCAGACGGCGGCTTGAGGGAAATACCTCCACTATGGACGGATGACAAAGCCAGGGATAAGAATACTGTATATATACACACTTCATAGACAACGACAATTCAATCTAACTGCATTTTTCTGCCCCTCAAAGCTGCTTACCTGTCAAAGGTAATTCCTTTGCCAACCAAAAGCAGTGGGGCTTGAGTTTTATCGGGGCTCCCATTGTAATGAAGCTCCAGGAAGACAGGGGGCTCCTCGGAGCCTTTAGAAACACTGAGGAATGCCCCCATCTGCTGCTCCTCTATCCAACCTTGAGACCTGGAGAACGAATTAGGATTGATACATTTTCCTTTAATATGACACTGCACCCATAAAAAGTGCAACGAAGACTTATTGCAACCATGATGTAATTCAATGAAACCATGATGTGACATGGGGATGAGACATGCACACACGTCAATACAACTTTGCACATACCGCTTGTGAACAGTAACTCGTTCACTGTATGGTGCAAGTTTCTCTTCAATTGTGTCGGCGAAGGCGGTGGGCGTGATGAGATTGGCTGGACCCTCCATAAGGAGGCGGGCTAGATTCTGGCCTTCACCATACAGAATCCCTTTCTCCCAACCTGCCACATCATCACTAGCAAAAACACATAGATACAATGCGCAAAATAAGTTTATGTTTTCCGAAATAAATTAACTTGGCCAAAAAGAGAAGCTGATTAGCATACCTTCCATGTAGCTGTGTGGTGACTTTGGTCTTCTTCTTGGTTTTCAGTAGGTCGTATTGAAACAGACCAAGCACGGCACCTTCTGCTGCTGCCTGGGCATCTCCACACGCATCCACCTCCACGTGGCTCACCTCCAGGTCCTGGAGCAGTCTGCAGCCAGCTGACCCAGGCAGACACATACCATGCAACTCAAAACTTTTGTATTGAGGTTTGAAATTAGCAGTGGAACACAAGGTGGTCCTTATGGCAGAAGAAAGTCTTGAGACATAACTCATAATTCAACTATGTTCATGAATTAAGATGTGCAACACATCAGAATAAATATATTAAAATATAAATACAATTGGTTAAAATATAACTAGGTTTATTATAAAACATACAACATCAGCAACACAGATTATTTCAACAATATTCAAAGGTAAACAGAGTATATGAATATTCAGACGAAATAAACATATGATGGGCCTTCCACAATTTAAATCGAATATCAAAACAAGGATTATAAAATGGAAGGTTCAAGGTGTTTGTGTTTACCTGATAATGCTGCTCTGATGTTTTCCTTGCCGGTGTCCCAGTTCTCCGACCCACACACACCTGCATTATTTTTGCCAAGACCAACTACTGCCACACATGGGAAATCCTGAAGACAAAAATATGTTCATTATAAAACCTAGATTAGCTGTGCTATAACATTTATTCTTTTTCAGTTTCACGGTTTTCGGCTTCGTACCTCATGGAGCCCATAAAATATTCTGTTTTTGCCTTTTTTCAGTGCTGGGCCAGAGCTGTTGATGACAAAATCAGGAATGACGTTGTCATAAATATCCTTAAATTGGTCAGTCCAGTACAGTAGAGCTACACTGTAAATTCTACCAGAAGTAGGCTTACTTACATTTTTAGCAATTCTGAGAGCTTGCCAGACACAGCATCGTCCAGGCTTCTAGCTGCAGTTGTCAGATCAAAACTGTCAGTTTCTCCCTCTTTCTCGTACACTCCCAGTACCAGGCCCTGGTAAATAAACATTAAATAGATGTGTTACAACTTAAAACACAGCAGAAACACACATGTCTGGCACATTTTGTGCCATTCTTTTACAAGCTTGCCTAATTTAAGAATGATCACATCTGCAATAAAGTAGGCCTAACTGTCTTCATGCTTTTAAGAGTTTCTGTTACTTACTTTTCTGTTATTCCAGTTGTTCTGTGATGCAGAAAAGAATCGACATTGTTTTATTCTCGCTGCTGTCAGCAAAGCTCTTTTTAACGTAAACATTGTCATCTGTTACACATATGTGCGTAAGGGATTTAATTGTAATGCAGACACAGGTCGTCTACATGTGAAATGTCTGGTTTAGGGGTTATCCATTGATTGCCTCAGCCTGTCGCGTTTCATACGTCAACAAAAAGGGACCAAACAAAATTAAATCGAGCGCCATCTGCGGTCCACAGTTGGTATTGAGTGAAATAAGTAAGAAATATCACACAAGAAAACGATATCGTATTGTTTATTAACTATTGCATTTCACCGAATGAACAGCACAGTCTAGATGATTGGCAATAAAAGTATACATGCAAGAAGATATTTAAATAAGGAATATTCTTCAGGCCCATAGTTTTATATCACAACACACTTTTAGTAAAAAATGTAAAGCTTACCACTGTGGTAAAAAACGTTTAACAAATGGCCATGCAACAAAAATGTTGCAATTGGCATTTTTTAAAAATAAAATGACATACATATTTTGCATTGCATAACAAGCACTTAAAATTAAACATTACATTAAAAGTATTAATTTGTGCTTAGGAAAGGTCTCGTTTGTCATGAATGCGATAAAACGAGCATGCAGTTCAAAATTATAATTTCCTTTCTCTACATAAGAAATACAAATATTTACATTATACGGACAAATAAGAAAAAAAGTGTCCAAATTTGACGACTCCGTTCCGTGATTTTATACACAGTCATAAGGTTGTCTGTTGTAACATATGACATAGGTCATAGCATGCTTACATACATTTTTTATACCCCTCTGTAATCATTCATTGGTAGACAGTTCAGGAAGTAACATTTAAAAAGTAACAACAACACATCAAGGAAGATGTCATGCAGTGTCAGTCTATTTAGTCCACAAGGACGATGACCCCTGACCCCTGGTTTTGTCCTGTCGCTAAGGGCCTGCTCCTCAGCTACATGTCAGTAGAGCAGATCCAGGGCCGAGATCACCGGCTGCTCGGGTTTCTTCTTCTGCGCTTTGGGAAGCTTGATCCGGCTCATGGCGACCACGCCGCAGACCGCCACGTGCGTGGCCACGCTGGCCACGCCCAGCCAGAAGGACCAATCTAGGCGGTCGTCCAGGACGGTGAGGAGGAAGAAGCTCTCCTTGTGGTTGGCGATGTGCTCCGTCAGGTGATGGTGTCTCATGGCTGCCAGGAAACATAGCACACCTAGGGTACCGAACAGAGCTGAGGGACCGGAGGGAGACAGAGACGTCGAGATGTCAGATAGTGTGTTGGCTGGCTAAGTTGTTTAGGCATCCTACATCAGCTATCTGAATTCCCTGTCAAATCACTGGGGATAAAAGCTTCATACAAATAATGTAACAACTTGAATAAAAGAGAGTTTAAAAGCTTTTATAATGCATCCAAGGTTTGAAAGGAGTTCAGAACAGAGTGACAGGACATGTAAAAAAGGTCTTCTACAAATACAATTGACCATTTGACCGAAATATCGAAGTGTCAAACATGATTGACTAAACAGCTGGATATAATGTATTGGAGTGAAAAGCTAGCGTG
>NC_079414.1:18054979-18104979 GCF_026213295.1 Gadus chalcogrammus | reverse complement strand
AAAATATTTGGGAAAATCGTAGAGCTGGCTGGATAGTATTTCGTGCCTTTGCGTCGGCACTGAAGCTGCCAAATGGCGATACCTTGTGGTGAATAACTGAAAGTACAGCATATGTGACGTTAGCGAATGACGCACGTCTCTGTATACTGCCTCCGGAGCTGAGGGGATTCGGCCAAAATGGCGGACTCGCAGCCGTCTAGTGTTGGAGAGGAGCCGGAGACAGAGAAGGAGGATAAGGGCAGCGTCCAAAGGACTGTTAGAGTTGAGAAACCTGGGGACATCGGCGGGTTGACGGAGACGCTACGATTTGACGATAAAAAGAGCAGCGGTAAAGACAAGAAGCGAAACCTGTCAGGTAGGAGCCAGAAGCTTAGTCCTGACTGATGCATATCCCGAGTGTGCTATAATTATAGCCACACCAGCGTTCGTTTGCTATGTTTACATTTTCAAGATAGGAGGTTTAACTGTCTTGCCGTGGTTGCTGTCGAAACAGCATCAACGTAAACACATCAGTCTGTAATCGGGTTGCTTTTTATGCTACCCCTAATTGTAGAGGGCTGTCCCTCTAGTGCAACTGTTTCCTTAGTACACTAATACAAATTTTACTTTTTATTCTGAATGCTACAAAGTCTGTACAATTCTGCTTAATGCATTATGAATTGACGGGCATGATCGCACTACACTGTTAATTACGTTGTACTGACGCATTAAGTCGTGCAGGAATGTGTTCCTGTAATGACAGCTGATTCTGCATGAGAAGTTTTCAGCTTTAATTACAGTAATGAATCCGCCAAGTTAGGTCACCTGATTTTATAATCTTTCAACGGTATATCCAAGTGGCTTTCTATCAAGACTCACCATTTGTTTGGGAACCCATTGTTTATTACGTTTGAAAGCAAGATGAAATACGAGCACAGGGTATAGGTTGGACAGTTTGATTCTAGTCTAACCCACGACAATATGTTTGCATAGATTCAACTGTACTTCTTTATAGGTGAATGATTTAATGAAGGAGCGTAACATTGCATTACAAAACAACAGTATTTGTGACACTCTTGAATGGTGAGGTCAAACCAATGGTGATCGTGTAGTCCTGTTGTGTACTTCCTGTTTGTAGACCTGTCCTTGGTCAGGTTCATACGAACTGAGCTGACCCGAGGTTACTTCCTGGAACACAATGAGGCCAAATACACAGAGAGGCGGGAGAAGGTGTACACCTGCCTTCGGATCCCTAAGGAGTTGGAGAAGGTAGACTCACTTACAGTTATCAATCATTGTTCTCTATTATCCAGAATGGCTTACACGGTTATAAAAGGCCAGACTTGTCTTTTGAAGTCAACTTAGCACACATTTGCAGGGTCAAACTGCCTCTTGGGATAAAGTTTTTCTCTGGTTCTGAAAATTGTTCTTCTCTCCCTGTCTCTTGCTCTGTTTCTTTCATACTCCCTTCATCTAATTTCTCTCTCCCCCTCTCTCGTATAACTCTATTTTATTTTCTCTCTCTCTCTCTCTCTCTCTCTCTCTCTCTCTCTCTCTCTCTCTCTCTCTCTCTCTCTCTCTCTCTCTCTCTCTCTCTCTCTCTCTCTATGTGGCTCCATCTCCCTCTAGTTGATGACTTTTGGCTTCTTCCTGTGTCTGGATGCGTTCCTCTATGTCTTCACCCTGCTGCCCCTCAGAGTTCTGCTGGCCCTCTTGCGGCTTCTCACGCTGCCATGCTGTGGACTAAGGTAACGGCCGAGCCACACAGAATCAACATTACGTGTGACACGTATTGTTGATTCTAAAGGTGCATAATCAACACATCCACATGTTTAATGTATGTGAGCTGCAACTAGAAGTTGTAACTTTATTTCTTCATTGAAAAAAGGTGAATAGATTACACCCAGTGCTGTACCATAAGTGGCCTCTAGGGGGAAGCATTGCTCTTCCTGGATCTGGCTCTGATCTGCCAAAGTGCTTAATTTTTTTTTTAAGCAAATAATCAAGCAATTACATATGCTTTGTGATGCGTTAAGTGTAATTTATTAGGTGCTTATAAAGGTTACAATTTGTGTGTGCCTGTTTTGTGTGTGTGTGCGCATGCAGTGGCTCTCGCCTGCTGCAGCCGGCGCAGGTGTGCGACGTGCTGAAGGGCTTCATCATGGTGCTGTGCTACTGCATGATGAGCTACGTGGACTACTCCATGATGTACCACCTCATCAGGGGCCAGTCCGTCATCAAGCTCTACATCATTTACAACATGCTTGAGGTAACCACCACCGGCCATGCACCCACCCGCCGCTCCCCCAAAAGCCCTCACTCAGCATTAGATACATGTCAGTCCGACAGATGCATTTCATTATGGAGCAAGCAGGGGTGGGGAGTCTTACCTTAGGGATGTCTACGGTTCAACTGTGACATTGGGGCTGGAACCCAGAGCTATTTGTCACTCTAACCACTCGACTATCCTTCCCTTCCTTCCTTCCTTCCTTCCTTCCTTCCTTCCTTCCTTCCTTCCTTCCTTCCTTCCTTCCTTCCTTCCTTCCTTCCCTCCTTCCTTCCTTCCTTCCCTCCTGGGTGTGGTGCGGTCAGGTGGCGGACCGGCTGTTCTCTTCCTTTGGCCAGGACATCCTGGACGCCCTGTACTGGACGGCCACTGAGCCCAAGGAGAAGAAGAGGGCCCACATCGGAGTCATCCCCCACTTCCTCATGGCTGTGCTCTACGTCTGTATCCTTGCACCGCGTGGAGTCCGGATCGTATGCAGTGTGCATGTTTGGGTGTGGCCGGCAGATGGGGGATTTCGGTGCCGTTCAGATGGGTTAACATGGGAAGTATTTTAGGATATATCTTGTGATATATATGATATATTATGTGGGGCATGTGACATCATTTTAATGGGATTTAAAAAGATAAACTCCATAAATCAATCTATATATACCATATTAGTAGTTTTTGTTTACCAATGCATGCAGAAACTTGCTATTGGTAAACTGCTCTGTGTTGTACTACTGATCGTTTCTTTGGATGGTCGTTGTTGTTGTTGTTGTTGTTGTTGTTGTTGTTGTATTCCTGAGTGGCCTCCTCTCCTCAGTCCTCCATGCCCTCCTCATTATGGTCCAGGCCACCACCCTCAACGTGGCCTTCAACTCCCACAACAAGTCCCTGCTCACCATCATGATGTCCAACAATGTGAGCACACACACACACACACACACACACACACACACACACACACACACACACACACACACACACACACACACACACACACACACACACACACACACACACACACACACCCTAATCAAGAATGTCTGGAATATCAATGCGTTACAAGCAGATATTTCTCAACAGTTTGTGGAGATCAAAGGAAGTGTCTTCAAGAAGTTTGAGAAGAACAACTTGTTTCAGATGTCAAACAGTGGTGAGCGTCACTCACGGCTACCGATTCATATCTAAATCTGACATCTCAGCAGTAAAGGCCAATCGGTGATTGGTTTTTTGGATCGGAGTTGGCTAATCCTGGGTGAATGCTGTTGTTGTTCTCAGACATCAAGGAGAGGTTCACCAACTACATCCTGCTGCTCATCGTCTGCTTGAGGAACATGGAGCAGTTTTCCTGGAACCCTGGTATGTGGCATTCATTTTAAGAGGGCACCACAAAGGTGGTTTACAGCCACATGACCCACATCACTACTAGCCATAGCTGGATGGCCCTAACAACCACAATGTACAATACACGCTATAAAGAGACACTGTGGGTGTGTTTTCTTGGATATGAGGAGCAAAGTGTTTGCTATACCGGTGACCGATGATGTCACAGATCGTATTCGTTGTGCCGACAGACCACCTGTGGGTTCTCTGTCCCGATGTCATCATGGTCATCGCTTCCGAGGTTGCCGTGGACATCATCAAGCACGCCTTCATCACCAAATTCAATGACATCAGCGCTGACGTGAGTGCATTTACGGCTGTTTGTTCCAAGCAAATTGCGGGAATTGTTTTTGGCTTGCTCAAGAGAGCATTAAACGATAGTGTGGGTTTCCGCCCGTGAATGCGCAGAGAGGAAACGCCTCATTGTTGAGTGCTCTCTCCTAATTGGATAAAGTGCGAACGGGATACCAAACATTTGTCCTCTGTTTTACTGTTTTACTGTGCGGAGGGACTGGGAGACCCATGTTCCTCACCAAATACTATTTCAGTGAGGGCTGCCGGAACATAGAGCTACTTAACACTTATTTTAACCGATAAACATCGCTTACAGCGCCTTTAATCGTCTCTTAGGGCAGACCAGCACAACGTGGTCTTAGATTCCCCTTCTGTTGTTCGCGGCATTCCTCTTTTATGCCTCCCCCACTGAAAGGACCTAGTTCCAGGGTCTAGCGGGGCTCACCCCACACAGGCCTGCTTTGTTGTCCTCTCACTCACACAAACACACCTGCCAGGTAGAGAGGGTTGCTGGGGTGGGCAGTCGGCCAATCACTGGGACCCTTCCTCCACACAATTTCCCCCCCCGTTCTCTCAGTAAAACCTGGCTTTCTCTTGCATTTGCATCTACCCTCCTTTCCCTTGCCTTCCCTTTCATTTACGATCCCTGTACTTTACCTTCTCTTTCCTATTTTCTCCTTTCCTTCCCCTTGCTTTCCTTTCATTACCTTCTTCTTTAATAAATTTTTCTAATAATTACGTTAATAATAATTATATAATACTCAATTATGAGGAATGAAATGAAAATATTTAAAGCAAAGTATTACAATTAGTAGTATTACTATTATTATTGTTATTAAAACTATGAATATATTGTTATGACAGTATTTTTGATGAGGATTCCCTCTGTGTCTCCCAGGTATATGGAGAGTACCGAGCCAGCCTGGCCTTTGATCTCGTGAGCAGCCGACAGAAAAACGTGCGTAGCATAGCTGCAGAAACAGGGTTTCGGGTGCGTGGGTGTCGGTGTGCTTTGGATGTATTTTCTTACCTGTTTTTGTGACCTATGTCCACAGGCGTATACAGACTACAGTGACTCAGTCTCCAGGAGAATGGGCTTCATCCCTCTTCCTCTGGCTCTACTGGTCAGTCCGTCTCTGCTGGCTATGTACCGATAGACAGTCGATGCAACGTTTTGGTTGTAACTCATGCCAATGGGCCTCTTTGTAATAAGTGTTTTTTTCCCGTCTTCAGTTGATCAAAGTGGTGAGCAGCTCGGTGAAGATCAAGGGCTCCCTGTCCTATATGTGTGTGCTGCTGTTTTATTTAGGGTCAGTAACATGTTCTCTAATAGTGTTTTCTTGGGATTGTTGGGAATTGTCAGCTCATTGTCTTTCATCTTGATCATCTGTAGACATTTTTATTTGATGGAGTTTTTGAATGTAGGAATAACGTGTGTGTGTGTGTGTGTGTGTGTGTGTGTGTGTGTGTGTGTGTGTGTGTGTGTGTGTGTGTGTGTGTGTGTGTGTGTGTGTGTGTGTGTGTGTGTGTGTGTGTGTGTGTGTGTGAGCAGGATGATCACCCTGAAGGTGTTGAATAGCATCGTCCTGCTGGGCACGTCGTGTGTGTTCGTCAAGCAGGCCAACATGGAGGATAAGCTGTTCGAGCCCCCGCCCTCTGTTGCCACCAGCCGGGTCAACTCCAGAGCCCACCGTGCCAAACACCCCCACACTGCACCCCCACAAGGTGGACACACACATCCTCTCTCTCTCTCTCTCTCTCTCTCTCTCTCTCTGTCTCTGTCTCTGTCTCTCTCTCTGTCTCTCTCTCTGTCTCTCTGTGTGTGTGTCATTGTAACACTCGCTCTCTCACACACGCTCACCTTCACTCACTCACTGTCACTGTCACACACACACACACACACACCATGTGCACCCATCTGTGCATGTGAATAATGGAACTAAACATAACCTATAAGCACCTATATGTGCTGTCATGGTGTGGTTCTTTTATTTTATTTGCAAGTGTGCTGAAATTCTTCTTCAGCACATTTCAAGTTGAGTAGATGTTATTTCTAGTTGAGTAGATGTTACGCCCCAGACAGAATGGTTGCAGTGTTTTTCGGTTGAGGGGTTGTTCAAGGAAAGGCCTACATTGTTAAGTAGGACATGAGGTAGGATATTATAATAATAATATGGCAACAATGACATTGTTTGTGAAATGGCTCAACCGCGCTCCAATAGGACGCTCCTCTGTACGGTCGTCATATCAAACCCGCCCCGTATTAAATAAACGGCTGAGGTTGGCCCTCCCAATCTGGCTGAATGGGAGGGGCGCCTGTTCTGATTATAGTTCTGCAGACTTGGACACTTGCCTTCTTGGGCGTTACATCCAGCATATTTTCTTATCTCTCGCAAAAGGGGACGCATTTTATTATCTAGAATAGACAGGCATCCTTATCCAGCAAGTCATTCGTTTCGGAAGCCCTTATCATTCATACATACATACATACATAGACACATGCACATTTATATATAGAGACACTTCTGTGCGTAAAGGCTTCTAGTTTTAGTCCCATCTGGCTGTCTAAAACATTTCAACCATGAACATACATTCTTGTATTTTTCCCTTCATACTGCTTCCAAATAGTATTTATTTTGTTGCTCATGTTTTTTTTTTATAACAATTCATTCTTAATGGTTTACTTTCATCCATCAAGCTTATTTTTTTTGTTTTCACAGACCAATGTCTTCCATAGCGACACGCATTAACCAGCACATTTTTCTTCACATCAATACACAACATAAAAAAAAATAACGTATGAACCTTTTCTTTCATAGCTTACATTCTACATTGTGTGTGTGTGTGTGTGTGTGTGTGTGTGTGTGTGTGTGTGTGTGTGTGTGTGTGTGTGTGTGTGTGTGTGTGTGTGTGTGTGTGTGTGTGTGTGTGTGTGTGTGTGTGTGTGTGTGTGCGTGCGTGCGTGCGTGCGTGCGTGCGCGCGCGCGCGCGCGCGCGCGCGAGCGACGTAATAACCCAGCTGCTCCCATCCAATCAGATCCGGCGGCGGAAAAGGGGGGGGCAGTGCCTACAGCTGACCTATCGCAACCCGCCCACCCGTCAGCAGGCCCCGCCCCCACGCTGCCTACCAGCCCGTCGGACACGTTCCTGACCACGCCGGACGAGGACGAGGAGGACGACCACCGCCGCCGCCACCAGATGGCCGGCGCGGACACGGGACCGGAGGAGGAGGGCCTCAAGCCCAGGACTCACAAGAAGGACCTGCTGGAGATAGACCGCTTCACCATCTGTGGCAACCGCATAGACTGATGGCCCATCACGGCTGCGCTGCAGTCAGCCCAACGGTTCAGGGATCACGCACACACAAACACACACACACACACACACACACACAGGGCCCGTCCAGGAGCGCACGGACACGGACTCACTCCAGCGCGGCGAGTCCCTGGGTTATTTATTTGATATATTTATTACCGACGAGACGACTCCCAAGGCTTTAGCGCTGTTAGAGGGACAAGCCGTGAAGCCGCCGCCGCCACGCACGACGTCAGCTGAAAGGACTACAGGGGTCGGTTGACGCACGCCCACGTCCCCGAAAAAAACCGCACGGAAGGGGCGTGGCCTTGGTTGCTATGACAACCCGAGGCCAGCAAAAGCTGAGGAGGCATGGAGGCATGGAAGGAGGGAGGGGGGGGGGGGGGGGGGGGGATAGGGATACAGGTGGGCGGAGCTCTGAACAACAAAAAAAAGTAGATGTTTTATATGTTGGAGAGGACAGCCACAAATGTGAAACTGTGTGATGTGCTGTGCTTGTAAGCTGTTGCAGCTGGACTGTGCGAGCAAGTGTTCCAAAGCACAATAATGGGTTGGCTTGGCACTTTTTTAATGTGGTTTTTTTTTATGTTTTTATGAGAGAATCATCAAACTTTTTGTAGGATCATTCATGTAAAGAGAGTCTCGCATCATCATACTTTGTAATAATTTTTCCAAATAACTGACTGATGAAGTTACGGGTAGTTCCAAACAAGCTATCAAAAATATCAACACCTATATCGCATTTTGAATCCTTAGGGTACCTAGTTAGTGAATCATGGATACATTGTTGAGCCTCATTTGAACATGCTTTTCAAGGTTTTTCATATTTCACTTTGAATATTGCTTTGAAGAACCAGTCTTTCTGGAGGCAAATTTTATATGATTTTGAATTGTCTTCAATCATGTTTAAGCTAATCTTTTTATTTTATAAGCTTTTTTATTGTTATTATGGGTAAGAGCTGAAGTCTTCAACACCTTAATAATAACATAAAGCTAAGCCAATTTTAGTGTGTGTGTGTGTGTGTGTGTGTGTGTGTGTGTGTGTGTGTGTGTGTGTGTGTGTGTGTGTGTGTGTGTGTGTGTGTGTGTGTGTGTGTGTGTGTGTGTGTGCAAGAATGCATGGATGGATCTCACCAAAAAAGGGGAACGTTTTCTATCTCTTTACTCTATCAACCCATCTGTGCAAGTCCTCTTACACAGAGCAGAAGAATAATAAAAAATGTGATCTTTGCTTTTGAGACTGGTCCAGTGTGATTGCATGACTCAACGCCGTAAGTTCTGGGTTCGATCCCAATGTCCATAGCCTACATGTAGGGATCTTTGAGCAAGAGGCCTAACCCATACATTTGCTATCTTAATTCGATGCAAGTAGCTTAGAAAAATCAGAAAATTGTCTGAATTACTAAAATGGTAAATATATGCAGAAACAGCGATGGACATCTGACACTCTGGCCGTTGCTCTTCAGGGACAGGCACAGTGCCTTGGGTTAGAGGCCAACACTGCAGGCCACTGTTCCCTTGAATGGGCATTCAACGGATGCTTGTCAACACAAGTACGACACAAAGGTCCTTTTTTAAATGTGTCGCTCTCAAATAGAGCATTGAAAGCATGATTTGTGTTTGCGTTAATATTAGAAAATGAATCCAGCTAGGCAATGGCCAGCTCCAGCTGTATCAATGGCCATTTCTAAATGGGTTTTGGACAAGGTCTTGAAAGAAAGTCGAGAGAGAGGCTACTGTCTCTAGACCCACAGTTCACTCATCTGAATATTTAAATACTTGTAGTAAGTAAGTAACTAAGTAGTCCTTGGTAGAGGACGCTAGCCTAGCCCTAGCCAATGTCCGAGTTGATTGACAGGTGTCCTGCTATGCTCCAAACGAAAGTAAGCTAGTAATTGATTAGTATGTCACATACAATTGAAAAAGCACGCGCACATGGCAGCAGAGTTCCAATGATGCCATGTGAACTTAAACGAGCGCGAGCGCTCTTGGGAGCGGCGTGCACGCGCGGTGTCGCGGGGACGAGCCGAGAGGAAACAAGTGGACGCAACCAGCGACAGCGCAGCCCTTGGTCGACATCGAAGAACTAGTGGAAGATGTGCCGGTCAATAGTCAGGGTTCCGCCGAAGATACAAAGCAAACCCAAAGCGACTGCAAACGGAACTACCGGCCAGAAATAAGGACTCTATTGCGAGTTTTATTCAGTATTTCCTCGGAATTTCGGTGGTCCTCTTTTGTCGGCTGAGTAAGAAGGATAAGCCTCTGAGAGAGAGAGAGTGGGAGAGAGATAGAAAGAGAGACAGGTGTTCTCTCCGGTCGTCAGCCCTCCCCCATCACCCTCCCCTGAAGGCCGTGGAACGGAACTTTTATTCCAACTTTTGGGTTTATTTACAATACATTTCTTGAAACTTTCCGCCACTATGCACTGGATATCGTGGTGTCTGCTGCTGCTGTGCTGGGGGGGCAGCAGGTGCAGCGACCCGCCCCCGGACGGACAGGATGGAGAACTGGATGGGTATCAAGCGGACTCCCACACAAAGCGGTCCCCACCCCCCGTGGAGCCTCTTGATTTTGGGTTCGTCCCCTCGGCGGTCTACGCTACTCACGCTTACTATGAACCCGGAGCGATGGGAATCCTGTTCCACGTGGTGCATGCGTTTTTGTACGTGGTGCAGCCGAACCCCTTCCCCAAAGGTGAGACGTGTGTGTGTGTGTGTGTGTGTGTGTGTGTGTGTGTGTGTGTGTGTGTGTGTGTGTGTGTGCGCGCGTGCGCGTGCGTGTACGTGTACGTGTGCTTGTGCGTGTGTGTGTGTAACAAATGGGGACCACTCTGTCAGACTTCAGGAGTACCATGTTCCCTGGTACCTTGTCCGCTCCCTGTCCGAGAGTCATCTTCCAGTTCAATCTGTGCCTGGTTCCAACTAAAAAGGCGCGCACGCTTGGATGTGTGTAGGCCACTATCTATAACGCCTTTACGCACCAAGTGTAGCCAGGAGGAGATGACACATGTCGAGCCGTCCAGCACATAAACCAATGGTATCATGCGCGTAATGTCACACGTCCGAGATCTGGAGATCAAATCCCACATAGCCGATTATCACTGGAACGAAATGATCGGCACGGATGTGATATTGGTCAACGGTCATAGAATAGGCCTATATTAAATTATTCAAATGATTTACAACAAATTATTTTTCTTCTGTCAGTCACGTTGGAGGATGAGCATGAGCAATAGGATTGGAGGTTTTAAGTTGCTGCCATTTTGGTGCCCGTGTTAGGACCACAGGCCTGTAACCAATTAACAGATCTGCGATTAGATGGGGCTTTCTTTGTCACCTGCATCACAACGTAGGCCTAATACCTTAATCCCCTGGGACCATATGCTGTGTACGGGACTTTCCAGTTTTAGGCCCATACCTGTCTGTCACACAAAGGGAGACCACCTTGATGGCATGGAACACCTGCTAGGCTCATGTTAGAGGTATTTCCCATATTCGTACAGTGCCAAGATTTTAAATGTGGATGCAAAACCACACAGCCTCCCAAATTAATTCAGATTATAGCAAGGGACCTATGTTTGCAAGTCAAAGAGCTTGGTCAGCTTTTGAATATGTTCAGGTATATGTTAAGTCAAATATTATGTAGCTGATTTACTTGGCACAAAACCCACACAGCACACACACACACACACACACACACACACACACACACACACACACACACACACACACACACACACACACACACACACACATGCAGGCACACATGCAGGCACACACATACACACACACACACACACAAACACACACACACACACACACACACACACACACACACACACACACACACACACACACACACATGCAGGCACACACATACACACACGCGCACACACACACACACACACACACACACACACACACACACACACACACACACACACACACACACACACACACACACACACACACACACACACACAGAGACACACACACCAGTATAATAAATAGCATCAAGTGCAACAGTATTAAACATAATATATAATATTGTGAGTGAATCTATCTACCACTATCAAGCAGTCAATAACCAGGGTAATGATGGCCTAATCTAGAAGCACTCCTGCAATACGCAAGTTTAAACAAGTTTGTCTACAAATACTCAGCAGCCATGTCATTGATATGGCGTGTGCCCTAGTTTATGTTTTCATGGACTTGCTTTAGTAACTAGCGGGTCTGTCAGGTTGTTGGAGCATCCAAACAGTTGTAAATTGGCATAACAAGATGAAAAAACACATATTGTTTAAATCCTTAGCAACACAGCATGGTAATAGTGATCAATATTACTGCCTTGCTATTTCCTGCCTTTCCTGCCTCTCATCCCATTGTAGTTTTAGATAATAGTGGTTTTATTTGGTGTTAGGGTTAGGGTTAGCGTTAACCCTCTATTTGATAATTCACCCTTAGTATGAGGGGATATCTTATATTATCACTCTAAAAGGGAATTTTGAGTTTTGATCAGAGAGTACATCTAAAAGTAAATGCTACATTTAAAAAAATGTAGGCCCTTTACTAAAGGAGAATGCATGATATTACAATGTACACGTACAATTTATTCAGTAAGTCTTATTGAGGTCTGCAACTATGGTTGGATGAGTTTTCATACATCCTCTCATACCAAATGGAGTTTTATTCAGTGTCCAATACTACAAACCAGCTCATATAACCTGTAATAATTGAAGAGGCTTATTCCAAAAATCATAGCATCAAAAAAGCAAGAAATAGAATCAAGAAAACCTTTGAGTTAGTAATAAAACATTCAATGGTCAACATTCAATAAAAGCAAAGAGTGTGTTGCACCCCAAACTAAAAAACGTGTAGGGTTTGGAGCTCCATTGATCAATATGTGCACTAGGCTTCTGGTGAACTCCAGTTTGATCTTTCCTTGGTTGAGCCACCTCAAAGCCCCGTCTAGCCTTTTTGATATTAATATCTGTGGAAAATATGAAAAATCTATCGATAAATGACTGATTGAATCAAACAAACAATTTATGCTATTTTGTGATAATCAATCAGACTCAATGGTTCCGTTCACATCGTGTTTACTTCATGTTTGGTTGGTTAATTCTTCTCATGCAGAGTTTACGTCTTGTCCCTTTAGATACACACCGGGTAGATTAGAGGCTTAGCTATTGCAAAAGCTAATACTAGCACATTACACCAGTGCCACTACAGATGGCAGCGTCAAACACAGACACGCACACACAAACACACTAACACACACACACACACAAACGCGATTCTGAGTTTCCTCAATTTCTCTAATATGTTGGATTGCTGTTTATCAGGAAGAAAGTGTCTTAAAGGACGATCAGACTCCCGAAATTGCCATTGTTTAATATGCACAAGGCAAGCAGGGGAATGACACCATAGTACATACATAGTAACATTGGTAGCCCTTCAGTCATAACTACCCAAATCCAGACCAATCTATCTTGAATAATGTCCTATGTAATGTATATACTGGCGTAACATGTATTTAAATAACTAGTCAGGAGTGCAAACATGATTTAAATAGCCTTAAAAAAAACATGGTCCTTAGACTTATTTCTGATACAGCCATATGTAAAATACAAGTAAATCCCCTCTGTTCCATTACATTTACATGTAGGGCATTTAGCAGATGCTTTAATCTAAAGCGACTGACAATAATTAAACACACAAATCAGAGATCACAACCACATTGCTTATTATTATCATAGTGATATATAATATTAGTCGTTGTGTGTATAAAAATGTATACAATTTTTATATAGACTGAACATCTCCACTAACTCCTTGTAAACACATTTCTGAAAACTAGTGTTTTAACGAGCACAGAATTTTAAAGAAGAAGCTTACTTTCTATTCTTCATTCAGTTTCTGTCACTTTATTCATTTTCTGTCGATTGACTAATTGATTATTTAACCTTTTTTAATCACTTTAAGCACTGAATCATTTATTCAGTGTTGATTGAAGAGTTTAAGATTCTAAGGGGGTCCATTGCATGAATCAGATCAGTGTACTAGTTGTCTTTACTGGCCTTGAGAAGCGCAGTAACCTAAACAGGCCAAGTAATGACTCATCGACGGATTTTGTGTTAATAAGGATCTTAATCCCTGCGAACTCCACCATTTCCTCCTCTGAATCGACACACTACTGAGTCAGGGACCTTGGATCCGGGAACATTGGACCCTGCACTCCTAACATCTTCACTCTATGGTCGGCCATTTCCTTGACATATGCGCTATACGTGTGGACAGGAGGTTCACATCAGGTTCTTTAAGGCTGTCAACATGATAATGTTGCTAATCCCTAGGAGCAGGCCACAAGCAGAGGATTGGGCTAATCTATATTTAGCAAGTAAGAAGGTAGGGAGGGGGGCTCTGGCATGATACGGATCACAGCATACGGAGACCTTGGCACTTGGAAAAGTGCCCTTTAAGATCTTATTGGATAGGTTGTGTTTCTCATGTGTGTGAAACCACGTTTACAGAGTGAAAACACCAAATAGTGTGTGTGAAGTTTTATGTGTTGTTGGATTTGAAAAAAAGCCCCACTATTTTTCTGGATTGAAAAATTTGAAAACAAATAATTCTGATAATGGCACAGCTATTAACAACAAGAATACTTCTATTGTCAAACAATTACTACTACTACTAGACGTCTGTTCTTAGCTCTCTGGTGGGCAGCCGGTATACTTTTCTTTATCCTTTCTATTTCATTCTCCCCCCTGAGTGTATTCCCCCCTCTCCCTTTCCCTGGTCGAAGCCGGCTACTCTGTCACTGAGCTTGTCTTAGCCAGCTTAGCTCTGGGTGGCTAATGCTAAACTAAGAAGATGTTCATCAACAGGTGGTCGATTTGTATGCCCTGCTGTGTGCGTCTAAAACAATGCATATATATACTGTATCCGTATAGATCCATCATGTTGAGGGTGGTCCTCAAGTAGTGATTGTCCAGTAGATCTGTCTGACAGAAGCCCCTGACAGAAGCCCCTTGTAAAAAATAGGGTTAGGGCAAATATAATAATGTGTACAAGAAACCAAAGTTGGCATCCATGAGTTATCCTTGAGTCAGACACCCAGCACCTCCCTGCTCCATCAAATTAACTTGAAGACGCTTTGGTTCAAGAATCTGCTAAGTGATTCAATGAATAGAATACATAAAGATTTGACATTCAGGACGTGCTTTTATCCGAAACGACTTGCAATCTACAACAAACTCGTAGCTAGTTTGACATCTCGCTCCATGCTCTTAAGCGTGTAATTAAAGCCCAAATCGGTTCCAACATGAACTAACACACACAGACACACACACACATACAGAGACACGTGCGCCTGTGTGATATGTACTACATACACGTGGAACGTTGCTCTTGTGTAAGAAACACCTGCAGAGGGGTAGTTACAGATGAGCCCGGACAGTGTAATCTCATGGTGGCTGATCTGTGTCAACACCCCCCAGGATGCTCTCATGTCCTTATGAAGGAAGTTTACATTGACTCCCGTGTGGGCGTCGCTGTTTGCCTACCTCTGGCATTTGTTGATATAGATCGATGGCTTTTGCATATTCTGAATCTAATGGTGCCACAGACCGATAGCTAAACAAATAAAAAGAGAGCATTACGAATGTGTTGTTTATCTTTGGAATATTAGCAGAATCACAGTCAAAGGTGTGATCGGTAAAGTATATATTGTTAGGTAGAAATTATTTGTTTTATAGTATGTATGTTATGTGTAGATGCATTTACTTATTTATGTATTTGTGTACTTATTTATGTATGTATTTATTGATTTATTTAAATGATGATTATGACAACAATACCATTTGGACTACATTAGTAAAAAATATAATATTTCTATGGTAAATACCACCTGTGTGTCCCCTCTCCCAGATCTGATTGTCAGAGTCATCCAGGAGAACAAGGGAAGGATGAAGCTGGAGGAGTGGAGAAAGGTTGGTGTCCTGTGATAGCCGTGGAGCTGGCTTGCTCTTGAAGACAATATGATGCATGTTTAAAACCACGCTGTTTGATAAAGGTGGAGATCTATGTCAAACCAAGAAGGAGAATGTGATTATTATGTATCATTATTTTCCTGGTCCATTGGTTTCCTGGTGACAGCGTTTCACCCCCCTCACTGGGCATGTGCAAGAGTTTTGTATTTAAGGGATTAATATAGCCCATAATACCGGCCTTTAGACCTACTGTAGTCTGTGAACATTAGATTTGGGAGAACTCTTAATCTCTGACCCACACTGACCTAGTTTTTTTCTGTCTGTTTTCTCCGTGCTTTGTGTGTGTGTGTGTGTGTGTTCGGGCATATCCTGTGTGCTGCAGCCGGAAAATATAGTCCTATTGCTTCAGGTGGGTGGATCAAAAAACAGTGTGTGTGTGCATGCTTGTATGTTTTTGTACGTTTACATGTGTGTATTTATTATTGTCTGTGGTTGTGTGTGTGTGCTTCTGTGCGTGTTCTGATATGTGTATGTATGTACATTAGTTATACATTATAGTGTGAGTGTGCTCAAGTTTTTATGTCGATGTGAGTTATTGGCTGTGTGTGTGTTATTTATAATTAAAGTGTCTTTGATGAGGAGCAACACGAGAATGCAGTTGAGGTGCGATGCAGGTGACGGCTGTGATCGATCTGAATCCTCCGATCGGGAAGCGAAGAGAAGTGTGTCTGGTGCACATCAACATCCGACCCGTTCCTCCATAACATAACACGGCCTCCGAATACCCCGTCCTCAATCACCCCCCCCCCCCCCCCCCCCCCCCTCCCCATTGCTCCCCCAGGGCGTGTACTACGAGGCGGGCTTCCTGGTGTGCGGTTCCCTGGGCCTGCTGTTCCTGGTGCTGGTGCCCATCGTGGGCACCTGCTTCTGCGTGTGTCGCTGCTGCGACAACTGCGGGGGGGAGATGCACCAGAGGCAGAGGAAGAACGCCGACTGCCAGAGAGGCTTCTTCACCGCCTCGCTCATCGTCACCTCCATCTTCATCATGTGAGTCTTGCACCTCGTCATCACCACCGTCATCATCACCCTCACCATCACCGGATACATGTAGTCGCTTAGGAGAAGCCGTGATTAGGGCTGGGCGATGAATCAAATTTTGATCGCGATTTCGATTTTAGCGCCAAACGATCACAAAACTAATATAATCGAGTTTTACAATTATTATTTTTATTTATTTATATTTGGTGTTTGAAATTTCACAGTCCTCAGTTACAAAGTATTTTTTGGGAGAGACATGCTGAATAAATACATCATGTTTTCAAACTCAAAAATAATCGTTTGAATAATCGGGATTTCAATATTGACCAAAATAATCGTGGATATGATTTTCCATAATCAAGCCCTAGCTGTGATCCAGAGTGACTTAGAAGTGACGTTGAGAATAACAATATCAACCCATATCACAACATCATCTTCATTGTCGTCCGGATTGTCCCCAGAGGGGGCAATTGTCCGTTTTAGTTTTAAGCCTCTGGGGACAATAAAGTATATCAGTATTTCCTTTTTTTATCATCAATCAAATCGATTGGTTGATCTCCATCATCCTTCATCACTTGCAGCTCCAGCAGCTTTCTGTACTGAACTTTAAGGGTTGCGATTTCCTGTGAGTCCTTGTCATTGGTGTCATTGAGCAAAGCAAATAAATCCCAAACGGCTGCGGTCAAACTGGTTATTGTGATTGACCCCACTCTGGGTCTGGTGGTGTGTGTGTGTGTGTGTGTGTGTGTGTGTGTGTGTGTGTGTGTGTGTGTGTGTGTGTGTGTGTGTGTGTGTGTGTGTGTGTGTGTGTGTGTGTGTGTGTGTGTGTGTGTGTGTGTGTGTGTGTGTGTGTGTGTGTGTGTATCGTGATCAGGGAGCTGCACTGGAATGCTTTGAGTGGCTGCAGTAGCTGCAGTGAGCTCTATCACAGGGATTCTCCAAACGACATAAGTAGGTCACGAGGGCATTTGGAGTGGGTCACAGAGCATATGCCAGACATTAATCTTTAGTAGGAAGCCCATGAATTGACCACAGTTTCAATGTTTATTCATGTTTCAGTGGCTTACTTTTTCATTGAGTAGTCCCAATGTAGCATGTTGTGGTATTCATTCAATGTTTTTAACCGTTTTTACTACTGCTCTATAATGGTGAGAATGCATGATCATTGGTCAGCCATCACGGGCATCATTGATGGCCACTGTGATTGTAGTGTGTACAAGAGGGGCGAGTGTGAAGAGAAACCACAAAGGATGAAACAATAAACTTCCAAAAGCAGTACACACACAAATACACACACACACACACGCACACACACACACACACACATACACACACACACACACACACACACACACACACACACACCACACACACACACACACACACACACACACACACACACACACACACACAGGGAGAGAGATGATTGTTGTGTCAGGGCACTGACCAGTTGGGAGCAGTTAGGTGTTACCGATATGGCTTGGCTGGCAGTGAGAGGGTTCTCTGTCTCAATCAAATGCCCTACACACATGCACACAGACACACACACACACACACACACACACACACACACACACACCACACACACACACACACACCACACACACACACACACACACACACACATACACACATGCACACACATACACAAAGACAAACACACACACACACACACACACACACATATGCGCACCACTCAGGCACTAACACAAATACACACACATTCTCATGCATAACACACAAACACGCACAAACGAACACACACTTACACACAATACAGAAAGCATGTTTTTGTACCAGAACCCTCTCTCTCATTTTGTCTGTGAAAGCGAGAGATGGGTGAAAAGAATGATACAATGGAGACAGATACAAAGAGAGAGGGACATGGAAAGGGAGATGGTTGAATGATGAGGAGGGAGACAGATAGCGGAGTATGACCTCCAAAATATGATAATAGTTGCCAAACCAAAGCCAAAGGGAAGGGAACTTTATCAATTGGAGACATACTGCCCTCTGCTGGCCACTCTGCTTTTTTCCCCATGTTAAACTAATCCTACATTCTCATGATTAGTGCATTTCAGTGTGTTGCACTGATGGATGGATTTATGTTTTTCTAATTTTAGCACCTGCCAGATCAACTGCATCTGTCAGTTGTATCTGAGAGTTAATTCTCAAACTCTCTGACCTCTCCTGGCCAACTGAAATTCTCCATCTTCTGTGTGTGTGTGTGTGTGTGTGTGTGTGTGTGTGTGTGTGTGTGTGTGTGTGTGTGTGTGTGTGTGTGTGTGTGTGTGTGTGTGTGTGTGTGTGTGTGTGTGTGTGTGTGTGTGTGTCTCAGTCTGGGAGTGCTGTTTGCGTACGCTGCGAACCACAACATCAGCAACCAGATCAAGAGCACTCGTCGCCTAGTCAACACCAACATGAGAGACCTTAAGACATTCGCCAACAACACACCTGCGGTACGCACACACACACACACACACACACACACACACACACACACACACACACACACACACACACACACACACACACACACACAACACACACACACACACACACACACACACACACACATACACACACATACACACAAACACACACACAGACACACGCATGCACACACATGCTATCTCTCTCTCTCACAGTCTTTCACAAACATTCAAATACTCATTTACTTACTTACTTACTCACCATCATAATTCCTTATGTGTTTCGTCTTTTCATGTTACAGCAAATTGACTACCTTACCGCACAATACACAACGGCAAAGAACAAAGTGCTGTCAGACCTGGACAGTGAGTTACAACCCTTCCATTCATCTTTCTCTATGTACGCCCTCTCTCCGGCCCAATCCCATTTCTACCCCTTACCCCTTCCCCTTACCCCTCCCCCTTGTTTTGAAGAGGTAAGGGGGAAGGGGTAAGGGGAAGGGGTAAGGGGAAGGGGTAAGGGGAAGGCGTAAGGGGAAGCCGTAAGATCGCGATTTCGCGGCCTAAGGCCCAATCCCATTTCTACCCCTTACGGCTTCCCCTTACGCCTTCAAAACAAGGGTGAGGGGGTAAGGGGAAGGGGTAAGGGGTAGTAATGGGACTGGGCCTCCATCTGCTCCTCCTCACTGTGTAACGGTCTGATCCCCTTGCTGCTTGGCAGACATCGGTCCCGTGCTGGGAGGGAGGATCCACAGCCAGCTGGAGAGGGAGGTGATGCCGTCCCTGGACACGGCCCTACGCATGGCAGGAGGTATACCGCGGGAAAGAAGGCATTTTTTATGACTAGCAATGATTCTCTCCCAATGTTCAATGGCTGTAGTGGGCATAAAGCCATGGCCTTAGAGAATATGCACATTTCAATGATTCTGGTCTGAAGTTTGGATCTTTCTTATGCCGCCCGAGCATTGAGCTTTCCCTGTCTTCCTTTTCCTTTCTTCCTCTCCCTTTCCTCATTCAACGTCTAATAACATGATTTGTCTTTTGTCCCTCTACGCTCTGCTCTCTAAAGCAAAAGTTGAGAATGCTATTAAAGGTAACAGCAGTTGATACAGAGTTCTTGTTGTGGTTGAGTATTGTTGTTTTGACTGTTTGACCTGATCCCTTTGTTGTCAGTGCCAGTGACCATCTGTCTACCCCCTGTTGTCTTCAGATCTCCTTGTGGACTCCTCTGATGTGGTGGTCACTGAAAAACATTACAACTGTATTACTGTATTTCGTTTTGGTATTTTTATTTGAATGAAGATTTGTACTCCTGACCCCTCTTCCTTATTCTCCTCCTTATCGCCCACCTCCCCTCCGCCCTATCTCTCCTCTCTCCCCCTCTCCCCCTCTCCTCATCCCCTCCTTCCGCTGCGCTTCTCCCCTTTGCTCTCTCCTTTCTCCCCTCTCCCTCCACCCCTCCCCCCCCCTTTCCCCTCTCCCCTCTCTCCTCCCCTCTCCCCTCTCCTCCTCTCCCCTCACCTCCCCCCCCTCTCCTCCTCTCCCCTCCCCTCTCCTCCTCTCCCCTCACCTCCTCCCCCTCTCCTCCTCTCCCCTCTCCTCCTCTCCCTCTCTCCTCCCCTCTCCCCTCTCTCTCCCCTCTCCCCTCTCCTCCTCTCCCCTCACCTCCTCCCCCTCTCCTCCTCTCCCCTCCCTCCTCCCCCTCTCTCCTCTCCCTCTCCTCCTCTCCCCTCCCCTCTCCTCCTCTCTCCTCTCCCCTCCCCTCTCCTCCCTCTCCTCCCCTCTCCTCCTCCCCTCTCTTCCTCCCCCTCTCCTCTCTCCCCTCCCTCTCCTCTTCCCCTCTCTCTCCCCCTCTCTCCTCCCTCTCTCCTCCCCCTCTCTCCCCCTCTCCCCTCTCCTCCCCCTCTCCTCCCCCTCTCCTCCCCTCCCCAGCCATGCGGGAGACCAAGGAGGCCCTGGAGAGCATCGGCAGCTCCCTGGACACCCTGCAGGAGGGCACGGTGCGGCTGCAGCTCAGCCTGTCCAACGAGCGCGCCTCCCTGTCCAACACGCTCTCCGACCCCGCCTGCACCAACGGAGCCGTGTCCCACACATGCAACACCATCCGCTCCACCCTCGGCCAGCTGGGCTCCAGTGCCGACTTCTCCACGGTAACGCCACCCAACATATTACACTGGGTCTGCCCCAGCAATAGGTTCTGGGCTCGCTCTGGATCCGTGTGGGTATTCTAGAGCAGGATGCTGAACCCTCACTGGGACCTGAATGAATAAATAATAAAAGTATATGATTACGATAATATATTTGTATTATTTATTTTTTTTCTGTGTATTTCTTTACACAGATAGAAAGTTTATGTACAGTAACACGGATAACAAACACATGCACAAATTGAAAGAGCGCATGAGTACAGGCTGGAATAACTAACATATTACACAGTATACATTCATCCCACTATAGAAAAAATGTACAATGACAATTAGGGGATTTTTTATTTTCATGGAATTTATCTTACTTCTTCTTTCATGTTTCCAGCTTCCGGACGTAAGTCGGCAATTGATGAATGTCGACGCGCTCCTAAAAACGGACCTCAGCAACATCATCCAGAAGGTGGGTGTCCACATGCTCTCCGTCTCTGTCCTCCTCCTCCCCCACACAGAACCCCCACACCTCCCCCACACCCCAGGAACTAACCAGACCACCCCGACCTCTTGCTGGTGTTCCCCCTGCAGGGCTACTCTTCCTTCAACGACACGCCGAGACTAGTGAAGGAACAGACCAAGAACATTGTGGCAGGTATACACAACCTGAGTGTCATTCTGCGTTGGTTTGTTTTCGATGTCTTTAAAATGGTCTCACTGGTTTAGCGTCAGTCTCTCTGCAGAGGCTGCTTCGGTCTGCCGGGAGAGATTCTGCCTGTTCAATCTTTTCACTCCTTTGCTCACTTTCACATGCTTTTCATTTTCCTCCCCCTCAACACCTGAATGAAATCACAGAGCTGCCTCGTAAGTGATCCCTGTGAATCACATACCCCTCTGCTCCCCAGACCTCACAGCTGCAGACATGTAGAACTACTTTCTGTTTGAGCAGCTCTTTTGTGCATCTGAATGAACATGAATCAGTGACATAGTATGCAGTATGTGGTTGTTGTTTGTGTGTGTGTGTATGTTGGCGCTTTGTATTTAGGTTTAAGCGTAGGTCGTGTGTGTGTGTGTGTGTGTGTGGACGTTGCTTTATATTTAGGTTAAGGTTTAGGTTTCTGTGTAAAATAAATGGCTATGTGTGCATGTGTGTCTGTGTGTGTGTGTGCGTGTGTGTGCGTGTGTGTGTATGTATTTGTGTATATCAGTGCATGTTTGTGTGCCTGTGTACACTAACTTTATTTATGTTTCTCTGTGGAGGGGTCAAAGTCATGCTGGACAGGATTGGAGGCGAGATCGTGGACTTTGCTAAGATGTTTCCGGTGGAGGCGTCTCTGGCCAACTTCACCATCTTCCTGAACCAAGGCCAGCAGCAGATTGAATCCTACTACGCCCAGATCGACCAGCTGGACTTCTACAGGTCTGTGTGTGTCTGTGTGTCTATATTTGTCTGAGTGTGAGTTTAACTGTGGTTCCTATTTATAATGGTGCGGTCACAATCTGGTTTAGTTTGGAAACTAAAACCACTAGTTATATACTTGTTTTTGTGAAACATACACACACAAATTTTGTGAAACATACACACACAAATTTGTGTGTGTATGTTTATGTGTGTGTGTGTGTGTGTGTGTGTGCGTGTGCGTGTGCGTGTGCGTGTGCGTGTGCGTGTGCGTGTGCGTGTGCGTGTGCGTGTGTGTGTGTGCGTGTGTGTGTGTGTTCCAGGTGGATTGGCTGTGTGGCGGCCCTGTGCATGGTGGTCCTCATCGTGTGCTTTAACCTCTTGGGCCTGCTCTGCGGCAGCTGTGGCTATGACAAACAGGCCACGCCCACCAACCGCGGCTGCCTTTCAAACACTGGCGGCAACCTGCTCATGGCGTATGTTACCATGGCACCACGCCTTTCATTACATGTTAATATGTTGACAATATTTAGTAGGTCCACTGTTGAGTTAAAGACTTTGTGATGGACAGACTTTGAGTTGGAAGGTAAAGTAGTTTTGTCCTACTTGATGATGTAATTCAGTAAGCAAAGAGATGGTTTAATTTCATGCAATTATTGAATGATTATCCTGCTCCTCATTGTTCTCTCATCATTTATTTCTCTCTCTCTCTCCCTCTCTCTCTCTCTCTCTCTCTCTCTCTCTCTCTTCTCTCTCTCTCTCTCTCTCTCTCTCTCTCTCTCTCTCTCTCTCTCCTCTCTCTCTCTCTCTCTCTCTCTCTCACATTCTCTCACTCTCTGTCTCTCTATCAGTGGTGTGGGGTTCAGCTTCCTCTTTGCTTGGGCGCTTATGGCAGTGGTCTCTTCCTTGTTTGTTGTCGGGGGCAACGTGGAGAAGCTGATTTGTGAACCTCTGGCAAACCGACAGCTGTTTCAGGTAGCGCATGCAATCCCGTTGTCACATCTTCCCCCTCTTTTCTCTAAACGCCTTCTTCTCTTTTCTTGTTTGCATTTCCCACTTGTAAAAATACAATTAACCTGATCCTGATACTAGAACTGTACAGAATTTATCTTGCTATGCATTGTTTTATGTGTTTGCATGTGTATGAGTGTGTGTGTGTGTGTGTGTGTGTGTGTGTGTGTGTGTGTGTGTGTGTGTGTGTGTGTGTGTGTGTGTGTGTGTGCACGCTTGAGCGTGTGTGTGGTGCATGTGTGTCTGCTTTAATGTCTTAATGTGTGTGTTTGTGTGTGTGTGTGTCTGCGTGTGTCTACTTGTTTGTGTGTGTGTATGTGTATCGGTGCTTGCATGCATGTGCATGCGGGTTTAGATCATAGACACCCCATACATCATGCACCCGGGCATGAAGAACTTCCTGCCTAACATGCTGTTCCAGAACCCAAACATTGACCTGACCGTGGGCGGCATGTACCGGTACAGTCCCACAACACACCCACACATCCACAACACAACAACAGCCGCTTCAAATAAACAAAGGGCGACCGCAGTGTGTGTGTCCATAGCGGGTATGATAGTGTGTGTGGCCACAATGTTTGTGACCAGTTGTGTGACCAGAGTGTGTGCGACCATAGTGTGTGTGACCAGTGTGTGTAACAATGGCGTGTGTGACCGTAGTGTGGGTGACCAGTGTGTGTAGCCATAGTGTGTCTGACGATAGTGTGTGTTTGACCAGTGTGTTTAACCATAGTTTATGTGACCAGTGTGTGTAACCATAGTGTGTCTGACCATAGTGTGTGTGCAACCAGTGTGTTTAACCATATTGTTTGTGACCACAGTGTGTGTAACCATAATGTGCGTGACCAGTGTGCTTAACCATAGTGTGTGTAACTACATTGTGTGTGACCACAGTGTGTGTGACCAGTGTGTGTAACCATAGTGTGTGTGCCTCCTCACCCAGGGCGTGCCACGAGAACTATGGGCTGTACCACGCCCTGCAACTGGAGACCATGTTCAACATCAACTCCTTCCTCAACAGAACTGTGGTGAGCATCTGGAGCACATGAATGAGGGGCTGTTGGGGACGGGGGGGATACAGGCTGGACCCCTCCCAGAGGGATGAGTGGTGCTATTGGGTAGCGTGCCTTGAATGGAGCGATGCAGTGTCAGTGGCGGGGGAGCGTCGACCCAGGACCTTCCTTCGACCACTTCTAGACGATAATAACAAGTTATGGTCACCCAACGAAACCTCCAAAATAAACCTACCACGGTGCATTCGAGTCAATGTTCATCATGTCCGTTGTTAAACAGCTCAACAATGCAGGGGAACGTTCTAGTTTTTTTTTCCCCCCTTCCTTTCCCCTTGGCTGTGACGCGATGGTCCCCCCGGCAGTACAACAAGGACCTGGCCAACGTGTTTGAGAGCATCCACGTCCAGCTACAGGACGTCAGCCTGCTGGAGCAGGAGGGGCGCGACGCGCTCATCAGCTTCGCCAACTCTGGCGTCGGAGAGATCGACTTCACAGCCTACCTCACGGAGGTAAGCCGCGTGCACGTCTCGTCAGGTTGTGTTGGTTTTTCTGCGTGTGTGTGTGTGTGTGTGTGTGTGTGTGTGTGTGTGTGTGTGTGTGTGTGTGTGTGTGTGTGCGTGTGCGTGCGTGTTTTTGTGTGTGTTTGTTTGCGAATGTTTTTGTGTCAGTGTGAGAGAGTGTCATGGAATGGTATCACAAGCAGGGCTTTAATGAGACCCCGTTTGTATGTTTGTTTGTTGTGGTGTTTGTTGGTCCTAGGCGAATAAAGCAGTCACGCTGGTGGATCTTTTGTCCTTCGCCACTGACCTGGAAGCCCAGGCCGATCAACTGGTGAGAATGGACTAATCAGGGAACTATATTCACGCACTCTGTTCTCAGAATCCATTATTAAAGATCCAGACGCACGCACACACAGACGCACACAGACGCACACATATATTGTATTTTTCTTTTTGTTATGTTTATGTTTCTTTGTGTTTGTATTTGTGTGTGTATTTGTGTGTGTGTGTGTGTGTGTGTGTGGTGGTGTGTTGTGTGTGTGTGTGTGTGTGTGGGTGTGTGTGTGTGTGTGTGTGTGTGCGTGTGCGTGTGTTCAGCCCCGTGGGGCTTTGGAGAATGCCCTAAAAGGTCACGCCAGCAGCATCAGACAAATCAACAAAGATCAAGTCGTTCCATTGCAGCAAGCTATGGTAAGCACACACACACGCCAGTTAGAGGAAATGCGATCTGTACATCGCAATCCTCTCCATTAAATACTCTATTCATGAAAATATAAGTATGCTTGTATTAAATGGCGATAAGCTGTCCGTAGCCGCTCTACGGACTCTGAATCCAAAGACATGCGATACAAAGAGGATGACCTAATCTCTCGCCCAAATTGCTTCCTAAGTTACTCCTACATTTACCACATCTTCAGATTGCTACTCTTCCTTTATCACACTCAACTCTCTCTTCTTGTATCTTTTCATCTTCTTCTTTCAACTCCTAAAATGGTGGCATAGAAATATGTGCGGGCAAGGGTAAGCTAATGTGTGGTGTGTTATCGTCGTCTCAGTGCTTCCCGTGTGTGTTTATGTTAGTGACAGACATTGTAGGGTGTTTGAAGACCAGTCCCTAGCCATCCCTCGATGTGTGCTGTCAGTTTTGTGTTCTTGTGGACATGTGAAACAAAAAGTACCATTCCGTTCAAAAGTCTGAAACTAGCCAAGTACACTTCAAACGCCCGGGTGTTTTGTTGCCCGGCCCATTTTATCGAGCATGCATCGGGAGGTGACTCGTGTAAACTTCCAAGTGTCCCAGAATGCATTTCGCAAAACCACCAGCGGCCCTGAGCCCTCACAGGCAAGGTCCTAACCACCGAGAGCGCAGCTCCAAACTTTGCATACTAGTCATTGAGAAAGGCCCCTCTGTGTGTCACTCGGGATGTGTGTGAGGCCCCGCCCACCTGTCTGCCTGTGCTGTGAGGAGAGGAGGCCTTCAGGCTAATGAGTCGCACCTGGGCCCCTAGGGCCCCCCCCCCCCCGCATAAGTGTGCATGTGTTTGCCACAGCGGCTCTTGTTGTCTCAACCCCCTCCTCACAGAGGGGCCATCGTAGGACCAACACCGGTCGGCTGCTTTTATGTGCCAGAGCACGTGGTCCGTGGCCAGTGTGTGTTATCTTCACTGGTTGGGGTCTATTACCCGCGCCCTGGTGGGTTCATAAAAAGAACAGACCTGTCATTAGTGTAATGAGCGACACCTGTGTTTCTGACACGATAAGGCCTCTGTGATCAGGGTCTGGCTGCCGGTTTGGAAGGCTCTTTTCGTCCCCTTGACGACATCTTCCCAGCACACTTACCCTCGTCCGTACCACACAGACATTGTGGACTTTGCACGCACACACCTCATTTTATAGTATTATTTAGATCTGTGTTTGTGTTTAGTAAATCAATTATGTCAATTTTTCGGTCACGTGTGATCCACCCCTTTTTCTTGTGTTGTGTTGTGCTAGGGGAAAAATAGGTGGTAAAGTGTGTGTGTTTATCTGTCTCTACAGAATAGCCTGAGCCAAAGTGTTCGGCTGCTGCAGAAGACGGTCAGCGATCTACCGGTGAGAGGCACACTCTTATAGCGGCACTGGTGTGCATTACTGCTGTGGTCTCTCTCTCCATTGCACTCTCTCTCTCTGTAACTTGCCTCTCTCTCAATTTTGCTTCTCTGTTTTTAATCTCTATGGCGCCCTCTCTCTCTCTCTCTCTCTCTCTCTCTCTCTCTCTCTCTCTCTCTCTCTCTCTCTCTCTCTCTCTCTCTCTCTCTCTCTTCCTCTATCTCTGCAGGTTCAGGTGACGAACGTCCTGAGTGCCATAGATGCAGCAGAGTATCTCATCACTAATAACGCGTCACACGTCATCAAGCAGGTGATTGTCCAGTGACCACCACTACATCCACCTCCATCCTTTTCTTCACATTATTATTATCAAAACTATTGCGACTCGTTTGTTCAGGGCCGGGTGTTGACTCCTCTGCTGTTGTTTATTGTTGTTATTGATTCCAGGAAACTAACGGCTACATGCAGATGTTGGTGGGCTACTTCAGACAGTACACAAAGTGGGTCAAGAGCTCTGTGAGTAGGATCCACTGCTCGTTCAGTCCATAGACGTCCCTTCGTCTCTCCATTCAGGGGCACATGCATTACCTCGGGAAACAAAACTTGATGTGTGATTTGTGTAGGAAAACTGAAGTTTGAGTGTATGTTTTAATATCATGTTTATGTCTGTGTTTTTATCAATTCATGGTTGATATGCATATGTTTCAGAGGCAGTAATAAGCTTGGAGAGCTGAAAAGGGCTTTAGTTGTATTCAAGATGGGGACAGAAGTTGAATTACATAATATAAAATGCATATGAAATGTGTTCTGTGTTAGTAATGTGTGCGTTTGTGTTCCAGCTGTCTGCAGAGGTGGCTCAGTGTAAACCTATCAGTAACATAGTGGACAGCATGGAGATAGTGGGCTGCAGCTTCATAGTGGACTCTGTGGTAAGTACCCCCCACTGTGTGTGTGTGTGTGTGTGTGTGTGTGTGTGTGTGTGTGTGAGTGTGCGTGCGTGCGTGCGTGCGTGCGTGCGTGCGTGTGCGTGCGTGCGTGCGTGTGTGCGTGCGTGCGTGCGTGCGTGCGTGCGTGCGTGCGTGCGTGCGTGCGTGCGTGCGTGCCTGCGTGCGTGCGTGCGTGCGTGCGTGTGTGTGTTATTCCAGCTAATAAATGGTTCTTTGAGTTGTTTCGGGAGTGCTTTGGGTCTTGGGGAGCAAAGAAGACAGTGGAGTTAGTTACAAGTAAAAGTCTGTTCTTAATCTAGGCACTTGCAAGCACACACACGTACCCACACACACACGCGCACAAGTCTTGAGTACTCTCTCTCTGTCTCTCACCGACTCACCCACTTACTCTCTCAGACACACACTGACACAGACACACACACACACACACAAACACACACACACACACACACGCACACATACACACACACACAACACCACACACACACACACACACACACACACACACACACACACACACACACACACACACACACACACATGCGCAAACAAGGTTTTTGTTTTTTTTTGAGGAATTTTATAAGAAACTTTGGCATTGAAATTCACGTAGATTGCATACTGTTCATGCCCAGACCCCTAAGACTCATAAAGTTTTGTGTACCCATACATATATCTGATATGTATGAAGTGTTGCTGTGTGTGCTTCTTTGTGGTGGAGGCTAGAGTACAAGATGGGGGATGCATGGCTGCTTCAACAAGTCACATACTGTGGTTGAATTTGAACATGCAATTTATATCTTTGCCAACTGTGTGTGTGTTTGTGGTTTTGGCTGCGCATTAGAAACAGGAATCTATAAGTCAGAGAAAGGCCAGAGGACATTCTGATATAGAAAACAGACCAGAGAGATCTTATGTAACATAGTATTAGGAGTTAAACTACTTTGCAAAAAGAGAACGCTACAAAAACATGCATACAAAATGTCTCTCTCTCTCTCTCTCTCTCTCTCTCTCTCTCTCTCTCTCTCTCTCTCTCTCTCTCTCTCTCTCTCTCTCTCTCTCTCTCTCTCTCTCTCTCTCTCTTAATTTTCTCTCCCTCTGTGTGCTGTGTATTTACTCTCTCTGTCTCTATCTCCCGCTGTAAATCCCTCTCTTTCGATTTTGTCCTCTCTATCTCTTTGCGTATGTGTTGGGTATTTTTGCCCTGCCTTTCTTTCTCCATCTGTGTTTATATTTTCTTCTCTCTCTCTCTGTCCACTGTCTCTGTCTCTGTGTCTACGTTTGTATTTTCTCTCTCTCTTTATCTCTATCTGTGTATCTGTGTGTTTATATCTGTATTTTCCCACGATCTTTTTTTCTCCATCTGTAACTGTGTTTATATTGCTCTCTCTCTCTCTGTCTCTCTGTTTCTGTATGTTTGTATTTTCTCTGTGTGTGTGAGTGTGTGTGTGTCTCTCTCTCTCTCTCTCTCTCTCTCTCTCTCTCTCTCTCTCTCTCTCTCTCGCTCTGTCTTTTCCCTATCAGAACACCTTCTGGTTCGGTCTGGGAGGCTGTCTCGTGCTCCTGATCCCCAGTATCATCCTGTCGGTCAAACTGTCCAAGTACTACCGGCGGATGGACACAGAGGATGTGTTCGACGAGTGAGTCCACACACACGCACGTCGCACGTGCACGCTCGCATATGCACACACAATCATTTACGTCCACAAGCGCACGTGCATTCTCGCATATACACACACACAATCGTTCACTTCTCTGGGCTCTCTGGGATTATTTTTGTTTGTGTTGAGAGATAATTAATCAAAGCTTCCGCTCTTTTCTCCTTGTCCTTATGCTCCGTTCTACTTCAACTCATAACACATTGTTCCTTTACGTTTCCTTCCTTTCCGCCCGCACACATGATCTCCCCTTGGTCCCTCCAGTGTATGTTTCCCGTGGCTCGTCTCCCTGTGACGTCTCTATGTCTATCGCCCGTTCCTCAGCACCTTGTTGGAAAGATCTGTTGGATCTTTGCTTTTTGCGCAGAGTCGTTGGCTTCCAAACCACATCCTTCCCACTGCATATATTCATCACTCGTAAACCAGCCGTGTGGACGATATCTCTCTCTTGCTCTCTGCACGTTGTTGTTACTTCATCTTCTGACGTCGTTCACGTCGGCCATCTTTCTTTTTCATCTCGATGAGGACCTCAAAGGGGTTCAGCCTCTCCTTCCCATGCCGACTTCCTCCTCAATCATATCACCCGTGTCCATCCGCACTCACTTCCTGTTTTGCAGTATGGATAATTCAGGTGGTCGCCATGGTGACCAGGTGTTTGACTTCCATGGCAACCTTGCCGTGGTGAGGTATGAGGCCTTATCTGTTGTTGGCAATGCGTGACTGTGTGCATGCGACGGAAGTGGTAGAGAGCGTCTGTAAATGTCTGTGTACGACGCTATATATATATATATATATATATACATGTGAACGTGTAGAAAAAGTTGACAATCTGTTGAGATGTGACACTTTGTCTCGTTCTGACAGAGTGAACTTTGCATGAGTTTACCCGTCAGAATGAAGAACTATAACAAACTTTTCATACGTGCGCATCTCCATTAACGTGCATGGCGTGTTCTGCCTTTGAAACACACGTGCACGTGGGTGTGTGTGTGTGTGTGTGTGTGTGTGTGTGTGTGTGTGTGTGTGTGTGTGTGTGTGTGTGTGTGTGTGTGTGTGTGTGTGTGTGTGTGTGTGTGTGTGTGTGTGTGTGTGTTTGCACTTCTGTATGTGCGTCGTAGCTCCTCCCTCTCCAACTCACTGACGCTGTTTCCACGAGCATCGGCTCCTCCAATCGACCCGGACTGGTGACATCGACGAGGTACCCAGAACAAAACCTTCACCTAAACCAGCTTCCAACCAATCAGAGCTGAGCACCGAGCAACTAACAGCCAATCATCAGAGCACTAACAACTGCAATAAAGCAACCGATGGCTGAAGTCTTGGAATCTTTGATTCTGGGCTACCAGCGGCTTCATCTCTTCTCCGTTTCTCCTTATCTCAAGTTTGGAGTTTGTTTCATCTGCTTTGAGCTGATCCTTCATCTGTGTTTGATTACTATTCATTCTTGGTCCATTCCATCCACTGGCATGGGAAAGCATGGGAACGGTTCGGTGGACATTAATGAGACTTCCATCCATACGGTATCCATTACAATTTCTTCTTACCTAAGAAAGATATATCCCAAGGACTAACATATTCTGCATATTCTTCGCGGGACAAACTTATTCTTCATATTCCAAGACTTAACATATTCTGCCTGTTCGCAGGGCTAACTCTCTTCTAATTCCTAGGACTAATTATTCTTCATAACCCAAGGAGTAACTTGTTCTTCATACTCCAATACCTATCATATTATTAATATTCCCAGACATAACATATTAGACTCAAATGTTAATTTGTGTTTTTCTATCCCTCTCTCTGCAGTGGACAAGAAAACTGGAACTAAAATCAACACTATGGTACGTGTATGGATCACTGCACATTTTAAATCACCAATAAAGATTGTGCAACAATATCTGTGTTTCTCTGCAGACCTAAATGTTGAACTAATCGTTTTTTTTCTACAGATGAATCCTAAACACATTGCAAACAAAAGACTACACATGAGAGAAGTTTCTAGAATGGACACACCCCTACCCCAACTGTTCTGCCTCCCCTCCCCCCGCCACATCCATTAAAGACCTCCCTAATGGGATCTCAAGCCAGCCAATCACAATTCAACGATGATCATGTGCTCACTTTTTTGCAGTTTTATCACAACAACAGCTCAGCCATTTTCTGTGTATCAATATCATGTAAAATGTCTGAGAATTATTGCTATGTTTATAGATGAATGTTAGGAAACCAATTTATTTATACTCTTTATTTGCTGATTTTCGATTCAACACAGTGAAAAGTGTACATTTTTTACACTTTCAAGGCTTTTGAGTGTTTTATATATTTTTTTGTTAATGTTTGTTTTATAACCATGTCAGTAGATATTTTCTTCGTTATGTTTTTGTCTTTACTCTTTCTGGGAATGCTGGGGATTTAGCCAATGCCATTAGGTCTGAGTTTCATTATCCAAATAGACACTTTTATTAAAGGGAAAATGTTAATTAAAGGGATAAAAACAAGTGATTCAGCTAGCTAACTAGTAAGTTAGCTAGCTTGATCATATTTGCGTAGCACAGACACAAAGAAAGATAGAATACGGCTTACATGGAACAACTCATGATCCTACATTGGGTTTCCCCCACACCATTTTAGCAAAGGTACTTGTGGTACTTCTTTTGCCATATTGGACATGTCCAAAATCTTTCACCTGTTCCCTGTATAGTAGCAGCCTACACTTTTTGGTGGATCACTATTTTGTAATGCAGTTTTTTTTCAAAATATGAGTGAGCAAATTTGGTTCCCTATATGAAGTACCTCTAATGGACAGTGAAAAAAAGTTGCATTGTGCATGGTTTCCCATCAAGTGAATAGATTTCTGATGCATAATCAGATTTCCCCCTTTTTCCTGCCCTACTTGCTAAATAGTGTACTATAGTGTTCACTATATATGGTGCTCACTGTATATGGGAATGAGTGAACAGGGGAATGATTTTGGAAGCCGCCCTGGTGTCCGGAGCCAGTGCTGTGAACACTTGGTGCTGTGGACCCCCAAACTGAATAAAGATCTCCATTCAGTAGAAGCTGTTGGCCATTGGTTTGTTTGTGTATTTGTTGTGTCTTAAATCAAATTACTTGAACTAGATAATAGCATTTATGAATGAAATGGTTGGAGTTAAACAATGACGTAATAAGAGGAAGACAAGTGGACAATAAGGCAAGGGAAGCACAACTAACGTTCATCCTCTCAGACACACAACCACACGTCCACCACCTGAGCTTCATGTGCATCAGCAGGCCTTGCCATTCTGGTTTCTTCTGGATGCAACATTTTCATTTTACGGTAATGCATGCAACTGCACGTTTGCATGTGTGTATGTGCAATACGCTGTACAATCCAAGTGTAATAAGTGATGCATATAAAGATAGATGGATAGGAAGTCAGGTACTGTCATCAAAGAGAAAATGCATTTTGACATCAAAGAGTGCATGCTTATGCACGTTACTAAAGACGGTTACACAAAACAGCCACGTGCGATAAGATAAGATCGATGTAATAGGCCACTAGGGAGGGTGATTAGTGTGTGCAAGAATGGCAGAAGGGACAAAGCTCATTCAGTAATGATTACTGCATGGGCCATGCTATGAGTATGTACTCGTGGTGATTCGAACAGCGTTGGTACTTTTTGTTCCAAGATAGAAGCTTCAGATTCCGGCCAAAGTGTGCTCAGAACATCCTGGACCTGCTGGAAAAAAACCAGGAGGAAATAGCTTGGCTAACCTGCTGTTACAGCTCTCTGCCCCACACCCCCTCCCCCCTAGCTGTACTCAAAGAACCTTTTATAGGAGTTTATATAATGTCCTGGGACCCTTTTTTCTACATTTGGCTTCATATGTATACCGACCCTTCAATAGCACCATCCTACCCCCTCTCACACATGCACATACACGGTATATAAACACATACATCTAAACACACATGCACACACATGCATCCCCCCTCTTATTTTCATATGGGTCTGGAGGTGGGGGGCTGAGCCAATGTGTGCGGCCATCAATGCCCTCTTTGTGCACCCCTGCCGTTTAAAAGCCTAGCGCACCTCCACCCCTCGCTCACACCTCAACCTTCCTCCCGGCACGCAACACCCCACCCGACACCTAGCCCACCGACGAGAAGCCGTTGACTCCGACCCCCGACCCCCGGCCATGAGGACCAGCGTCAGGATGCCGCTGCTGCTGGCGTTGCTGGCGACGCTCGCCTGCGTGTCGCACGCGCAGAGCGACAACAGCGTGGACAACCGGGCGCCGGCCCAGCCCTCGCAGCGTGGCATCTGGGACGAGCCCATCCGCTTCAGCACCAAGAGCAAGGACGCCTGCGCCATGGCGGTGTCCGGAGCCGGGGACTACACCCGCCTGCGCGTGTCCTGCAGGGGCCCCAGCGCCCCGGGCGGTGCGGCGGGACGCTCCTACTACTGCGACTTCCAGGGCAAGCCCAACCTGTGCCGCGCCTACAGCCAGAACCCCCGCCACTACTTCACCCAGGTGATGTGGGAGCTGAGGAAGCTGAGCCACGCCTGCCAGGGGCCCAAGATCTACCGGCCCGCCATGTGCAAGAAGTACCCCGACGAGGCCCACCCAACATCAATTCATGGCCCCCTGGCCACAGACCTCGCCGGGTACAGCAGTGCCGCCGCCCCGCCCCACCTCGCCAACACACCAGCGCCACACCACCACACCAGCAAGCCCTCCAAGCCCAGCCAGGACCAGAGGAGACCCGTGGCACCGGCCCAGGCTAAGCCCGCGAGCCCGTACAAGCCCGTCAAGCCCCAGCCTGCCAGGCCCCAGCCGCAGCCCGCCAAGCCACAGGGAGGGGCAGGCAGCAAGGCAGCCAGCCAGCCCAAGAAGCCCACCACCAAGCAGGGGAAGGCCTCCCCCAACACCATCCCCCGTCCAACGGAGGGGTCTGATGCGTCCCGCATGGCCACAGAGTACTGCTGGAAGAGCCTCCATGGCTTCTGCAGCTACTTCATCGGCTGGTTCCATAACTAAGGCTGGCGTGTTTAACACACAGGTGGGTGGAAACGACCGTATCGTGATGAAGGGACGGCGTTCCATGCTAGCACACTCAGTATCTCATTGAGTTCGATTATAAGCAGAGTTTTTTTTTTGCAGATTATGATGACATGATATCCAACAGGATTGTGGGTGCAGGTGGTGTTGTAATTTGCACTCTGATGAAGTGGTTCTCTAAAACCGAGGAGTTGATTAGCTCCAATGTTTCTTTTTGTTGCTCATATTTAAACAGAAACAAACTCTAACTAGATCAATTGAGTTTGCCTGAACCTGTCTCACAGTTATTCTCCTCTTGTTCTTTTGCAGGTCGCCAAGTTGCAGCACCAGCACATCTAGAACTGTACCAACCTCGGTTCTCTTTTGAAGATCTCTATTCCCGTTTATTTGGAATCATCAGTCAGATGACACAGAACAGAGAGACGCCGTTTCCCCACCTGTGGCGTCTGAGAGTTAGATGTTTGAAGACGTGTAAGTGTGTGTCATGTTGGTGTGTGTGTGTGTGTGTGTGTGTGTGTGTGTGTGTTGGTGTGGTAGTTGTGTGTGGTGTGGGTGTGTGTGCTTGGTGTGTTGTGTCTGCGGTTTCTGTGGTTGGATGCAGTGTAAACATATGGTAATGTGTGTTGCTGTTTGTACACTAGTGAAGTCTAAAAACTGCACTGTATACTCAGGCATACCTACAGGCCAGGCATGTATCATGTAATGAATACGATTTAATAGGTCCTACAATGGAGATGTAAACAAATAGTGAATGAAACAAAATAAAATAACCTAGATGACTTTTCATTGCCTGTGTTTGTCTGGTTCTTCCTTTGTGTTTACTTATGGGGGGGGGGGGGGGGGGGGGGGGGGGGGCAGAGGGTGTCGGTTACTTTTTTATTTTATAAATGGACTCCTTGTGCCGCCTTTATCCCAACCTAACAGCAGGCCAGTGTCTAGCGGAGGACAACCATTAAGCTAGACGCAGTTAAAACACAGCCAATGATAACAGAACGTAATGACAGGAAGTGGCTCAAAGTAAACTCAACGAAACAGGCCTGTGGATCGCTCGGCGGATTGACCCCACGCAAACATAATAGCGACTTTAGTCCAGAGGGGGATGGGTTGAGTTTTGTTGGAGGTTCCTGCGGCCCAAATGGAGGGGAGCAGCACCTGTGTGTCTTTCACTGGGGAGGCAGAAGAGAAGAACCCGAGAAGGACTTCCTTTGGTGCTAATGTGGAAACCACATGGTCCGGACCATTTGCAAAGTCTTACGAGGGGGAAGGGGATTGCTATTAAGATCATACTGACAGTTCTGCATATTTCGATAGAGCCTAGGCTATATGAAAAAGATAATTACCATAACACACATAGCCCGCAAATGTAAAACTGAATATAACTTGTTTTGCATGCGCGCAACAAACCACCACAGGGTGGCGTTGTTTCATAAAGCTAATTGTACAAAGATGAATATTCGGTGTTGTTGTTGGTGACTCAATTTTCATTATGATAACGTTCAAAGGGTTTTGAGGAAGTAACCTCCATGGACACCATCTTTATGGGCACCATGTCTATACAGCTACCTTGCTGTGAATACGGTAGGCCTATGAATTAATTAATTAATTAATTAATTAATTAATTAATAAGACCAATAAATTGCATTACAATATTCGATCCCTTTACGATCGATTTCTAAACCGCCCAAAAGTTTGAACACGGGAATATGGCAATGAATTGCCATATTGTGGTTTGTAACTTAAATAAGGTTCAAACCCTAAGGTATATAAAATAGAAACCGATTTAACGTTTAATTGGCTAGCCACTCACCATATATTCGAATTTCAAACTATTGCTGTTAATTGGACGAGTGAACGAGCGCGGAGCGACGCGCATCAGAGGACCTACGCCGAGGTGTGGGGCATGCAATCCTGTGCGTGTAGAAGCGTGAGCGCATATCTGTGTTTGGGTGTGTAGGGTGGGAGCGGTGGGCGTGCCGCTATAAATGCCATGTGCGATGCCCGGGATGCCTGTAGATGCAATTCGATTTGAGCAAGGACTATCATCCCATTTGTGATTTTGAGTAAGTAGCCTATTGGAATAACAACACACAATGTTATGAAGTGCATTTAATTGATAGGGGCGTAGAATTCGTTATTTATAGGTGTATTGAAATTTTTTGGGGGGCATAAAACATTTACATTCAGGGCATTTAGCAGCCGCTTCTATCCAAAGCGACTTGCAGTAATTACATTTGTCAGAAGAAAACGTTTTCATCATTTCCAGCCACATGTCCTTAAACATTATTATTTATTTGTGCAGGTTTGCGGGTTTTATAAGGTTGAAATGGTGATTCTGAAGACCTCGGGTTTTTTTTTTTGTCACTTTTTTGGCCTGCTGCTCGCGTGCCTCGCGCAACAGGTCTGCGTATCAGACGCTGCGCGCGAGAAGGGGCGCAGGGAGCTCCTCGCCGGGGATCGAGAGACGGAGCCGGTCCGGGTCAGGGGCTCCGGCAGAGCGGACAGAGGGATGAGGTCCACCGAACCCAAAGGAAAATTCTCCACCAAGAACAGCCTTCGGTGTACCTGGGCGTCAAAGAAAGAGCGGGATGTGGTGAAGCTCCAGAATTCAGAATGCGAGAACTCGGAGGGGAGGAAGCACCTGCCAGGGACGGAGTGAGTTCCATGAAGGTGTGCGAGTACGTCGGCAAACCCGCACGCTGCCCGGCTTACATCTCAAACCCCGCGGGCTTCTGGAAACAGGTGTCCCGCACGCTGAAAAAGATGGAGGGCCAGTTGTGCGAGGACACTCGCGCAATGGTGAGAGCCTCGATGTGTAAGCGTGCGCCCAGAGAAGTACACTTCAAACTCGGCCCGGGGGGCCCGCGAGCCGACCACGAGACCACAACCATGCGTGCTTCCCGCTCTTCCACCACCTCCACCCCCTCCACCACCACCACCACTACCACGCACAAAGACGATCGGGAGACTGTCAAGTCGACCACCGTCAGTGGTCAAGAGTGCACGCCCGCGAACAAGGCCAACCGGGGCGAAGAGTATTGCAGTGGACCGTGGTCGAGTGTGTGCTCCTTCTTTTTCTCCATGCTGGACAGCGCGGAATGCTGATCATCTGCAGGTTATTGATTAAAAAAAAGGTTTTAGATCTGGTGGGACTTTATGGACAGAACAGCTTTTGCGCTGCTGTTGACCTGAAGAGAATAGGCTATTGTTAATGGGAAGTTATTTTCTGGTCGCAATAATCTCAACAAACCACTAAGAACATAATCTGTCCCACTGTATTTATGCTCAACAAATAAATATTTTATATAAATACAAAAGTGTGCATTGTTGTGTGTGTGATTCATCAAGCGTCCAACCTGGAATTATATCTTGCGTGTTTCATATAGGCCTATAATTGTTTAAGCGTGCGTATGGTTATGAGGGTTTAAAAGTCCTGCTGGGTGGCATTGCGTGGGCGGAATAAATCAGGATTAAAGAAATAGGGTCAGAGTGTTGGATAATAATTGTAATAGTTAATTTATTGGCATATTATTCTCAGCAGATAATTGTTTTTAGTTTCTGTCAACCTTTGCATGTAAATATACATCCACGTTATTTGCTCTCTTTCTTTCATTCTCTTTCGTTCTTTTCTTTTTTCATTCTTCCCTTCCTACATCTGGGATGTAAACATCACCAACACACAACATCTCATTACTGCTTCTGAGGGTTATAGTTTCCTGTCCCGGTCTCTCATTACCATCTCAGTGATAGGAACATCTGTGTATAAGACTCAGAGTGTGTCTTAATCATTCAGACAGGTTTGTTCACCCTACCAATAGAACTACCAAAACATAAGAAGGATTTTCTGAAATATGCTGTGTGTCGTCGTGTGTTGTATAGTGTTGGTGTGGCGTGGGGTTCGGTTGGACGTTGTTACAGACGTGTTACATGAGTGTTGATGCACAGATGTGTTATAAAGAGCAACCGGGTGTACATGCAGTCCAGAACCACCATGTGTTTGTGTCTGCGTGTTCGGGTGTGTGTTTGTGTGTATATGTGTGTGTTTATGGTTGTGTGTGTGTGTGTGTGTGTTTGTTAGATAAGTGTGTTTTCATGCATATAAGCATCTTTTTAACAAAGAGGGCTGCCTGTGTTTTTGTAATCCATTCTATACATGAACCATGAGTGATTTGGGAATATGCGTGTGTTTGTGTGTGTGTGTGTGTGTGTGTGTGTGTGTGTGTGTGTGTGTGTGTGTGTGTGTGTGTGTGTGTGTGTGTGTGTGTGTGTGTGTGTGTGTGTGTGTACGGTTGTGTCATAAACAGAGAGAAGAAGAAGAGAGAGAGAGAGAGAGAGAGAGAGAGAGAGAGAGAGGGTGCATGTGTGTTTGTAATTGTCTTTACATGCAAAGCCAGATGTGACTGGTGCTATCCCTTCCTGGTGGCTGCTCTTGACCCTTGACCCTCCCTGTGACAGACCACTCACAGAGACACAGCACTTAGCACTTAATCCCCCCCGGAAGCGCATGCTACAGGGCCGTATTGTTTGACAGCGAACACCAAGGACACACTCCAGGGGCCCCGGGGGCCACCAGGAAGGAAGTTGGTCGAGTTGAAGGTCAAAGGTGGAGGAGGAAATGAGAATGCCATCTTAGACCCTGAGCCTGCGTGGTTGAGCCTCCACTGAGGTCCTGCGCGGAGTAACGCTGTGGGAGCACATTTCTGCCCTAAATGAAGCATGTGTAGAGTAACCGGGAGAGTGGGCTTTCAAGGCTTATTAAAGTAAGACCCGAAAGCCCCCTGGAAGAGACCATCAGGTATTTGGGTGCATGGGTGTTAGTGTGTGTGTGTGTGTGTGTGTGTGTGTGTGTGTGTGTGTGTGTGTGTGTGTGTGTGTGTGTGTGTGTGTGTGTGTGTGTGTGTGTGTGTGTGTGTGTGTGTGTGCGTGTGTGTGTGTGTGTGTGTGTGTGTGTGTGTGTGTGTGTGCGTACATACGTGCGTGTGTGTGCTCGTGCATGCATGTGCTTGTGTGTGTGTGTGTGTGTGTGTGTGTGTGTGTGTGTGTGTGTTTGTGTGTGTGTGTGTGCATCTCCTCCCCTTTTTGTTTCAGTGGGCTGAATGGTGGCCTGACACCCCTTACATAACGCCAAGAGCCAAAACACAGCGATGGTACTTAGCTAATACACCTTTAGGTGCCATAGAGACTCCAGCTACAACATGTTATTTTTTTCTTCTTCCAATAACCAACAGCATAGTGAGTCGAAATCGCATGAAAGGAATGTGCGTAAAGCGGAGACGTAATTGACCTTTTCATCCCCCCCCCCCCCCCCCCCCCCCACCCGCCCAACCCGCCCACCACCCACCCCACCCAAACTCTCTGCTACCCCTGATGCGGCCAGCGTGTCTGATCTCGTCCCCGCCGTAAGGTAAAGGAGTACCGGAATCCTTGTGTCCCGGCCGGAAGGAGGGTGTGTCTTTCCGGGGCCTTGACAAAGAAAACAAAAACAAATACCTGTAGTAACACAGCGCGACCCGGGCTCCTCTCCTCTCCTCGCCGCGCTCCACTGCTCCCTCTCCTTACTATAGACCTGTTGCCCTTTGAAGCTTCTGCCCAATGCAAGCTGGAGCATGACTGCACGTTGCATGTCTGAGTCATTCACTCACGGTGGCCACAGGAACCACGCTCTTTGAAGGGCACTGGGTGGGTTCAACAAACAAACACGCAAACAAACACCCTTAACGTTTGTAAAAGAACAATAGCTGATATTTGGCGGGCACTTTTAATCTAAAGTGGCTTGTCGTGGATGGTGTCCACTCATCGGACGGCGGGGTTCGAACCCGGAACCGCTCAGCCAGAACGCAGAACCTCTGTCACTCTCTGCCTCTGTCCCTCTGTCTTTCTGTGTGTGTCTCTCTCTGTCTCTCTTTGTGTGTGAGTGTGTGTTTGTATTTATGCTTGCCTCCCTGTGGGCGTGTGTGTGCGTGTGTGTGTTCCAGCCTGTGTTCGGGCCCATGTGTTTTTTCATATTTGATTGTATTCGCATTGGTTTGGTTTCCCCTTTTATATGACCTGTAACATTTTCCCAATTGACGATAAACCGACAGCAACCACCAATGCAGACGGCAGATTCACGTTTAATGTCTTCATGTGTTTTCCCCAGTGTAGTGGAACTAAACCACAGTATGCCAGATGTTACCTGCAGCTATGTGATAGGAAAAACAGATTTACTACTATTTCCTCGTTTCAGCAGTCGTAAAAGGAGCCTACAGCTGTGAATGAATTGTTAACATGTCAGGAGAAAGTGCCCAGGGTGTCTAGTGAAGTTTACTGTGAATTTGCACAGGGGCTATAAAACGGCAGTTTAATATGAAAGCTACACCAAACGGACCGTCTTAAGGGGGCTCAGGCCCTCATGAGAGTGGGACATACATACAGTGCCTTGGACCTCACCCCGAATCCCCAAGCATTACTTATTTCACTGGATAACAATTCATATTTTTGTATATATGATATTTTCATTTACAACATTAATACTTTTCATGAATTAAAGCATTCGTTTGCTAAAGCATTCGGATCCTTTTACTTTGCCAAATCTCAATTCAATTAGATACACAATGTTACTAAGAAGAGAGAGAGTTTGTTAATGAAAAATGAGGCAGAGATTAAATCCTAATGACCAAGAGAGGTCGTGGTCATTAGTAAAGTAAAAGATGTAGCTATAGCAAAGCAGATATGAGGAGAAATGTACACTCTCTGAACCACATGGGAACAGTTCACCACATCCTCAAGCAATGAAAGAAGAATCATATAATATAGATATTGTCGAATCAGGCCTTCCCTCCAATCTGTGCACCCGGGCAAGAAGCAACTGGTGAGAGATAACAATCTTAACAAGTTAAGTGGCTGCTATAAAATACAGTGCATGATATGGCGTTTGGCAAACAGACATTACTTAAAAGGTGTGGAAATCTCACTGAGAATTCATCTTGGAGAAGCAGTGATCCGGTTCAGGCAATGCGCGCCGAGACTTAAACGCAGTAATGACTAACTTGACCCAACGTTTCTATCAGAACCAAGTGTCCTCTCTAAACTTTGCCATGAAATCCAAGCTATATTTTGTGCAAGAGCTGGTTTCCAATCCTGGAGTATTCAAATAAATACAAAGCAAAAAAAAATTTGAGCAGGAATATGTTTACTGTGCAATGCAGATTTCCTGATTTATAGGAAAGGTATATGAAGGATTACATTTTCACAGTGAAAATTGTTTATTTTTGTACCCTGCCTTGGTATCTTTCAGGGGCCACATGTCATGTTGTGTTTTAGCTTCAACTTGAAGAATGGTTTGCGGTAAGTCCCTCTGACGCAGGCCAAGCCCCTTGCCCACACATGAGGCTCAGCCATGGCCGGGAAAATGGGAAGAAAACAAAGGAAAGTTCAGAGAGAGAGAGAGAGAGAGAGGAGAAAGAGAGGAGAGGGAGAGAGAGAGAGAGAGAGAGAGAGAGAGAGAGAGAGAGAGAGAGAGAGAGAGAGAGAGAGAGAGAGAGAGAGAGAGAGAGAGAGAGGTGGGGGCGGGGAGGGGGAGGAAACTGCAAAACAAAAAACGCTCTAATAAGTAGCTAAATGTGACCTAGAAAGGATACATAGCCCCAAACACACACATACCTTCACACACACACACACACACACACACACACACACACACACACACACACACACACACACACACACACACACCACACACACACACACACACACACACACACACACACACACACACACACACACACACACACACACACACACACACACACACACACACAGGGCAGGGGTGGAGTCTAGTCATTGTTCGTCTTGTGACTAGAGGTGGCCTGAGCTCACACCCTTCTTTTCAGCTCCTGTTATTGGCTGATAGTTACCGTAATAACAATCAACCGCTTCCGTGACCGGGAACAGTTAGCTGATCAGCCTAGGGCTGAACAGGACCTGGCTTGACCCTCATTTATAATACAAATAGGCAAAAGGGCCTCCACACTTACACACACCCATTCAATAAGGTCTAATGCCTGTCTTTTTAATTGTGTTAAGTTTACTTCCATAAGACCTAAAAAAACAGATAATAGATAGACCTACAGCTATATCATCTATGATCAAAATGTAAATCTATATAATCATTAAATATGCCACAACTTCTACGTAAGCGCCACGGATCATATGTATAGTCCCCGATGTGAAGCTTCTACTGCATAAACAAGTTATAACATGGGTAAAACAGACGTCATTTCCAACCTAACTTTTGTTGATGTGTGTATTTTGGAGAGGAAAGGCATACAAGTAAGCAATTTAGACCTCAATCACTATCTGTGGTTCTAGCTACAGGATCATCTGAAATCACAAATAGCCTACTGCCTGAGGTATTCTGCTGATGTGACGGAGGTCCGTCCAAACGTTCTCCTCAATCTAACCAAGGGATTTTAGCTCCATCTATTGGCCAACCTGAGGTAGTAGATCAGTAGCAACGACCACAGTTAGTAAACCGTCCTGTTGTCTTCCCATTACTAACATAGTTTATCATAGGTGTCGTGTCAATATGTCCAGAATACCTGTTGCCATTTTATATTTGAGAGAGAGCATAAAGAGAGGGCACACAGAGCACTCTGAGAAATGGTTTAGAAGGCTGATGTGTAAGCTTTTATATGCAATTCACTTCCACTATCGTGTGTAGCTGTCAGTGGTCCTACGTTAGGACCCTTATGCAAAGGGCTGTTTTATGAAAATTATAAATTGCATGTAATAGTGACCTCAATGTCATCCAAAACAACCAAAACAAAAGTGTGTACAATTTTTAAGGCTCTTAGGTTCTATACATCTAAAACAGACCCCAGTCAAATCGACCCCAAGAATACTGATGAATTCAAAATGTGAACAGGACATTGAAAACAAACAATTGTGTTAATATTATATTTATTTATAGAGGTTAAACATTGAAATGGGTAAAATTGACCCTCAAGGTAACAGGTGAGTTAAAAATGGAAAATCTTGGACTGTAAATACAAAGTGCATACAAAGATAATCTGATATTTTGGTTTGAAACATAAACATCATATTGCCATTAGTGGACCTCAAAACTTCTTTGGTATCAATCAAAATGTTAGCTACCCTTCACAGAGATACTTTTTGGAGAATTGTTGCAGACACCTCCTGTGAGTAACACACTTTGCATTGTGGAGAATGTCTTCCTAAGTTTGGGTAATGGACTGTCTTACAGGCTGACAGGGACCAAGCACTTCAGGTAATGTCCTTCTTTAAACCGGCTTGGTGCTGCTGCTTACTCATCGTCTCCTGCACAGAGCAGGAGCAAGGCCTTACGGTAGTCACCAGAGGTATCCCCCTGTAGAGCACATACACACACACACATTAATATCATGCTCTGAATGTCTGCATTATAATTTGTGTATCTGTGAGTGTTTGTGTGTGTGTATCAGTGGGTACGGATGTAAATAGATGTTTGGGTGTGTACGTGTGCATGGTCGTACATACTATGTACCTAGTACATATGTACATGTACATATGTAAACGGGTGGCAGTAGCTCAGGAGGTAGAGCGAGTTTGACTTGCAACCGGAAGGTTGCTAAATCAAATCCTGGCTCCTCCTAGAGCGTCGAGTGTCGAGGTGCCCTAGAGCAAGACACCTAACCCTAAATGCTATTCACCTAACCCTAAATGTAAACCATGCATGGCTGTCACCATGCATGGTTGACTCCACCGTCGGTGTTGATGCATGCATGAACGGTTCTACGTCACTTTGGACAAAAGCGTCTGCTAAATGCCCTGAATATGAATATATAATAATATGTGAATGAATAAACGTGTGTGTGTGTGTGTGTAGCATGACATGTCGTATGTGTGTGCACACCCACATTGATGGCTGCGTGCAGGGAGCCAGAGAACAGCCTCCTGTAGTGGGCTCTGATGTCCATCATGTCGACCTCGCTGCGGGTGGCCATCACTCTGATCAGGGTGTCGTCGTCGGTTCCTGCCCCCTGCTCCGTTACAGAATACCGCGGGTGACACGTGTGAAAACATGACACGCAACAGACCCACACACACACACACACGTTAAGGTGTCATTCAATCAACATTTCTGCCTGAAAATGTTCACAACATAGACAATTGGAATTCTTTATTTTATATAAAGATGTTCTGGAGAAAGTATGCATGTGTTATGAAACGCGTTATTCTGTAATTTTGCTTATTTCGTTTTCAGCCATTTTTCCTGGAATGGCGAACAAGGTGCACCTGCTCTATGTTTCCCTCTTGCTATTAATTAGGTTTTGTTGTCGTGTTTCTAAGTTCTCAACTGGGACCTTGAGAGGGAGGAATCAGTGGTATAAAGTTGTAAATTGTTAGGAGGTTTTTGACCTTATTTAAATTCAGTGATTTTCATGGTGCATACTAGGTATCCCTAGGTCACCATAAAGAACCTGTTTGCCCTTCTATAGGATACTTTTGGTTTTGGTCAGTGCTAAATTCCTGGGGAATCTAACGAAAGGATGGGATTGTAACATTAAATATAAGATAGATCTTTTAAATTACAATGGTGCCACATCTCACTCGTCACCCGTTGAGTTCAGAGGAGGGTTTGACAGCGGTGAAGGTTAAAGAGGGAGATGGTGCGTTTACCTTCATGGAGTAGTACAGGGTCTCTGCAAAGTAGGCGGGGACACTCCGGGCACACCTCACTGAGAAGGAAGACATTAAAACAACACATCAAACCTCTGGAGGTCAGTGCAATACAAAACTGCCTGCTGACATGACTGGTGCATATTTTTTTTAAAAGGGGACATATTATACCAGGTGTGAGTGTGATTAGCAGTTACAAGCAGTTTTGAAAATCTGCGTTTTCTGTCATCATTAGTGGGCGTTTCCATCTAGATGTGTGCTAGATAGATGAGCGTTGATTAACGTTTGATTGAGTCCATCGGGTTTGGCCGGTAGACTAATCTAACAAGCACACATCTAGGCGGACACGACCACTAGTGATGTCAGAAGACTCCGATTTTCAAACAGTTTGTAATTGCTAATCATAGTCACATCTGGTGGTATAATATATCCCCTTTAAAGAGAAAAAATGGAACCCGAGAGGTCATTTTCACAACTCTTTGTCGACCCTAGTGGTCATAGAGGGTAATGCGGAGTGCAAACTTGCACTCGCAGGTTATTAGGTAAATTACCCATCATGGTAATCATACGTTTGCCCAACATATATATTTTAGAATCTGATCTGTTTAAGAAAAATCTGGCAGTCTGGATTATTAGATTCAGTTTTATGTCATTTTATATTAAAGGAGACATATTAATTTGCCGGTGCTGCCGGACTGCCGCTGAAGCTTCGGCGGCAGTCCGGCAGCTCCGGCGGGGGGAGCTCGGCGGCAGTCCGGCAGCTCCGGCTAAGAAAGGGATGGTACTCCCGGAGCTGAGCTGCCGGGCTGCCGCCAAGCGCCCCCCACCCGAGCTGCTTGTCCGCTAATCCACAAAATCTTAGCTATGCTCGGATTGGAGGGGGGTGGGGATGTGGTAGGCAATATTCAAATGTGATAAAAACAGGTTTGTGTGTGTGTGTGTGTTACATACCAACGGCGAGCAGCAAGCTTTCCAGATTTCCAGACGTCTCCCTCTTGATGCTTTCCTCCATCTCGTACCCAGCCAGCTTCATGTAGGCATCAAACACTGGATGACACACACAAACACACACACACACACACACACACACACACACACACACACACACACACACACACACACACACACACACACACACACACAAGCTTCAGCAGGACTTCTTGAGATTCTCGAAATTGTGAAATATTATTCAAGATCATAGACACTCGCGATCAAACACAAACACACACGCCTAGACCCACACACACACACACACACACACACACACACACACACACACACACACACACACACACACACACACACACACACACACACACACACACACACACACATCCAAACACACACACATGCAGACACACACTAACCTTTCCTGAGATGCTCGGCGCTCCTGTTTCCCAGGATGGTAACAAAAGCCTGTTCGTCAGTCCCAAACTTCGACTCGCCTGCCTTGAACAGGGCCTGAAACCATGGGAACACACCCCAAAGTCAACGCCCTACTGTCTAAAGAACTAGTTTCAAATCTATATATTTCATCAGAACAAATTCTGAATGATGATTAATCAACAGGGCTAGGTAGAACATGTTGGATGTGTTTCTCGTGATATGAGTGAACCGGTCATGGAACATTATTGTGCTATACATATTCCGGCCACCAGAGGGAAGCATATACAATTGCTCGGAGCCAGATACACATGACAGTCACACCCATTTGAAAACGGATCAAAGACACCATTGATAGAGCAAGGGGAATATTGACTTAAGAGTGGTCTGAACATGCCAGGAACTCACCTGAGCATCATCCTCAATGGTGTTCGCTTGGACCCCCTGCTGTCGGCTAGCCTGGAACAAAGAGTAGTCTGCTATTAGTACAGTCGAGTAGAATGTAGTAAAATATAATGGAGAAGAGTATAATAGAATAGAGTTTATAGTAGAGAAAACGATAATAGACTAAGAGAAGATTATAATATAATTATAATAGAGTTATAATCGAGTAGTGTATGGTAGCCTGGAAAATAACTGAATAGAGTAGAACTAAACTAGGATCAAGAAGTCACTGTTAATGCCAAACTTCTAGTTGGTGACTTAGAGTAGATCAAAACAGTACAGAGTACAGCAGTAGAATAGAGTAAAGTAGAAGTACCTGGAGTAAAATAACAAGCAGTCTCTTGAAGTGACCTGATGTATCCCCGGCTATGTCCTCCTCCAGATTATCATCATACTCTGAAACCCACAGACAGACAGACAGACAGACAGGCAGGCAGACAGACAGACAGACAGACAGACAGACAGACAGACAGACAGACAGACAGACAGACAGACAGACAGACAGACAGACAGACAGACAGACAGACAGACAGACAGACAGACAGACAGACAGACAGACACACGCACACGCACACGCACACACACACACAGTAGGTTTTAGGGTTTCCTTGGCACATTAAATAATTGGCCCACAAAGCCCCACATTGCTGATCACATATCAGCTCATAACCATAACTACCAATAGCTAATAACATCCAAGGACTTGACGGTGTGTGAACAGTGGGAAATGGCCATTTGGTTTACCCTGTCTGTAGGCAGCAACAATATCCTTGATCTGCTGGCATGTTCTGGAAGCCAGGATCTCCACGAGGACCGTCTCATCGGTGCCTGCCCCCTGACGTGGCACAGAAGGGTCAGAGGTCATTTTCTGACGGTTGGTGTTTTTTTTTATATTCAGTCATTGGTTTACAACGGTGCCTACCTTGATGGCGTTGCGCAGCGCTTCCACATCGTAGGCGAGGGGTGTGGTCATCAGAGCCACAATCAGGGTCTCGAATTTCCCTCCCAGCTCCCCCTTCAGGTCAGCGATGAGATCCTGAGACGGAGACATTCACTGTAATGTATGCCTTATCTTTTACATGGACATCCCAGATTTATTGAACCTACACATACCGTCGTCCCACACATACACTCTCAGTTCGGTACCATTCGTTCCGTGAACCTTTTTTGATTTTCAATTATTGAGAATCAAATCTTACTTTTTGCATGCTTCGGAAATGTAAATCTATGCTACCCCAAATCCAGTTGAATGTAGTTTTGTTGAAATTAATTTAATATCTGCCAAGTTCTGTGCTGTCCACAATGCAGAGGTATATATTGTTTATGTTGCTGATTGGCGGTCATATGCACAGCTATACAATATAGCTGTGTTCGAAATTGTTCCCTATTCACTCACTCACTATTCCCTATATAGGGTTCATGATATAGTAAGTGCACTATATAGGGAACGAACAAACAAGAATTCGGGCACTACGCTGAACATTTCTAAACGTCATTTGCGTCAGTAAATGCCGGGTGTTTGTGTGACGCAGACTGATGCGCCCACATCATGTTAACAAACCGGGCATTCACGAGGAAAGCTGGAGGTTGAATGTTACATTTCCTTGTTCAAGTTTTTTTAAATTAATTTTGAATGTTACATTTTCTATGTTAAATCCCAAATAAATTGTTGACATTTCTAAACGAAAGCCGGAGACTCCATCATTAAATGTATTTGTTTTCGCGGTTATTCAGCTTCCTTTTCTCCTATGGAAAAACACGACACACGAATGCATTGTGGTATACGGGAGTAACATGTAGGGAAGTCCACTATATAGTGCATGAAATTAACCACTGAGAATTCGAACACCACTACAAAATGGCGAGCACCCAATATAGGGCACTATTTCGAACACAGCTTATATGTACTCTATATGATTCTCTATACGTGCCCCAATGCTGTATTTTGTGCCTATAGATTTTCTATGAATGATGGTTTTGTGTTGATGTTTTTCCTGGTCCTATACCCAATCCATCGCCCTGTGATCGTTTGGCACCTCACCTTTCCGTGCAGGGTCTTGTATGAAGCCTTGATCAGCTGCCTCTGAGCATTGCTGCGAGACGTCAACAACTGCAGGATAGAGTCCTCATCGGTACCTATGACAACAAACACCATAGTTACACAGCTCGTGAGCCATGGGTTCTTGTAAACAAGTTTAACATGTTCCTTTATTTACCTTAGCAACATCTTAACTTGAATACGTAGACATTTGTTTGTTTTTTTTGACTAGCAAACCTAATACCAGGTTTGCTCTGGAGTTATGTAGCCTCAGGATGATAACATATTATCAGTGATGTTTAAATAACAACAATTGCTCTTATGCAGGAGGTGTACTGTGGAAAAGGCTCAATGGTGACACCTGAGATTACATGCTGTTGAAAGGGTCCTAATTAGCCATCAGCCGGCTGCTACTTCGGGACTTATTATATTGACCGGGGCCAAAGTCCGGACAGGCGCCCTCAGCAGTATCGAATGACAGCGTTAGGACGGCGTCCTTTACAGGTTCCACAGACAGCAAACAAAGACCTAGTGGCCTAGAGGAAAGTTAAGTCTATTTACCCAGTCCCTTCATGGCCTTGTACAGCGTCCCTGCATCCTCTTCGGCCTTGAAGTTAGCACTAGCTTTGATGGTTCCTCTACCGGCCTGGGGAGATGAAGGGTATAAGACATGATGAAAGCTCATTTGACTAATGTGACATGTTACAACAATACACACATTGCAACTGGTTCCCCAAATGCTAAAAATAAGAACAGCCGTTGAGAGAAAGTACGTAAGGCTGTAAATGGGAAAGGCGGTTTCGGACGTGATTAGATAGTGATTGCTCAATGTGGTCTTTGTAGCAAATAAATACTTGCACTATATATAATATATATAGTGCTAACCCTAATAAAACCAAATTAAAACAAAGCAGAACATCCTTGACATTGACATAAAATTTAATGATTAATGCAGTAAAAAAATTTAACTATATTGATT
>NC_079414.1:18024979-18049979 GCF_026213295.1 Gadus chalcogrammus | reverse complement strand
AAAATGTATGTGGTGGTGGAATAATTCAGAATAATAATTCTGTTTTATACTTCATTGTATATGAAGTGATTATTGGGTGATTTGTATGAACAGATTTGTATGGACTGGAACATTCTATAGAAGTGTTTTGGTTTTTTCTACGACCACAACGTTATTTGGTCTCTACCATTATGTGAGGGGGAGGAAAATAATGTTCTTTTTAAATGACCCCATTTTTATTTCACGTGTGTACTGCAATAAGCGAAGTATATTTTATTTGCCACACTGTGTATACATATTATTTCAGATGTAAACAAATTGCTCATATCAGTTCGATTTTCGTTGAAATCCACCCCTCTTATAAACTGAGATGGGATATGACCGTTAGCACATGAACCTCGTGCACAATCTCAAGCGAAACACAGACGAAACGTTGGGCAGAGACCGACTGAGTTGTTGTCTATCCCCCAAACCGAGCTAGCTTACACTATCAACATGGAGTGGAACCCAATGGAAATCAACCCTGAGGTTCGACTGGCAAATAGCGTTTTATATTCTGATCTTGCACGAGAATATCTTGAAGAAGCGAACTAAACTCGTCTGTATTATTTTGTCTTTGTCGTTACAGATGCTCAACAAGGTGGGTAGACGCTGAGTCATGCTGTGGTAACGGGTTATGTGTTGTAGATCTTAGCCGGGTAAGTCATGTCGTCTCTCACAGTGCAATAATTAGGCTAAATAAACGGCAAATGTGCTGGACATGGCGAATTAGACATTTTCTGAAAAGATGAAGAAGGGGAAACCAAACCGAAAATGACAGCAGCATCCCTGTGTCTAGCTCCCCTGTGTCTGGGTGCACTGGCCAGGCGGGCGTGGTCGCACAGCCACGCGCCTCCATCGACAGGACCAGCCCAGGACCCACTGAATGAGTCATTTCGATTTAAATGACTAAAGAACAAGGCAATTTGTTCCCTCAACCACCTTTGCCGCTGTGTGTGTTTTGTATGTAGATGTTGAGCAAGTTAGGCGCGGGAGGAACCTGGCGTTTTTTTGACGTCTTGGGACTGGAGGGGGAGCCCTTAGCTACTGTCCCAAGCCCTTGCTGCGCCCTGATGCTGCTCTTCCCTCTAACACCGAAGGTAACCAATCATTGAATTGAATGGAGGGACGGCATGATTCTGATTCAGGGTGGGGTCAACCAGAATCACAAATACACAATGGGACCATAGGTAAATCAACAAACATTCTTGTGTGTGTGTGTGTGTGTGTGTGTGTGTGTGTGTGTGTGTGTGTGGTGTGTGTGCGTGTGTGTGTGTGTGTGTGTGTGTGTGTGTGTGTGTGTGTGTGTGTGTGTGTGTGTGTGTGTGTCAGCATGAGTCTTTCAGAGAGACGCAGGCAAACCAGCTGTCCGGGGATTCAGATGTCTACTTTCTGAAACAGACCGTGGTCAATTCCTGTGGCACCGTCGCTCTCCTGCACACTGTCGCCAACAATAAAGGAAAAGTGGAGTTTAGTGAGTACGAAATTAATCGAATGTTTTAGAATGTTATCATTATTAGGTGTATTTATGAATTAGATATTCGTGTAAGTCATTCAGCCTTTATATAATCTCGACGTCCTCCTAATTTACAATGGTGACGAGGTGCAGATAAAATACATTGTGTGTTTGCTATAGACAGTGACTCTGCTTTGAAGAAGTTTCTCGATGAGACCGCTGACATGACGGCTGAGGACCGTGCCAAACAACTAGAGAAAAACCAGGTACTGCATCCTATTACATCATAGCCGATTTCTCATGGCAAAAAATCGTAATTGACTTTACTTCAACAAAAATGTATTTCCGGACGTCGGAAGTATCCAACTCTTAGTGGATTGTTGTAATAAAGCTTCAACCTGTAGTTCTGTACTACTGAGTAATTTCGATTTGTATAAGGTAATGGAGCTATGGCTAAGGCAGGGCATGCATCTAATCAATAACAACATCTAAAAATTAGTTAACGGCAGAACTCTTTGTTGTGTGTTGCATCATCTCACCCCTAGAGGGCACCAAACTGCTGAGTTTTACATGAGTGTATGTAGGCAGATATAGACATACCGGTAGACATAATGTCTACTATGCTGCCCTAATCGAATCGATTTTTCTCCTAGGAGACAGTTGTGCTAATGGACTTCAAACAACGTCTGTTCACTCTTCTCTTATGCAGTTGTATATAATTAATTTATGCAGGATAATATATCTAATGTTTATCATATTTATATTGCCAGGCCATCCGTGAGGCTCATGATGAAGCGGCAGCACAGGGCCAGTGCAGGGTAAGACTCGGAAGAAGAATAACCCCTATTCAATACGTCCTTTTGGATGTTATTCATTTATTCTAATATTTTCTTTTGTTTCATTCGATTTTTTTTTTCTCCAGCCCGCAGCTGATAAAGTGAACTTCCACTTCATAGCCTTTGTCAATGTGAATGGAAAGCTTCATGAGCTTGGTGAGTGAACATCATTGTTCTTACGGCGTTCATATTCAAGTATAAGCTCTGTGTGATGGATGATATTCTCTTTCCAGATGGACGATTGGATGGACCTGTATCACATGGATCCACCAAGGATACTTCGTTCTTATCGGTAATATTCAGCTGTTGTTGACCTGTTGCTGCAGTAAATACCCTATGTTAAGATAAGATGGGATATGTTATTCTATATTCACTAGCACTGATATGCAAATACTTATGCTTCCTGCGTTGAACCATATGCATATTGCACAGCCATACCATTTTAGTACAATACTCCCTGTCCCACACTTGGCTCTGGGTTTCAATTAAAAAATATTAGGGTTTAATTCAGCTGTTTATATTTGGGACTTTAACACACAATCCTGTGGATTCTGTGTCAGACCGTGAGTTCGACCCACAGTTGAACTGTACAGTACTTGCTCACCCTCATCGACCATCCTTCATGGCCTCGATAGTTGTACTGTAACCATGCTACCACCAGAGGGAACTGTTTATGCAAGCATCATTATTTTTAAACAACCAACTGAACTCATTTTCCTTGGTATCTCTGCAGGATGCTGCAAGGGTGTGTCGTGGATTCATGGAAAGAGAGAAAGGTGAAGTTCGCTTCTCTGCAGTGGCACTTTGTCAGGCTTAAACTCATCAGGGGATTGCTGGGTGTCATTTCAAAGTAACACTACATTACACCAAGCACACATGAGGAATCAAAGATTCACCTTGACGTTAGAATGACTGGTACACACACACACACACACACACACACACACATATTTGAAAATGCACTATAGATACAAATGGCTCCACAATGCTTGCAAAGCTCAACAAGAAAATCCCTCAAAGCAGAATGTTTTCTTGCACACATTTAAACAATTTCACGAAAGAATGCTGCCTCTTGTCAACTGTTGCTTAGTAGCAAAAAGGCCTTTTTATGCGACTATTTTTTTTTTTATCACTGAGTTTCTGTTTGTTATTGTTGAGCCGTGATTTTTCTAAGTCGAGACATACTGATGCACAAGTGCCTTCAGAGGCAACGCTATGAATACCAGTAAATTAGAGGAATGTCGAGAGAACTGTTACGGTTCTAAAAGTTGGATTTAGTCTGTTTGGACATTCGGATGGAAGGGGAAAGGTCACTCGGTTGTCCAAAAACAATTGGATGTAGTCAGTGGTGTGAGTTATGCACTGTAATTTGAGAAAAACAAAGCTTGTATTGAAAATGTGTTTAAACAAATACTGGTTATGTCGATGGATGAACTGGTGGTTACCTTTTTTTTGTTAATTTATGAACCACAGTTGTGTTAGATTGCACTTTATTTTGGATGTTAAGTTATTATACTAATTGTGGTCATGCCAGTATGCTATTGACAATTGCCTTATTGTGAAATGTTAGATTACATTGAACCTAAACTGCCGAACAAGAAGGGGCCCGAACAACCGTTTCTTGGGATGTAATACTGTTAATTTTTAGGTGATGGCATTTCTAGGCTGTGTTCAAATACCTTTTTGCAGCCTCTCTGTTCTTGGTGTTGGCAATGCAGTTGTGACTATTCAATAAAGCAGTTCAAAACAAGTAGTGATATTGAGTTTTATATTAAACCTTTATTATTAATCCGGAATTATATTTGTCCTCCTCGCATTTGGCTTGCAGGAAAAAATGCAAATATGCTCTTTACTTGTGGATGAAACGGCTATGTACATGTTAAATATAATGAATGGCATATTTCTTTCCATTAAAAGCGCATCACATCATAAAAAAAAACACAGCTACAATATAACCAGACCGTGCTGTAAAGACGCCACTTTCTCCCGCCCCCGCCCCCCATACAGATTATCTTGTGCGCATTCCCGTCCTCCTCCACACGCGCGCGCTACAGACGCTATGGACAGTAGGGTTCGACTCGCGCTACGCGGCACGACATTATTTTTAGCGGCTGGTTTGTGTTGCTGTGTGGGAGTAGCAGGAGCTCGCTCCATCTCTGCCGCCGCACGAGGAACATTCGTCATATACGTCCGGCCTACGCTTGTTGGAGCTCTGCTTGAGGTTTTCCGTTTCAAACGAGGATAACGGATCGTTCCTAACTGGACGACAATAACACGACTCTTCTGAAAGGGGCTGTATCACGTTAACAATCGCCCATTGATACCGGATAGTTTGTTCTTGCACCCAGCCGGCCTGGTGTTGGGTAGCCTAAAAAAGAAATGACTAGTCCCAGCGCGGATAGCCACGCATCAATAAATGCCACACAAAACGAATCGGGGCCAATTGAAGCAAGTCATCCTGAACCCGCATTTCAAGAGGCGCAGGAATGGATCGAGGTAAGCGGCGTCATCCAACACGCAGACTTTTATCAGAGAGTATGTAGCCTAGCAGACGCAACGGGCAGCCGCACAGTCGGATGCGTCCTGAGTGGGATATATAAATACAACGGCGCACCGTCACCTGTTGGGGTACGCTGCGGTGTCCCTAGTGTCGGATTACTGCGACTGTGGACAATGCGGGACCAGGGGGTTCAGCTGCCTACTGGAATGTGTGGGGGTCCGCTCACACGTGTGCTTGTTTTGCATGTTTCTCCCTCTGCGTGTAGTAGTCCAGCAGAATGACACGCGCATATAGGCCACCATTCAACAAGTTTGCATATAGCCCAGTATAGGCTGTTAAATCCAGGTCCAATACATATAAATTAAGAGTGTTTTTACTGGGATTTGTCGATCAAGAGAGGAGCCCATATTCTTCTCGCAAGGATAGATAACGCCCCCTTTTCAGGCGCTAGGGCATTCCGGTTGCCATGGTTATGAAACCAGGCCAGCATTCACGCAAGAGATGCTTCAATGAGTAGATGTCGGCCAGGAAGATTATTCGTCCCGTTGTGTTTGTTACATCGCTGACTGTCTGTTACCAACCGTGAAACACGAATTTCAATCGTCCTGCTCCATCCGTTTCAGTGTGCTTGTGGTAGGCCTGTGTGAGCCTACGGGGTTAAACATAGTCCTCAACGGGGCACAAGCTCCAAATGACCCATTTCACAGACTGGGTCTTCAAAATAGAAGCATATATAGAAACACAGTGCTAGGATTGAACCAATAACACATATGTGATTATTTGATAATGTGCTATTGTGACATTATAATATGTGTCTATGAGGATGTTCTAACACACACCGTTATAGAGCTAATTTATCTACGAGGTCATACATTAAAGCTGTGGTCAGACTCTTATGTCACGGTATTTGTGTTATTTTCCGTGTGGCGCTTTCACCATAATTCCCCAGTTATTTTGAGACTCGGGCCCACTCTATTTTTGAAGCAGTGAATTCATACACAGGTGGACATGGTCCTCGGTTAACTATGCCACCCAACAATCTATGTGTCCCGATAGTTTGCGTGTTTGTGCTTGAGTGCATACGTGTTTGTAGTCTTTGTATGTCCGGGTGCGTTCATGCATGTCATTACCTTTCATTGCTTGTTTGTGTGCAAATGCGTGTTTTTGTATCTTTTCTTTGTAGGTTATTCCTGTGCATTTGTGTGTTTGTGCGTGCATGCGCGTAATAGTGTGTGTGTGTGTGTGTGTGTGTGTGTGTGTGTGTGTGTGTGTGTGTGTGTGTGTGTGTGTGTGTGTGTGTGTGTGTGTGTGTGTGTTTGCGCGTGAATAGTTGGGTGGGCATGTGTTGGCCAGCTGTGTATGTTATTGCACACACAAACTTTTGAGACGCACCCAGGTTGGGTGACACTGCCACCGGTCGCTATGGGAACATAACATGGCTAGCCTATCAGGTGTCACTGTCTCCAGGGGCCGTCGACCAGGGGGTCTGTATAACACCAACACATCTCCACATAACCGGACCAGGAAATCACCCTGGCACAGGCCAGGCATCCATATCTGTTTGAAGACAGGATGGATTGGCTCGTATTCCAGCTGAGTCAGAATCAATCCATCACTGAACAATCTCTCCACGGCATCATGATTTCCACCCACAATGCAACGTGGCTTTTTAATGTAACCAGCCAAACCTGGATGGGGAAAACCAGGACAATGAGTTACAGCAGGAATCCCAGCAGATGGAGTATCAGCAGGGAAAATGTGCGCTACAGTGCACATTTTCTTTCTGCTTACATCTGTGCTTGTGTGTGCAGGGTATGTGTGCCAGATGTCACAAAAGACCTAAGAAGATTAACTCAACCCGATGGCTTTCTGAAAACCAGCGGTTGGCACTAATGAGAGATAGAGAGAGACAAAGTACTTAGCCTTGATGCTAGAGTCATGACTGGTGCACAGATAGTCCCACTATGAGACCAGGCAGTAGAGTTAGCATTGCAAATCCCTCTCTATCCTTAATGAACTCTGGCAGAGTTTGCGGGGAGGTTTGTAATTGGTCACACAGGAGACAGGCGAGACATGAAGCAGGATGCAGCCCAATATTTATCTTAAGTAAGTCCACCATGATAATCCTGAGTACAAACATCAGGAACATGTAAAATCTTCCTACACTTTTGTATTCTCTCTCTCTCTCTCTCTCTCTCTCTCTCTCTCTCTCTCTCTCTCTCTCTCTCTCTCTCTCTCTCTCTCTCTCTCTCTCTCTCTCTCTCTCTCTCTCTCTCTCTCTGTCCTTTACTTCCTTTATTAAGGTAGTGTTGAACATATGTTGTTATGTCAGTGTCTGACCCTTTGTATCCACTTCCTGCCCAACCACTGGCATCTCTCCCTCTCCCATCCGACCCGTACTCTCTCCCTGCAGTTGTTAAATGCCACGTTAAGAGGAGTACTTGTCTGCTGTTTACCCTACTCCTCTGTACTGACACACCCACCACCTCCTCCTCCTCCACATTTAAATGGTATCTGCCGCTGCCATTCACCCCCACTGACCAGCCGGGAGCCACTCTGGAGGGGAACTGAAATGTGTGTGTGTGTGTGTGTGTGTGTGTGTGTGTGTGTGTGTGTGTGTGTGTGTGTGTGTGTGTGTGTGTGTGTGTGTGTGTGTGTGTGTGTGTGTGTGTGTGTGTGCGTGTGTCCCGCTGGGGGTCAAATTACTGAAGACTGGCACTTAAATTCCCTGGGGCCTTTAGCTTGGGTTCTTTATGCAACACACATGGATGCTCACTCAACCCTCTCCGTCTTACACACACTCCTCAAAAGTGCTTTTTACTTGTCCTCTCCTCTAATTCACCATGCATACAGGGAATGAACGCCCCCACGCGCGCACGCACACACACACACACAGACACACACACAGACAGACACACACAAACACTGAATCATGGAAGCATAGATGCTTCATGTCCTTATTTGACCCAAAGGACAAACCTATGACTCCATTATCTTTGCCATTCTAAATTGTACATTAGTTCTACCAAATAACAAGTAACCTTCAGTCGTCTATCACTAAATAATTTACAAATGTAATTGTATCTATATTTTATGTGTATATGTAAGGTTCCAGTACAAACACTTGTTCCTTTCCCGTGGAGCTATGTTATAGACAATCAGATGAGTAGGCCAGCGCTCCTTCTCCACGGTAGTGTCCCTGGATGCTTAATGATTCATGGGGCAGCTGTAAATGTTTTAGAGTGGCGCAGGCGAGCCTAATAGCACAACATCATGCCAGATGGTTTGTTTGTGTTTGCGTAGGTACGTGTGTTTGTGTTTGTTAGAAATGCTGGAAGGTTTCACGGGAAAAGTAAACATCTGTCCAATTATGTAACACGTAAATCTTGGCATAATTAACATTTCTGCCAGGTATTCATTACATAATGTAGAAGAGAACGAGAGGAAATATCATGCAACCATATCTTATTGTGTATCTTCTACATATATGGCCTTTATCAAACACTACAGTTTTCCCAGTCAATGCATGGGAATATCGAAGGAGGAAGTGACTGTGCTTGCAGTGAATTGAGAGTGCCCTTTCCAATAATCTGGGTTAATTCTGGATTAGAAGTCTGGACCAGCGGCAGTCAAACCTCCTCTCTTTTCACCCCATCTTTTCACCATTTACGCAACCGGTTGAGCTAAAAACGATTTGCCCAAATACTCAGGTATTTGAGTTGTTTGGCACCATTTTGTGCTGCTCTTGTTCTCTCTGTCTCTCTGTCTTTTTTTTTCTCTCTCTCTCTCTCGTTCTCTCCCTCTTTCTAAATCAGTTGTGTGTATGAGCGTGCATGTTGAGACAACAGAATTAGGACACTGCCCAGTGTGTCATTGCACTGTTAATGGTGTCACTCCTCTATATTGGTTCCTTTCCATGCGCCCTTTCCATCCGGGGTCCCAAAAAGGGGGAGCCGTGGCAAGGGGTACTGCCGGCCAGGGACACCGAAACACAATCCATCAGACTTGAACCAGTTCCCCATATAGACCCGCTTGTTGTTTTAATGTTAGTGCTAGGGATTTGCATTGATATGGCAGGTACAATATAGACGTGCCTCAGTTAATCTGAATCAACAATGAAAATGATTCCATCCTGCAGGATGTCGATTATATACATAGATTATATATATTGACACTCGCTGCACTGGATTCCGGCATTGAAGGCAGAACCAGGAATGTGGGTTGAAAGAGAGGGAATGGCACAAAACTGGGGTGCTGAAAGGCATATTTCCTATGAGGTTATCGCACTAAAGCGTTGAGTCCAAAGTCCAGAATTTCCAATATCTGCTTTGACCATGAATAGTTTTGCTTCTACTGAGTGCAACAATCCGCAGCTTGGAATGACCAGTGCAATGTAATGACATTGCATTAGACTCTTAGAGGGTCTCGGCTTAAAGCAAGTTCCTGGTAGCCATTAGAAAAAGCAACTCTGATCCTAATCCATTACCACCGCCTTTGCTTCCTGTCATCTCTCTGCACCTTAGGCCGTGACGGGGAGAAGCTTTGGAGACAAGGGCTTCCGCAGTGGTCTGGAGAATGGCATCCTGTTGTGCGAGTATGTTCCTGACATCACGTCCACCTCCGTGCTTCTGCAGGGTATTATCAGGGAGTCCATGTTGGTGAATCTATTAAAAACCTGTCATTTTTTGTTCTGAATCCAGGCTCCTGAGTGCTATAAAACCAGGACTGGTGAAGAAAATCAACAGACTGCCCACACCAATTGCGGGACTGGTGGGTAGAGTTCTCTGAGAATATCACAAGAACAAAGCACAATTTGCCCCAAAAAACCCACTTAATAATAAAATAATGTATTCTCATCATGAGTTTGATTTGTGTGCGTAACAGGACAACCTGACGGTGTTCCTGAGGGGCTGTGAGGAGTTGGGCCTCAATGGGTCGCAGCTGTTTGATCCAGGGGACCTGCAAGACACATCCATACGGGCCAACCTCAAGTAAAATATAGCATATGAGTCATGCACATGTGTTGCGTGTTCTGCATATTGGGGCGTTGCTGGCACATTTATAATTAGGTATCATCACTATAGTCTGCTACTCACAACCAGAATTTGTGTGGGTAGAGGTTGATGAAGTGTGACTGATTTTGTTATGTCTTCAGCCTTAAGCGTTGCATATACAAAGAGGAAATTATAGCTAAACCTAAAAAGGCTGAATGGTGATGTAAGCCTGGTTGATATGTTTTAGGAATCTAAGTGGTCGCAATAGCTTTGAAGACAGTAAATATATTAAGTACATCTCTACGGCTTGACTGTCCGTGCTAAACTACCTGCTAGCATACTTTACCTGGATGCTGATGAATTTATGATTGTAAATGCATGTAAACATTGTGGTCTCTCCTGGGCACAGCTTAAGGCACAACAGTAGGTAATCATTAGCATAAACACATTCTCTTTTCTCCTTCTCTCTCATCAGAGATGCTGACTGCAACAGAAAACTCAAGAATGTAAGCCGTCTGTTTTCTTTTTTCAAAATATTTTATCGTTTTTGTGTCATAGCCTGTATTTAGTGTGACCTTCATGTATTTGAACTAGATTTTACATCTCGGAGGGGTGTATATGCTAGTTAGTAGTCTGTCATCATTCTGAAGATTCCCCAAAAGACGTCTGGAGTCCACCAAACCAGTCAAACAGAGTTCTCTTCTTCGACGCTGGATACTAGTTCTATAATCTAAATTGTGTCTTCTTTCTGTACATTCTGTTTGTATATGGAAAGGCTGCAATAACACAAAGTTGTTTTTCCTATATATTTATACTATACTGTATTTAATTTCAATGTCCCCACAAAGCAGCAGTATCAAAGAGTGTGTTATCCCCCAGGTCCTGAATACAGTGTTCTGGCTGGGCAAAGCTGCTAACAGCTGCACCTCCTACAGTGGTCCTACTCTCAACCTCAAGGAGTTTGAAGAACTGCTGGCTCAAATGAGAATGGTGAGAGACCACAACAGAAGGACATGTGGGTCACACATGCGTGTGTGTGTGTGTGTGTGTGTGTGTGTGTGTGTGTGTGTGTGTGTGTGTGTGTGTGTGTGTGTGTGTGTGTGCGTGTGTGTGTGTGTGTGTGTGTGTGTGTGTGTGTGTGTGCGTGTGACACTGTGTTTTTTGGATGTGTTCCTTCGATCACTACTGGCAGACATTATAAAGAGTAGGGTACTGGCAAGTACGGTTTGTGTTTTTGTGTGTGTGTGTGTGTGTGTGTGTGTGTGTGTGTGTGTGTGTGTGTGTGTGTGTGTGTGTGTGTGTGTGTGTGTGTGTGTGTGTGTGTGTGTGTGTGTGTGTGTGTGTGCGTGCTCAAGCTGGTGTGTGTGTGTGTGTGTGTGCTCATGCATAAGTGTGTGTGTGCTCCTGCATAGCTGTTTGTATGCGTGTCTCTGTGTGTGTGTGTGTGTGTGTGTGTGTGTGTTTTTGTGTGTGTAGGGGGGGGTTAGGGAGACAGGCTGTGATAGCGAGCACCATGGGGTGATGGGGGTTGGCGTGGGGTTAAAGGGCTATGTGGATTTGTTAGTTTCCTGTCTTTGTGTTGGTTTGAGGAAGGACACAACAGAGAGGAGAATAACACCTATCTGTGTAACAAGGCATGTCCTGTTTCAGAAGCAGTGAGAGAGAGAGAGCTCTGGCATGTCTGATATGTAGACAGGCTGTGCAGGTTCATTTTTTTAAAGACCTTCATTTTTGAGATTTTTTTTACTTTTTCGGGATAACATGAGTCAATATCAGGTGACTTATTATAATCTATTATGGGAGGATATGTTGCAATGTCATGTGCTTGTTTTGTTATGCCTGTGTGTTATGAAATTTAGTTTTCTACTAATGCAGTTATGCTGTCGACAGCTTTTTGACGAGATGCAATGTTTGTTTGTGTTTTCTATGTATGTGTCTATGTGTGTGTTTGTGCGTGTGTGTGTGTGTGTTCATGTGAATGTGTGTGCGTTTGTGAGTGTGTAGGGCTGTGAAGCGATGGGTGACACTGGTGCCCTGACAGTGAGAGACAGTGGCTATGACTGCTGGGATTCTGAGCGGAGTGAGTCCCTCTCTTCACCTTGCCACACCCGAGACAACTCACTGGACAGGTGAGAGATTTGGGAACCCACAAACATACACACACACACACACACACACACACACACACACACACACACACACACACACACACACACACACACACACACACACACACACACACACACACACACGCACACACACTGAATGCAGATTAGCCTAACCTCAAAATAGCCGTGTTTTTTCAATGAAATTGTCCTGCTGCAATATTTTACAGTTGGGATTAAAAAAAATACAATTTAATGTATGCTTTTTTTGTTTTATTTTGGGAAAGTCTGGACTCCTTTGGCTCCCACTCTCAGCAAAGCCCTTCTCCTGATGTGATCAACAGACTCAACAGTGATGGTAGGTTTTGACCTGCTCTCCAAGCCAGTTCATCCTACAGTTCACTACATTATAGAGGTCATCGACTGTATTAAGGGCCAAGATTCCCTTTCCTTAAATAGTTTGACTTCTATCTTCTGGCCTGTAACCTTGGTCAGACACAGTTGACAGCATGACACTCAAACAGCTGAATGTGTTTGCTTGAGTGTATGTGTCTTTGTGTGTGTGAGCATGTTAGCGTGTGTGTGTGTGTGTGTGTGTGTGTGTGTGTGTGTGTGTGTGTGTGTGTGTGTGTGTGTGTGTGTATGTGTGTGTGTGTGTGTGTGTGTGTCGTGTGTGTGTGTGTGTGTCTGTGTGTAAGCGTGTGTGTGTGTGCATCTTTAAGCATGTGTAAGCCTTGACCTCAGCACCTGTCGCTCTTAGTTACAGTCCCGAGTGATGCCGGTTTGTACTGTGTGTGTTTAGTGTGTGTGTAAGTATGGGCAAGACAAAGGGATTGTAGACATCCTGTGTGTGTGTGTGTATGTGCGTGCGTGTGTGTGTTTCATGTTGATAGTAGAGTACGGATGCAGCTGTGCGACACAATTCCAGGACTAGCAATATCCACATTCTTCGCCTAGAGGATAAGCACGGAATTGACCCCTGTACTGCAGAGATAATGAGAGAAAGGGAGCCGACTTCAACCTGCACTCTCCACTCTTTCACTGCAGCCTTCGTTTCTTTGGGAAAAGCATTTCAAATGATGAGTCTCCCCTTCCCCCCTCTCTGTCTCTCTCTGTTTATGTCTCTATCTGTGTGTGTGTGTGTGTGTGTGTGTGTGTGTGTGTGTGTGTATCTGTCCCCCCCCCTCCCCCACACCCTCTCTCCCTCGACCTCTCTCGCCCAGGGCGGGGCAGTGACTCGGAAGCGGATGGTAAGAAGCCAGATGTGCGCAGGGATGACATGTTGGCCCGGAGGACGGCCAGCAGCGAATCACGAGCCCCCGTTCCCTTCAACCAGTTCCTGCCCAACCGGACCAACGCCACCGCCTACGTCCCGGCCCCCCGCCGCCGGGCCCACGGCGAGGAGGGGGAGCAGCGGAGGTGAGGTCCACTCAGGCACACGCTATACACTACGTGCTACACACACACACGCGCGCTATACACTACGTGCTACACACACACACACGCACTATACACTACATGCTATGCACACACACACTTTACACTACGTGCTACACACAAACACACGCGCTATACACTACGTGCTACACACACACACACACACGATGCACTATGTGCTACACACACACACACACACTATACACTACGTGCTACACACACACAAACACACACACTATACACTACGTGCTACACACACACGCACACACTATAACACCACTTCAGCAAATTGCTGAAATTGTGCAAAAGCAATTGTAAGAATTTGAGGGTAAAAAACGGGTCATATGTACTCCTCTAGTTCATACTCAAATCATGTTTCCTGGGATCTAATCTTCCTGGTCCAACGCGACCCACTGTGTTCCCCCCAGTCAACACTCCCCCGTCTTAGCAGAAGGTGATAGTATGGCAAGTTCTGGCCCTCGATCCAAACCCCTGAAAACCGTCACATGGGCCCGGGGAGACAGCGTCAATGAGGTGGACGAGGAACCCACTCAGCAAGGTCCGGACCTGACCCAGGGAGACCAGGACTGTTCCCAGGAAGACCAGGAGTGCACCCAGGAAGACCAGGATTGCACCCAGGAAGGCCGGGATGTGAGCCGGGAAGTCTTAGAGCAGAAGAGGTTGCAGAGGCTTCAGAAGGCGGGGATAAAGGTCCTGCCTGCCGCCGTTCGCTACAGCAGGTCAGGGCCCAAAGGCATGAGAAGGATGTGGAGGATGGGGTTGAGTTTTGTGATCACTGAGTGTCCTAACAGTTTGGTTTTGGAGGTTCTAACCGCACCGATCGTTGCTTTGGTGGTTGGTGTTGCTCGTTGCTTGTTGACCAGATGGTACCATTTTAACGTGATTGTTCACGGCCTGAGCATCCATGATCACCTGACCTTTGAGCTTTCTTTCAAAATCTCCTTCTGGCTCTAAGTCTGTGGTTCTCAGGATAATTGTTTTCTCGTCGTGGAGATTTGCAAGGTGATTGAGCAATGTGCCGCTTTGTTGTGCCGCTGTCGGAGGGGCGTCTAACACTCGGGTTGTTGACCTTTGACCTTAATCACCGGTGGCTGCATGGTGGTGCATGTGTTGAAACATTCGCTCCTCGCGGAACCCTCAGTGCCGTCCTCGCAACGGGCTTACCAGGACATTAACTATCTCAGAACCTCTGATCGGTTTGGTTTGTCGTGCTGCATCCCCTCACCTCACCTCACCGCTGTTCCACCTAACCCCCTCGGCCCGGTGCCTGGCACGGATTGGATCGTTTCAAGCGCCGCTCAAAAGACATCAACCAATCACGATCCCAATCCTCAAACCCAAAAGGGTCCAAGAACCCTCGGAGGAGGAGGAGCGCCACAAAGACAGGGGTCCGTCGCCCGACATCATCCTCCGGCGGGACAACGACTTCCTGTCCAATCACAAAGCCACGTGGGACGCGTCCTCCTCGTCCGACGGCGAGGGCGAGGAGGAGGCCCGGAGGAAGGTTCCGGACGTGCGCAAGGACGACCTGGCGTCGCGGCGGGCCCCCCGCGCGGCCCTGGCTCCCAGGGTGCACCAGTTCTTGCCGGCGCCGGTCTGCAGCAGCAGGGACCGGGAGCGCTGGGAGGGCATCCGGCGAGCCTCCCAGCAGGCCCTGCAGGAGAAGGAGCCCAGGTACACCCACGGTGGCACTAACCGCGCACTCCAGCACGCCTCACTCCTTCGCCCACTTTTTATTCACTCCCTTCACTGCACAACATGTCTCTCTCTTCTTTTTTTTTTTTTCTTCCCACCTGTCTTCTATTTGGTCGTGGTTACGCGTGTGCGTGTGTGTGTGTGTGTGTGTGTGTGTGTGTGTGTGTGTGTGTGTGTGTGTGTGTGTGTGTGTGTGTGTGTGTGTGTGTGTGTGTGTGTGTGTGTGTGTGTGTGTGTCTCTGGGGGTTTGATGTGATCTGTGTGTGGGCGCTGATTCGCCGCTCACTTCCGCTGCGCTCGACCAGTGAGATGGCGGCGGCTGTCTCTGACATCATCACGCAAAAAGACAACCCCTTCCTGAACGCCAACCCGCGGGCGGGGGAAGGGGAAGACGAGGAGGACGAGGAGCAGGGGGGAATGGGAGGAGTTAAGGCGGTGCCCAATAAGGTGAAGGATGACCTGGCTCGGAGGCGTGCTCTGGCAAAGCCCCGCCCCCATAGGCAGGGACCAATGAGCTTCGGGTCTGCCTCGATGAGCCAGGCAGACAAGCAGAAGTGGGAGAGACTCAGAATGGCTGAACCAAGGTGCCCCCCCCCATACTCTTGTTTCGCATTTCTCACGCCCTCTTTCTCCGTCTGTCTCTCTCTCTCTCTCTCTCTCTCTCTCTCTCTCTGTGTCTCTCTCTGTCTCTTCCTGTGTCTCTCTTTATCTCTCTCTCTCTCTCTCTCTCTCTCTCTCTCTCTCTCTCTCTCTCTGTGTCTCTCTCTGTCTCTTCCTGTGTCTCTCTTTATCTCTCTCTCTCTCTCTCTCTCTCTCTCTCTCTCTCTCTCTCTCTCTCTCTCTCTCTCTCTCTCTCTCTCTCTCTCTCTCTCTCTCTCTCTCTCTCTGTCTCTCTCTGTGTCTCTCTTTATCTCTCTCTCTCTTTCAAACACCCACACATCCACAAATGCACACTCACACAAACGTCATAGACCCATAGCAGCTCAATGTTACCAAAAGTTTGACCTGAATCACCGAGTGTGCCAGTTTAGATTAAATTAATTGCTTTGAGTGTGTCTTTGTGTGTGTGTGTGCGCACACGCACGTGGATGTGTTTGGTGTGTGTCTGTGTGTGTGTGCACTTCTCACACAAAGAGAAGCACAATTTGGCTGTGGGTGTGTCTTTGTAAGCATAAGTATGTGTGTCATTGTTATTATAAGCAATCATTATTCTCTTAGATTAAGCACTAAACAGATTAGCATAGCTACCATTTGTGCTTTGTTTACCTAACTCACCATACATTAATTTTATAGTGACGACATAATATGTAGTCAGCTTCCATCTGTGGTTTGGTAAGATGCTCTGCCATAAAGGTCAGGTGGTCCTTAGTGGTCCGTACTGGCAGGCCTCATTACAAAGATGGGAGTTTGCAAGTGTTGGAGGTTGTATGTCTGCGATTGTGTGAGCTAGTGTGTGTGGGAGTGTGTGTGTGTGTGTGTGTGTGTGTGTGTGTGTGTGTGTGTGTGTGTGTGTGTGTGTGTGTGTGTGTGTGTGTGTGTGTGTGTGTGTGTGTGTGTGTGTGTGTGTGTGTGCTTTGCTCACACAAAGAGAGGAGAAGTTTGGCTGAGGACTCTCTAGTGGCTTTTGTTCTTGATGTCATCAGATAAAGTAGAACAGTGTTTTTTTTGGCGTTGCCATGGCAGCCGTCGCACTACCAGAGAAACTGCATTACCTAATGTATGTTTAGTGGAAGACATAGCAATGTCCCTGTGTGTGTGTGTGTGTGTGTGTGTGTGTGTGTGTGTGTGTGTGTGTGTGTGTGTGTGTGTGTGTGTGTGTGTGTGTGTGTGTGTGTGTGTGTGTGTGTGTGTCCTGGTGATTCCCTGAAACATCCAAATCTCTTTTCCTCTTGTCTCCATTCACACCTCATGTGTTCCCTTTTCCATCACTCATTCTTCACCAGTCGTTTGTTATCAATCATTCAAAGTGTCTGTTTGTGTCTCTGGTCGCTCATGATGTCCTTTCCATTCTCTCTATTGTCCTTTTGCTCCTACACTTTTTCCTTCTGGGCCGATTGTGGTGTGTATGTGTGTGTTTGCGTGTGTCTGTGTGTCTGTGTGTTTTCTAAGTGTGTGTATTTGTATTTGTATTTGAATTTCGTATTTGCATTTGTGCGCGCATGTGGTTGATGGTTGTGGGTTTGTGTCAATTGTGTGTGTGTGTGTGTGTGTGTGTGTGTGTGTGTGTGTGTGTGTGTGTGTGTGTGTGTGTGTGTGTGTGTGTGTGTGTGTGTGTGTGTGTGTGTGTGTGTGTGTGTCTGGTTGATGTGTGTGTTTGTATCGTTTGCGCCTGTGTGCGTGGGGACTTGCCTCTGGTGTGGATGTAAATGAGCAGTGATCCCGGCCCCGCCCCGGTGTGCGGGGCTTGTCAGGGCAGCCAGGTGGACGGTCCCCCCATCGGCTCAGCCAAGGCCGGACGCAGCCATAGCAAAGTGGTGACCTTTGGTGGAGTGACTGAGATCATGCAGCCCAGGGAAGGGGAACAGTCAGACATGCTTAGGCGGCTTCTCGCCAAGGCAACCATTGCTATGCCTACTATTGACCTGGCCTCCCGGCTAAGGGAGGAGGAACGCAGGTACGGACGACCATAGACACGGGGACACCTCCCAACTGTCTTTTTTTTAAAATTTATATAGCAGGTAATACGCTGAATATATACACCTGATATCTGTTTCCATACTGTTTGTATAACAGATGTAGAGTAGATAAATGCATGTGCATTTCATTTGTTGAATACCATTCATTTGTCATTTGTACATTTGTAATGTATCCATAGTTTATCTGAATGAATGTATTTGTGTTTTGAGGAATGAGTATAGGGCAAATACATTAGTTTTTCTTAAATAACATTTTAATAGTTAGAATGAGTTGTATTAGTGTGATAGCCTGACATCACCAGACCAATTTGTGAAGTTGTTTTAATCTGAAACCTCTCAGTTCATTTTGGATTTCCTAAGGGCGTTAACACCAGGCAAAAAGTCTCTGGAGCCAATGGGTTAGACCAAGTACAACTAATCAGAGCATAGAGACGTGGGACCAAGCGCTGAGAACCAGGTTTATATACTGAACTTTTAGTTTGGAAATATGGTGAAACCGTCTGCAGAAGCTCTAAAATAGTTGTTTGACTTTATGAGTAATGTATACCCTCCGGTTCGTTTAATACTCTTGCAATAGCGCATCCAACAGTCTGTTCCACCTCAGCAGCAGCCATCTTGTTTATCCAGTCATAGTATTAAACCTACACCGTTTTGGATCAACTACTGTGATTGGCCCGACTAGGTCTCCTAGAAATCAGTCTGAACGGCAGGGGGGGGCTGACCATCTGCTAGAGTAAATACAACATGAGCGTGCAGATTTGTTTTTGTGGTTCCCAGGCTATTCCATTGAACAGAGTGGTGTGGCTCTATCTTAAACGGAATATTACAGATTTGTTTTAATCTCCATGGCACACACAAATACACAAACACACACACACACATACTCACAAACAGGGCCCTTTCTGTTTGATAACTCTTTGATAAATCCATTGAAATTTGAATATTTGACCTCATAACCTAATTTTGCGAAAGAGCTCTTTTGTTCAGTGTCCTTCTAAACCAGTAGCGGGCCAGTATTGGGGACTCTACCACCATATGTGCACCTACTTGCATGTGTGTGCTGCCTGCATGATGACCCCTATAGGGACAGCGCTGGGGTTCGACTATTGGATTGATGATCACGGCTATTTTATGATGACCTCTCAGCCAGGTCAACGGATCCGACCCCATGCTAACTCCGCCCCCCACCCCCTCTGACCTCCGACCCTGGACCCCCGAGGCCACGCCCACCGCGGCTGAGACGGACGCACGCTTCGCTCAGTACGCGAAGGCGGCGCAAGAGGAAGACGAAGAGGAGGAGGAGGAGGAGGAGGAGAGGATGCCCAACCTGCAGAAGGACGACATGCTGGCCCGGAGGACGGGGGCGTTCAGCCGCCGCGCCGCCCCGTACAACCACTTCCTGCCCCTGCCGGCGTCCAAGCGCGGCGCGCAGGGGGAGGTGCAGACGGACGCCGCACCGCGGGGCAGGAAGGCCGTGAGGGCCGAGTGGGAGAGGAGGGCGGATCCCAGGTGGGCTCTGTGTGTTGGACCGCTGTCGGAGGGGGGGTATCACACTGGGGTTGTTGACCTGAATAACCATTTAAGTGTCTGTTGGATTTGACTGCACAGAGACACTCAGAGAATTCATAGGGTGCTAAAGAATGACCTATTCCCAATCCAAAGTTTAAGAGACGCTGATCTGATCTAAAGCTGTGATCGGCGTTTAGTTGCTTATTGTCAGGTTTATGCGTTGTCAGGCCACCACTTTGGCCATTTCGGGTCCCCGGCCAAAGTTTAAGAAACGCTGATGCGACAGAACGGTGTGTGTGAGTGCGGGGTGTCACTGAGACATTTCGCCTTTCTCATCATGAACCGTTGTGTCTCGATATCAAGAGGGTCCCCTGTGAGAGAGTTGCCGCAGGAGAGCATCCGGGTTCCCGTGGAAACGCCTCCCCAGCAGCGGGCACAGGACCAAGCCATCGCCCGGCCGTCCCCACGTAGTGACGACGATGAGGACGAGGAAGAGCAGGAGGGCGTGGTGCTCCCCGACCCGGAGAAGGACGATATGATGGCGAGAAGAACCCGAGCGTGTAACACACAAACTGCCGCGGGGAAGAAAGCGCCGGTCAATCGATTCTTGCCGGTGCCTGGGTCCGCTGTACATAGAAACGTTGCGCCGCTTTTGCCCGTGTCGAATCCCCCGCTGCAGAGCAGACTGAAAACAGCAGAGAAGAGAAACAGAGACAGGTATTTGCGTCGTCTGGCCTCGTACGCTTGGTTTGTGCCTGCAATAGGACGTATGGGAATGCATGCACACATGGCGACATGGACTAACACAGAAGAAAGTCGGTTGTTTATCGTGGTCGTGGAACAGAATCCTGGAGCTTGCTGTTTGATATAACCCTTCTCTCTGTGTGAACTAATCTGGGATTTCACGGCCCTTCTCCACCTTAACCGGCTCGGTTAATGAGCTGCAGCGGGAGCACGGATTGTTGTTTTTATGTGTTTTGCTCGTGTCCCAGTCTCTGCTGCGTTGCCCCTGGTAACCGGCGACTTGTTAACTCCGGCGCTCTCTCAGCAGAATGGCTGCTGAGTCAGTAGAGGATCCAATCATACCTCCTCAGAAAGCCCCCGGCAGAGTGCCCACCCGGGCCGGGGGGCAGGAAGAGGAGCAGGAGAAAGAGGTGGAGGAAAAGAAAGAGAGACGTCGAGAAGGAGACGCGACGCTTCCTAATACCTCCGCCCCCCTCGCCCGTCGAACCGCCAACCCCCCGGCAGGCCCTCCTGCTGGGGCTCCTCAGGGTGTGGGGTCCCCGGGGGACCGGCAGAGCTCTGAGGGGGAGGCGGGGGTAACGGAGGTGAAGGAGGTGGAACGAGGGCCCGTGGAGATGTGTAGCAATGGGGGGGAGCCCCGCAAACCGCAGTGGATGGAGGATGATGATCTGCCCCCGATGATGTGAGATGAACTGCAAAATGTGCAAAGTCATTGCATGCGGCCACGGGCACCTGAGTTTGCCGTCCTTCTCCTCAGACCCGATGCTAATGGTATCCTTAGCCGTAGCGCTCTGCTGAACTGTGTTTATTGGATTGTCGCTTTACGAAAGAAATGCAAATGAGAGCCTGACAGCATTTGATGACCTATGAGAAACACATTTCCCTCTTTCTGGAATACACACACACAACACACACGCACGCACGCACGCACGCACGCACGCACGCACGCACGCACGCACGCACGCACACACACACACACACACACACACACACACACACACACACACACACACACACACACACACACACACACACACACACACACACACACGGGGGCACACACAATCCTGTTACACTCCCGTTTATCTTTGTCTGTTGTTATTTTTAGGATGAGTCGACGGGTTGCTTATAGGTCTGATGACAAAGAGTAAGTCTCACAGTAGCATGGGAACATCGAAGCATGGCCATTTGTGCATTTATGTGTGCATGGACAATATGCATTTGAGATCATACACATGTCCTACATGTATGTATCACCCCCATGTTGTTCATAGCTAGCCATTACTTCAACATAGCTTTTTGTATTGTTCCTTATTTGCAAGTTGTGACAAACCACTTACAGAATGTCCTTACACACAACAGTTATCGAGCTGAGATCACGTTACCGGCTGCAGCACACAGCCGGTGTGTGTAACTGTTTGTGTGTCCGTCTCTCCCCTTCACCGTTCCGATCATCCGGGTTGTCTCCATCAAAACAAACGGTCAAACAGCCCGCATGTGTTGGAGTAGCCGTAGTTATTCCCGGCTTTGTAGAGCCAGTTCATCCTGGAGAGTAGAACCCGCCAAAGAGGCGAAAAGACGCTTGAACCCGCTAACATACAGTATGCTGCATCCTAACCACCTGTGCCCCCCGCCCCTCCCGTAGGAGCATGAGTATGGGTGACATGCCGACGGAGGAGGAGGCCATGGGGTCCGTGCCCCCGCTGAACCAGTCCCGCTTCGAGCGGACGCACGAGACGCTACACAACTTCGAGGAGGAGGACGACGGTTGGCAGGACGTAAGGAAGGATGTGGATGTTCTGAGGATGTGGGAGAGAAGGAGGCCTTTAGCGTCCCTCTTTAGCCCGCTTAGTCTATAGGAAGGAGAGGATAGTGTGGAGTGGCTAGAGGTGTTTAAATCCTCAATGTCCAGAGTCTAACTGGAGGCGTTCTTGAGCAGGATGCCTTCTTCACGGTTGCCTCTGTTGTTGAAGTCACTCCTAAGTCGGTTTGGTTTATGAGTATCTCCTATACAGTCAATATATACTGTACATATAGGTCTAGTTATCATCGGTACCGATGTGATGCATTGCATTCCCAATGGGATTTTGATGTTATTTTTAGACTGTAATAAGGTCATGTCTGTCTTGACGGTAGAATCTGGCCCGCTGGAAGAACCGCCGCCGCAGCGCCTCCCAGGAGCTGATCAAGAAGGAGGAGGAGAGGAAGAGGATCGAGAAGAGGATGAAGGAGAACGGGGTGGACAGCGGCAAGCGGAAGAGCATCAAGACCTACAAAGAGATCGTGGAGGAGAAGTAAGCGCAGACATATTGAAGTACATCACACTGATTGGATTGGTCGCCACCATTAGAGTGTCTTTTTAAATCCAGGGATTATAAAGTGTCGACAGGGACTGACCTCGTTTGAGGGCTGGTCGAGCCGAGCACTTTGATTTATCAATCATAATTCATTGATGCATTAAGTATTTCTGTTATTTGTTTATGTTTTACACGATTTTCCCAGAGGACTTCAACAGAAGTTGAAATGAATCACAATTTTAACTAAACCCTGAAAAGTTAGTTGTCATTACAATTATTGTCACCCCCTTACCCTATCGTATGCCTCCTCTGTCGTGATGTTATTCTACCACCACCCCCCGTGTCTCCAGGGAGAAGCGGGAGATAGACCTGTGTGAGTCCTACCGGAGAGCCCAGACCCCAGAGGAGGCCGCCATGGTGCTGCAGCGCTACGCCCTTCGCTTCACCATCAGCGACGCCACCCTGGACAGCCTGCAGCTGCCCCGATCCACCTCCCCGAACACCACGCCCGCTGACCCGGACCAGAAGGACCAGGAGCCCCACCCCACACCACAGAGCACACACCCTCCCTCTGAGACCCCGGAACCTCCGCACCTCCGACCGGATCCCGCTCGGATGACGGCGCAGCACCCGAAACCCCCGGAGAACGAAGGGGAGGAGGGGGTCCCGGAGGCCCGGTCCTCCACGACCCCACCGGGTTCCCCGGCCGGTCCCGTCGGTCGGTCGCGACCCTCTCTGCCGCCGCGACCGGCGCCTTCAGAACTACGACCGCATCAGCCCCCCCAGGGAGAGCCCAGGGGGGCACCGCACACGCCGCCGGGCACCGGAGAGGCCCGGCCGGGACAAACCAAAGGGTTCCAGCCTCAACCGACGAGGGAAGATCAAGAATCTGCAAAGACTGTACGCGTCCACCATGTCTCCCCTACACCCTACCCGCCGTCCAAACCCGTGCCCCTGCTCACAGCCAAACCCTACTGCCTTCCCGGGAGCAGCCACAGCGCTCGCAAGTCTGTTCTGGTAAGAATGGGACCGCGGATTGGTTCTTGTGAGGTTGGCTCTACTTTTGTAAAAAAAGGTCAAAGATATATTGTCGAAGGTTTTCTAATACACTGCGTAGTCATACAGGCTTTCTGTTTCTTGTGTATTACTGAGTTAGTTACTGATTTACTCAGTTAGTTAGATAGTTACCTACTGACTGACGGACGTACTGACTTACTCACTCATCTTCTTTATATCCTTTTTAGTTGGACGGCCTTGTGCGAGTGAATGGAAACGTGAAAGAGGAGTCTAAATTGTCGTCCACCCCTGCCTCCTCCACCTCTCCTCTCATGGAGAATCCTGCTTCCTCCGTCTCACCTCCACACTCCACAGAGGAGAAAAAGGAGGATACTGCCTCCTTCTCTCCCCCACAGTCCCCAAAGCAGGGGAAGGAGGAGCCTGCCTCTGTCTCTCCTCCACCCTCCACAGAGGAGAAGAAAGAGCTGGCTCCCTCTTCTACACCTCTTTCGTCCCAAGAGGAAAAGAAGGAACCTGTCTCCTCCTTCTCTCCTCCACACTCCCCAAAGCCGGCGGTGCAGAAGCCTGCCACCTTCTCTCCCCCACAGTCCCCACATAAGGAAAAGGAGGTCGCTGTCTCCTCCTTCTCTCCCCCACAGTCCCCAGAGCAGGAGAACCAGGACACTGTCTCCTCCTTCTCTCCCCCACTGTCCCCAAAGCGGGAGAAAGAGGAACCTGTCCCCTCCTTCTCTCCCCCACAGTCCCCAGAGCGGGAGAAAGAGGAACCTGTCCCCTCATTCTCTCCCCCACTGTCCCCAAAGCAGGAGAAAGAGGAACCTGTCCCCTCATTCTCTCCCCCACTGTCCCCAAAGCAGGAGGGGGAGAAGCCTGCCACCTTCTCTCCCCCACTGTCCCCACATAAAGAGAAGGAAGACCCTGCTTCAGAGCAGACAGCAGCAGACAGCCAGAGAACCGCTTCAGACCAGCCGACAACCGAGAGCCGAGGCTCCCATTCCGGGTCGGCCATGAGCGCTCTGATTGGAGGAAGGAACTGCATCATCACCACCACTATTGTGACGGAGCTCACGCAGACTGTAGTGGAGCCCATCGCCATGGAGACCGATACTGATGGATCGGTAGGTGGAGGGGACCTATAGATACATCAACATTTCAACAACCAAGATGTGCCTGAGGTTTTAACCCTTAAGGATGCGATAAACAGGAAACAATGGATTTAGTTTGAAGGTTCATTAGGTTAGATAATGACTCTTCCCTGGCATTGGCATTCAGAAGAACATTACGACTGCCAGCATTTAAATGTGTGTGTGTGTGTGTGTGTGTGTGTGTGTGTGTGTGTGTGTGTGTGTGTGTGTGTGTGTGTGTGTGTGTGTGTGTGTGTGTGTGTGTGTGTGTGTGTGTGTGCGGTTCATTTGCATGTTTAAAAGACAGAGTCTGAAAGCTGTAACAATTGCCTATGCATTACCTATGTTTTTATTGAAAGGTACATTTCTACATCCCTATTAATTATGCATCTGCAGATCAATTGCCAATTGTTTTCCACGGTTTGTGCGTTCCTTTGTTGTTGATCCAGGTCAATGGCACCACGGAGCGGTTTGACTCATCAACAGAATTGAGAGAGCCTGCACCAGCTGCTCTACCATTACCTTCATCATTGCCATTGACACCATTATCCCCATTTACACCATTATCACCCTTATCACCGTTATCCTCATTATCACCAATATCACCATTACCC
>NC_079414.1:18007479-18019979 GCF_026213295.1 Gadus chalcogrammus | reverse complement strand
GTTTTTTCTTTGCGATAGCTTGATTGCATCAGACTCAGTGCCTTAAGTTATGAGCAAGGAGAGAGAAAGTATGAGAAGACAGTTTTGTACTTACGCAGATCTCTGGGTCAGGCACAGTGAATGAATGTGTATGTTATTATGTATCTGTGTGTGAGTGTGTCCGCAAACATGCTGTTTTCACTTGAAGCACAGTTCCATACCAGCAAAAAAATATTTTTCAACCTCCTAACCTTGAGCTTACCAATGAGAAAAATGTATTTGCTGCTTCCCCAACCATCCCCATCCCTCATCGAAGTTACGGTAGTTCCCCCCTCTTCCTCTCTTCACGAACGCTGCCTCCTCGTGGTTTGAATGTACCTTTTGCCCTCTACTTCCCGCGCTATTGCCTTTAACCTGAAACACGTTAACAGAATAGCTTAACACCGTGTTATCCACGCCCCGCTCAGCGCTAACAGTCTATCTCACACAACATGTTCAGTTCATTGTCTTTTATAGCAAGGGTATGTTTGTCAATAAAATTGTGAAATTAAAGTTTTCTTCTGTTTTCCTTCAACTGTCCTTTGTCCGATTCGTCCAGTGATAATGTTGACGTTTTTTTTCAAAATAAAAACGATGAAACAACTTGGTATTGAATTAAATGCCTTAATAAAAATGATTAAAATAAATAAACCTAAAATAAATACATATATCCCTTTCAATTAAGTCTTTACTGTGGCGTCATACGACATATTTATCATATGTTAAATATGAGATAGGCCTAGGTTCGAGGCAGAGCCATTTGAGAACCATCTCTCTGGAAACGTGCCCTAATAATAGATTGGAGAAGTTGCCCGTGTTGTTTAGCCCGGAAGTATCCCTTAGGAAGAGCTGCGTCACGTGCCTGCTGTGTCACTCTCCGTTCTCAAAGAGCGCGGACTGGCCAAGCGACGTTGTTTGTTGTTGTTTCGTTTGACGTGATCTTTTTTAATATCGGCCCAAAAACTCGATGAGAAATTGCACAAATGGACTCAAAAGGACCGCCGCAGTATCCAGTATGTATGATTCGCTTCGTTCTGACACAGCATTTAGCTAGTTCATCGCTTAGCACTGGAGTGCTGCTGCAGATTATAATGCACTATTTATTGAACGGCTCCAATATATCGATATCAACGACGCTATCCTGATATAACATATACTCTATTTAAAGTACACATTGTACACTGCAAATGTGTGTGGTTTGTATCGAGCATGTCGCCTCGTGGGGAAAGGTTGTTAGTTGTTTTAATTGCATAAGTTCCCTTCATCCTGCTGACAGGATGAAGGGAGCTGTTGGTAATATGATGTCGCCACAACAGCGGAGTGCCTCATGCAGAGTATTGGACTTTAACACGATATGTTGGGATGGGATGATGTGCAATATTCTGATTCGACTTGCATGTATTTCAATGTGTCTTAACGTTGAGGTCCACCAAAATAAAATCAAGTGCTATAATCTTTAGTCCTATCTGTACAAAATACCAAATTAAGTTCAGTTCACAAAACTGCATAAGAATGAGAGTAATGAAATACAGTAAAATCCACAACTTACACATTGCTTCAAGAGTAGGAGGCAGACTCCTGTATTTTCAGGAAGAAACAGCATATTTAATATCATTACTTTTTCCTGGGCTTAATGTTTGCCCTATAGCACTATTGAAGTATAATTTCAGTCAGAACCGTCTATGTCACAATCACTTTCCAAATGTCATTGAAACATTGAAATAATTAAGCCGTAAAGAGCTAATAATATTACATTACAATACCTTTTTATTTTAAGCGCTTTTCCTGACAGTGACACACAAATATTGGACTATACCACTATGCATTTTACTATCAAACTATAAGAAAAATAAGTAAAAAACGATTTATATATATATATATATATATATATATATATATATATATATATATATATATATATATATATATACACATGCATGCATAACAAACTACTATTTTGTAGAACCGTAGCATGGTGATAGTAGAACCGTAGCTTGGTGATAATGTTGAACCTTGCACCACTCAAGTACTCACTTCACTTTCTCACTTTCACTTTGCGATGGAACAGGTGAGTAGCTCCGTGTGTCTCGATCCGAGCACAGAAGACGACCCCCTAGTGGACGGGCCGTTGATCTCCCCTGACGCCCTCCACTCGGCCATCAGGAAAGAGTTCCGGACCATACCGACCACTTATTCTGCCGTCCTGCTCTCCCTCATTCATGTATGTGCTCCATTAACATTGCAATAGTCATTTTATCAGCCACGTTAAATCCAAAGTGACTTAAGGTCATTGTGGTTTAGGCGTCTTCCAAGTGTTTGCAAGTCGACTACTGCAGACATTGTGAAGCGAACCGTCCACCATTCAGCTGGAAGTCCCTCTATGGATTAAACACTCGATCCACCTCTCGGCTAGTCCCTCACACATTTGTCTGCCTACTACCAGCCTGTCTCAAATTCACTATATACTCAGACATACTCATGCACATACTACTCCGTCTCCTCATTCTATACATATGCATTTTATCCAAAGCGACTTGCAACGGTTCATACACAGAATTACACACCGACGGCGCCGTCAACCATGCAAGGCGAAAGCCAACTCGAGCCGGGGATCAAACAAGCAACCTTCCGGTTCAAGTCAGTCAACTCGAGAGGGGGATCGAACTAGCAACCTTCCGGTTGAAGTCATCCCGCCCGACCTCCTGAGCTACACCGACCCTAATCCTGAGAGACCTTGTCCTTTCATTTCATTTTGGTTTTATCTTCAGGTTGCCTATGTGGTGTTGTCGCTGTGCGTCGCCGTGATGTGCCCACTGAAGTTGGGCGAGGAGCAGGAGTGCGCCAACGTGCTGAGGAACGTCACAGGGCAGAGCACCATCGTGTTCGGGAAGGTGTGCATGTCGGTGCTGGTGCTGCTGTTTGCCGTTTACGTGCACCGCCACCACAACCGCGCCCGGAGTCGGGGGTACCTCCACTTCTACCGAAACACCCGGAGGTTGAAGCACCTGCCCCTCGCCGTACACTCCACAGGTACGCGTCGATCATTGAGTTTAGACTGACCTTCCCTTTGTGATATATTGGGAAAAAACCAACTCACTTGTTCCACATTGATGATTTGGTACGAACCCAGGAAAACGTGCTTTCTCTTAAAGGAGCATTTCACCGGTGGAGGCATGAATATGTATTGAAATTGGGTCCTATATGTAGTCGAATAATGAAATAAAATTCTAATTCGGTGCCGTCTTGACCAAGAAAAGGCAGAAAGTTACTTTTTGGCACTTGTGGATTGAAGACAACAACTCCCACCATGCACCACCATGCACAGCCTCGCTGGCCATTCCTGCTGATCTAGATCAGCGGGTCCCACCCCCTAGTGCTTGTAGTCTTACGAGAATCCTCCTCTCTTACACTTCCTATTTACTTCTACGCAAAAATCATCATATTGCGTCATCTTAAACAGGAAGTGTTGGAGATCGATACGGATCTCTCCAGTCTCCAGAAAATAAGGGAATGATGCACGACCATTCAAAAATATGAGTGGGTTTCTAACGATACAAAGCTTAATGGAAAGGAAATTAAAAAAAAAATGTAACTACAACCAGCATGTTGTAGTTAACTAGATGTGGACTGATAGTTTACCACAATGTATGTACCTCCCCTTAAAACAATTTGTTCCTGTGGAACTATCTACCTGCTGCCCGACAGGGCCTGTTCGCAGCTTGTATTGTAACTGCATCAGAGTTGGAAGGGTTTCTTTTCGAAAAAGTGCAGAACTTGCTTGTACCACAAGGGGTCCCTGTTGTCACACTTTGTTTCAGTTTTCTGTATGTGTGCTTGTTCTGGTTGTGCCTGTAGGAAATGTGCTGCTGCTATTGGTCCAGTCTTCTGGACTCTCGGAGGCCATCTCCATTTACATGGTTATCGCGATTCTGGGGATAGAACTTGTAGTGGCGTTGCCATGCCTACTCATCTACACAGGTAACCAGGTTCCCAAAACTGTTAAAAATATGTATTTTTACCTGCAGGATGAGGCATCTACCAGCCAACCAATTGTTTCAAGACGTAACCCTGCATATCTGTACCTGCATAAAGCTCCCATCTATCCACTATTGGCTGCTAGCAGGCGTCTTTTGAACACCCATTTTGAATTTCTTGACCACCGAAGGGCTTCAATGCAATTTTTGTGAATTGTCCATTGTAATGGCTGATAAGGATACGGTTCATATCTCATATCAAGTCAATTAAGTCCCGGCTGAGTTTTCAGAAGTGTTTTTCAATGTAGATCCCACTTTACTTCTGCTCCTGTTATTTTCCCTGTTCAACCGAGCGTTGCTCCTAGCCGTGTTAATAGCTGTGGTGTGTTGACACGACACACCCTCTGAATTACATGCTGCGGCCTCATCCCCCGCTCTGCAGCCCCCGTGCATTCGCATCACAATGTGCCATGCCCTGCCCTGTTCAAACGCACCACAAACAGCCAGCAGCCAACCGTCAGCCACGCGCTACTCTCTCTAACACACTCTCTCTCCCTCCCTCTCTCCCTCCCTCCCAGCCTTTGTCCACTCGTTGTCCCTCCTTCTGAACCCTCACCCTAACGCCCTAACTCTCGATTTGGTTACTGTTTATGTAAACCTACTTCAGAAACAATTCCAAAATCTTTAAAAGAGATTTGGAGGACATTCCTAGCTTGCGTAATCGGTTGTAAATGAACAGGCTCCAGCTGGTATAAACATCTGCCACAGCTGGACAAAGCGCAAACCACAAAGGAAAACCTCCTATTTAAGATAACAAATCAGAGGATATTGTTATTAAAGAGAGATTTATTGAAAGGAAATCTATTTAAAGGCTTGTTTTGAGGCCGAGGGCCGCAGATTGGGGTAAGAGATACTAGATGCAGAGGTGAGAAGATAAGAGACATTAGGCTTTAGCCTAGCCACAGGCTAACCCTCAACCCACTCCACCCAAACACAGTGACATACACATTGTCCTCTTGTTTACAGTCGGGGGGATCGTGTGTGTGTGTGCCTGTTGCATTCCAGGTTAGATCTGTGCAGTCAGGCACGACCCATCCACAGAGATGGTCTTCAGCATAAACACACACACACACAGACACACACTTGCCATCCTTCTGACCATGTTGGTGAAAGCAAAGCAACCCCTCTCTTCTTTAATCCTCTTTTAAAAACAGGGCTGATTTTGGTAGTACCACTACTACTCGACTGTTCTTGAAGATCAGTCTTGCATTGCAATCTGGTGGATGGTCAACACCAGGCCACTGCGAACATACGGGGATCCACATAGAAGGGTTCTGACGACCCGATTATCTGCGCCTTCTCCCGAAAGGATTCAGGCCTCTATTTTGGCAGGTTTAGAGCAAATGACTTGATACCTTGTTAAATAGTTAGGCAGCATTTTAAGCCATTTCAAAGGACAAGGAAGAAAATTATGTTTTTTTTTGTCTGTTTACATTTTAGCCTTTAGCGGTGATGCCCACAGCTATTGAGCTCCACAGAGGAAGGCCTCTTGGCTTCTGCTCTTTGAAGTGTGTATGTGTGTGCGTGCTTGCGTGTGTGTGTGTGTGTGAGTGTGTGTGTGAGCTCATGCACTCCACGGCACATGCTTGCCTGCCTATCTTTTGAGGGAGGCTGTATGTATCTGCTGTCCTCATTATAACATGAATGCTGGGCCCTCTATAGGTCTGCATGCTCCATGCACATCAAAGCCATGCCTTGGCCTTCAAAGAGGTCACTTCGAATACATCCCTTCTCTACTTGGTTAGAACTTTGTAAGAACTGTGGGGCCAACACACACACACACACACACACACACACACACACACACACACACACACACACACACACACACACACACACACACACACACACACACACACACACACACACACACACACACACACACACACACACTTAGGTACCCTTGTAATGTCAATGGTTTATTTCTATGAACGATGTACATAGTCTAAAGAGACACAGAATCTGCATTTCCTACTATATATATATATATAAATCTAATAATTTTAAAAGAGGGTGTTGTTTTAGTTTAGTGTCCTGTGAGGTACTGACTATCAACATATTAGCTGGAAAACATTAAGGTGGCCTTCAAGTGTATTTGTAGACGTACTTAGTGCAATGAGGCATTCCGTTATCTTCAAGATGAGAGCTTTCAGAGCAAAGTTGCATACGTTCTCTTCCGCGCTGTCCTACGGGCTGTTCTATTACTTCTGTCCAACCTAACCTGTTAGAAGTGTATCGTGCCCATGCACGGCAATGAACTGGTGTAAGCTGTAGGCACCTGGCTAGCGATACTACTGCTACTGCTACTGCTACAACTGGAAATCTCTTAAGGACTCTTAATGGTTCCACGTTCACGCAACGCATGGGGTTACGGACCCCTTACGTCCTTGCGGACCCTCCTTGCGTCCGCCGCAAGGGCCGGACGTGCGCCTCCCAAAAATCGTAACCTTTCGTCGAGGCGACGCAGCAGCAAGGGCTATGATTGGTCCGCTGACTAAAACCTGGCGCAGAACCATAAACGTTCATGACTGCGTCGAAGCGTCTGCGTGGTCATTGCGGGAACGTGGGACCATAATCAACCGTTTAGTAGGTACTGGTTGAAGTATGTTTCATCACCGCATAAGACCTGATGGAGGTGTGTGTGTGTGTGTGTGTGTGTGTGTGTGTGTGTGTGTGTGTGTGTGTGTGTGTGTGTGTGTGTGTGTGTGTGTGTGTGTGTGTGTGTGTGTGTGTGTGTGTGTGTGTGTGTGTGTGTGTGTGTGTGTGTGTGTGTGCGTGCGTGCGTGTGTGTGTGTGTCAGCAAGGTGTGAGATCTGTCGCCCCCATCCCACTGCTGCCGTTTAGCCTCCCTCCATCTCCCCTCCATCCTTGGTCCGTCTCTCCGTCTGTCACCACCACTGTATATCTGTCTGCTCGGCTCTTCCCACCCTCTTGCCTATGTCGTCCTCTGTGATTCAGATTCAAAGGGTTGATGGCATCAGAGAGTCCATACTCACTTCCAACATGTCCCTGTCCTCTCTCACCAATTTATGCTTTCAGAGTACTGTGTGTTTGTGCTTGTTTTGGCTGCAATGGCTACTAGGGCTTCAGTATTCTTGAGTATGAGCTCCAACTAGAGCTCTTTCACAGAACCACTCGAGGTGGACCCTTTTTGTGTCCCTTCAAGAGAGCCCGCCGACATAATGGTTTAACAAACATCTGTGACATCTCTGAAACAATGCAGAGAAATGCTCTTGTTTCCAGCCATTGATCTCCCATGCCATTCCTGGAATGTTTTTCCCCCTTCTCATGTACTTGCTCACCATTACAGTATTTACGCACACACAGACACACACAGGTTGACGGAGGGTCTCATTATGCAGGAATTCCCGGAATTCCTATCGAGCGGTCTGTGTGGATGCTAGGGATGATATGCCGCACTGAAGCAAAGTAAAGGTAGCGCTCTTTAGAACCCCGCTGTCAATTTCCTCTGGCTAATCACACACACACACACACACACACACACACACACACACACACACACACACACACACACACACACACACACACACACACACACACACACACACACACACACACACACACACACACACACACACACACACACACACACACACACACAGGCGCCCTATCTTGATTCAAATTGTGCTACCTTCTCCTGATAATCTGCCGTAGTGGCTCATAGTGGGTTCTTTGAGATGGTGTAGTATAATACCTTAGCAAAAATCTACTCTTCCCTTTTTGCCTTCCTTATTATACTTTTTCCCCAGTACAAATATCTTAGGTTATATTTTTCAACTTTATATTACATGCTGACACAGATACAATTCTTGTATTGATATTAAGTACCGCTCTTTGAGCATTTAAAAACTTTTTAAAAGCATTTACATTTTATAGAGCTGTTATTTTATACTGCAGTTTATTAGTTGTTTTTAAGGTGTCAAATCTGAGTCATATGCACGGTTTAAGAATTACAACTAACCATAACAATATCTCCCTATAGTTTATATAGAGCACATGTGTATACACACACACACACACACACACACACACACACACACACACACACACACACACACACACACACACACACACACACACACACACACACACACACACACACACACACACACTTAGCTGGCATCTCCTCCCCTTGTGTAAAGGTGTGTGTTGCGGGTGTGAGAGTTAGCGGTTTAAGTGCAGGATATGGCAGCCCGTTAGGGGCTAAGTGCAGGATACGTGGGCCGGCGTGGCTTTACAAGGAAATAGTTCCGGCCAAATAAATGTGTGCTTTACGTCACCTGAGCGGCCATGTTGGTGTTGCCCTGGGGTCAGGACGGTGGTGAAGGTGCTCCGCTGTGGCTGTGAGGATGTGTTTACCCCTCGGACGGTACGGGGAATCAAACACATGCAATTAGGGCGTACTTACACAAAATTGCCCTGTACCGTACTGAAGTACGATTGCCCCCCCCCCCCCCCCCCCACTGTTTCGCTAGCCTGTGCTCACACTAGGCAATCTCAACTGACGGTTGCCTCTTGTACATGCGTATGCGTATGTGCGTGTCGGCTCATTAGCATCTGTACCGTGGCCTGAGCACACCTCCGAGGTGTACTGAGGCCACGGAATTGAACTGTAATTGAGTACGGATGGCGTGCTCACACTAGCCAAACGATCTCGACTTTAGGGGGCAAATGTACTCAGGGAAAGGTACAGATGGCCTAGTGTGAGTGCGCCCTTATATGCATAGCAATGGCCTCTCAAATAAGGGTGGTTTTAAATTGTAAAACACCCTTGACAACGGGTCTTTAGCAACTATACTCAAAACGTTACCAAAACGTAATGAAAGTTGAGTATAAATTGTCTTCCTTTGTCCACATTGTCCACAATTGTATTTGGCTGTAGTTATTTTTAACGCTGAATAATGAAATCCTTTGAAACATAAATAGGATTGTTTGCTCAGTTTTACTCAGGAAGTGTCTATTGAGGTTAAACGCCACTTTTGCAAGAGAGACCTGATGACGCTAAGTCCCATGAGAATGTTTACTAAAGAGAGATGAATACCAACGGCCTGGTGGCAAAGTCTCTCCAATGTCTTTCTGTGTTACACAAGGCCATATGTCAGCGTATGATACATCCTTCCTTCAAATCGATGTCAAATCGAACACAGTCAGAGGCCCCCCAATCTGCTAACGTGAGATCAGCTTCAGATATGTCCTCTTAGTGGCTGTTTCCATTCAATAAGGTGATGAGTTGTTCTGGTCGTTGTCTTTCAGTGCGTGTGGCGCGATTCAACCGGGAGCGTGCCGTCCCCGATGTGAGCCAAGAGGAACATTGCCACGCCTACAGAGACGCACACCTAACCACCGAAACCGGCTTCAGGTGAGAATCCCTCATTCACTCACGTTGTGAATCATACTATGTACACACGCATGTACACAAGGGTGTGTAGTTCAATCCCTCTGCTGAAAAATGAACACTAACTGGTTGCTCTGCCTAAGCAGGTTTCCCTGTGCATTTCGACCGACCCTTTTATGACCCTCCCTGAGTTGTGTGTGTTCCAGAGAGGGCTGTGGTCTGGAGGAGGTGGTGGAGAAGCAGGCGGACCTCATAGAGTATCTGAAACAACACAACACCTTGCTGAGCAAGAGGCTGCTCAACCAATCGGCCCAGCACTGATCCAGGGCCCTCTCGTCCCGGCCGTGCGTCCGTCCCCAGAGAGCCTCCCAGCGACCCCCGTCCTTCAAGAGCCCCCGCGGGATCAGATCCCATTACGGAGACACTGGATATTTGAACAGATGACACAAAGACGAGGGACCAACAAGGCTAAGGTGGAGCGGAGCCCTCAGATGGAGGGAGGGGACAAAAGGGGATAAGAGACTAAAGATATCTGTTGTTTGCCAAGTGACAAAAGACCTCCAATGCGCGCGCGATGGCGTGCACCAGCCCAAAGACTCGTTCTCTCACGCACACGCACACAGGGGTCTGAAGGCCTGTTTTGATACCGGGAGGGGTATAAGTGATGTAAGAAAGGAGGGGGCGGGGTCGGGAAAGCGGCAACATACGAAGGGGGTAAGAGTCGCGGGTCACAGATCAGAGGGGAGGGGCTTTATTGCGGTGTTACGACCCCTGGTGACCTGAGCGTGAGCGCACCGGGGCCCCTGGGAGGGCCACGGAGAGAAGGGGCCGCATTGTTGTTACTGATCGTAGTAAATCACGTGCTGAGCAGGGAGAGCGACGCCAGCGAAATGCACTTCAGAGTCCCACGGGCGTCCTACGCAGAGAGAGGAGGAGGAAACGGTACCACACTGATACTTTCTCTGTTGTTTCTGTTTTGGGTTTGAGGTTCTTACAATGCTGCTTCTGCCTATGATCATTATTTTACGTTATTGTTTGACGCGTGTTTGTGGTCAATGTGATGATATGAATGTTTACTGTCAATTCTTAACTCCTGATTTATTTATTTTTAAGATTAGGTTATTCGATATCATGCCATGGGATCTGCCTTGAATAAATATTTGATATTCTTAACTTTCCATAATAGTGGAATGACATTACACCCATCCTCCAGATACAAAGCTTTGTAATGCCAGCATCAGCTAATGTCTCTTGTCCTTCGTCCATTTTAACGTCTGTCAATGATATGGACGGCACTGGGAATTGGAGGACCTCGTATCCTTGCCAGTAGTTGTTCATTGTCACGCCTTTTAAAGTACAGGGTCCGTAAACTACCAGGGGGTCTAGTATTTATGACTCCTTTCTTCAGGACGCTTCTGCCTGGCGTCCTGCCACCCAACGAGTCGCTACAAGGTCTTGGCTAAATAAGGCCCACAATGCACCTGTGTGGTGCTCGGTGAACCTGCACCCTATGGTTAATGGTTAACGGTCCGAATCTGGACGTTAAGGGACAGTCATATAAAGGTGTATGGAATTCAAGATCTTTACTGTAAGCACAAATTGCATGGACAGTGATTGTTTGTTGGTATTTACAAAAAAAATACTCTGAAGACGGAAACAAAGTACAACATATTTTTTATTTAAACGTTATTTGAAGTGCATACACGCTTAATAAACACTATTTTTTTTAAGAAATAATAATACATGGTCATGTTTCACAAAATTATACTTTCCTTTAAATTATTTGGTCCATGGCTAGGAGGCCGGGGTTTTCATAAGCGAAAATGCAACCTCCTGCATTAATTGTAAAGCTCTATTTGTGAGACGTGAAATTGTATGCATATTTAAAGGGAAGATGCTTACACATGGTGCCAGCTCATTTCTCCACGACACAGTGATATATATATTTATTTACACTTTATAGTAACATTTAAAAACAAGTCCTCAAGACTTCTGTGTCCTTCAGGTCAACATATGTTTTTTTTTGTAAATTCTGAAGACAACGGTTTTGGTTACAGTCTCTGGGTGTGTTCTCATCAAAGCAGGTCGCTGTGCTGGTCTCGAGTGTCCAACAGGGACCTTTCGGCCCAACACGGCTCCTGCCAGACTTTTCACCACTTCATTCTTGCGCATCAACCTGAAACGGAGGGAGAGGAAAAAGGGGTTTCAATCATTTACAGATAAACACAGAGTGAGGCAACCATGCTGATAAGTACGTGGCAGTGACGGTGCGTGTATGCGTCAGGCCAAGATCATAAAGAGAAGGACTCCTTAGTCAAACAATAGTCAGAAACACCCTCTTTCTCAAAGTTGCTTGACCAACTCCTTCCTTCTAAACCCGAGGCAGTCCATCGCACAAACACTCCGGGTAATAAAACACCCTCCATCATTAGTGAGATTTATGCTTCGCGCCTCTAAACCTCTGGACTCCCGTTGCTGCCACGAATCAAACACACACTCTCTGAACTGCCACCCACATGCACTTTATGCCAGATGTATCGCCATACTTTACTTAAACTATACTTTACATGCATTTGTGTGCGTTTGTAATTGCGTGCGTGCGTAAAACGAGACGATACTACTACTAAATTCTTTGGTTCTCACCTTAAGGGAAGGGGACTCTGGAGTGCAGCGGCATGCAGCGTCTGTGGGGACAGTAGTGGTATCTGTGGTATTTCCTCCTAATTTTCATGAAATCTATATAGAAGAAAAAGCAAAAGAAGATAAGTTAGATAGAAGTCATAAAACGTGTGCTTTAATCATAGCAATTTTGATAACATTTCGGAAGAAGGTTCACCATCCTAGAATGACACGAATGACATGATCCACTGGTGTCAGGGAACATCTAGCCTACTTGTGGGATATTAATTGCCTTATCACCTGCTAAATAAAATACAAGTGGATGTAGCCTATTGCCTTGAGAAATCCTATGCAGAATCCATAAATAACGTAGTGGTGTGAATTTTAAATATGTGTATTTGTAGCATTGGGTTGATCACAAATGTCGATAACAACATATAAACCAGGAGGGAGAAAAAAAAGCATAGCTCCTA
>NC_079414.1:17884979-17997479 GCF_026213295.1 Gadus chalcogrammus | reverse complement strand
CAGCTTGGACTCAGATAGCTTGGATCTGGAAGACACCATAATCATATAGAAACCACGAAAGTTGAAGTGGGTAATTATTTTAGCATAACTATTTACAAATGTGAGCGGAGAGTTGTTTTACTGTATTTATAATGTAAAACAAGATGGTTAACACCTCTGGCTCTGTAAAAATATTCTCCTACAAACACACACACACACACACACACACACACACACACACACACACACACACACATACACACACACACACACACACACACACACACACACACACACACACACACACACACACACACACACACACACACACACACACACACACACAAATGCACACACACATTCATTTACACTTATTCAGCAGACAGTTTTCGCCGGAGCTACTTACAATAAGTACATACAACGAAGTTACAACTCAAAATGTGCAAATATCATGCAAGTAATTGCATGATAGTCAAGGGGTCGAGAAAAAATATTTATTCTTCTCCTGTTTCTCTCTGGGACTTCAGGGTGTTTAGGTTGGTTATGTAGAGAGCGAGAGAGAGCGAGAGAGAGCGAGAGAGAGCGAGAGAGAGAGAGCGAGAGAGAGCGAGAGAATCTGTATTAGAGCTGAATTACTACACAAGATTATATTTCATTCTTTAATGATTTAATGCATTTAACGAGTTAAATAAGGAGTTTAGTTTAACTAGCCAAACATGACAATAAGGTATATTACATCTTAAACTACTCTGTTGGGCTTTTTATTTGACAAAAGCAGGCTGAGTGTAATAATGATAATAAAGGTTTGTGACATCGGAAAAACATTCGATTTTAATGAAGGCATAGCAAAGGTCAGGAATGTATAAAACATAAATAATAATGCTAAATTGAACAATGGCATTCAGTTGAAATGTTATTTGGTCATTATAAGATGCCATGGAACAATGGGAAGAAATGCTGGTTTAAAAGTGAAACTACTCTTTTACAAAAAATGTGATGAAACAATCATTAGTGCAATCTTTTGGCCTTAAGGTTCCTCAGCCGCGAACGGGGACCCCTAGACTTGGGTGACCTGGGTGGTGACCACCGTAGTGTTGCCAGTACGACCCCTAGTCTTGACTTCACGCGCCATTTGGCACCAGACGCATTGGTAACACCATAACAGTTGACAATAGTCGTCACAGCATGAACCCTGAGAGAGAGAGAGAGAGAGAGAGAGAGAGAGAGAGAGAGAGAGAGAGAGAGAGAGAGAGAGAGAGAGAGAGAGAGAGAGAGAGAGAGATCATTTCCATTTAATCATTTATCACACTTTTATCCAAAGTCACTTCCTGGTGAGTTTGAGAACAATAACACTCTACAATCCAAATTGGAGTGTTTTTCAACCAAAGTCAGGGGTGTCCTGAATTTGACCCACAGACGGGTCAGCTGATGAGCTGTTCCAGGAAGCGACGGGGGTGCAGGAGACAGGGAGGGAGGGATTTGGCCGCCGATCGTTCGGAGCTATAGTTAACTCAATACGATTGTTGTACATGTGAGTAAGAGAGAGGAGCTCGAATGTAGACATCAGGAATTGGCTGCCAACGGATACAACATCAACAAAATCCTTGCTATGAAAGTCAGATTCATAGCAAGCAAGACCAAATTCCAATTCAAACAACCGATACACTTCAGGTTTACATGCAGATGTTATGGTTGTGACTGCCACCCAATCGTCTGCGCGCGTTCTAGTTCTAACCACATCATTGGTCCGGCCCATGACCCTTGACCTTCCGCTTACATTTATGCCGTAGCGCTCTCGCATGGAGGAGCGCAGGCAGCAGGAAACGACGCAGCAGACGTCCACCAAGGGCAGACAGCAGCACCAGCCAAAGTCACCGGTGGTCTTGCACTGCAAGCAGGGGAAGCACCAGTACCCGCAGCAGCCTTGGAGGGGAAGAATAATTGTTTTACTCGTCCTTTCTAATAAGTGTTTATTGTCCACTCAAAAGAAGGTAAGTGATGGGCTAAATATAGTAATATAATATATTAAAATATAATATATAGTATATAGTATATAGTAAATAGTATAATATAGTAGTAAGTAAACCATATAATTATACTTGAATATCACTACATTCTCTCGCTTCATCCATCATCCTTCATCCATCCAACATGGGCTGGTGTGGCAATTCTGCTGTTGTTTGTGTTTTAGTCATTCTTTTCCGGGGCTGGAGCTGTAAACCATTTTGCATGTAGAGCCCAATATTGGACTACAGTACCACATTTACCACGATAAGAATCTGCAAAACAAGAGTATGTTTTGTTGATCCGTTGATTGCTAAACTACAAATCTCTCTGTTTTCCATTTCAGGACTTACAGGTTTCCATGTCCGAGCAGCAATCACACACGCCACTGCTCCACATCCCCGACATCACTGATTGTGTTGTGGTGGTTACGCTGGTGATGGCTGGCCGAGGCTGCTGTTGCTGCTGTTGCTGGGGTTGCTGCTGGTAGGGCTGCTGCTGGTAGGGCTGCTGCTGGTAGGGCGGTTGCTGGTAGGCACGCTTTTTGTGGGGTTTCGGGTGTTGCTGTTGGTAGGCCATGTCTAGCAACGGTGAAAATGTTTAGATTAATTTTTGAACATGTTTCGCTTGGTTTCTTGTGTTATACATAAACTGATATCATGGCAAACCCCGAACATAAGCCAAATAAAATGACTTCAAGCTAGCTAGAATGAAAATGGCGACTAACGTGTGGTGCCATATTCATGAAAGTAAAAGTCTTACCTGATTGTATTAAATGCTGATAAACTCAACATTATTGCAACTTTACGTTCATCTTATGTCGTCCTCTTTGCATGGGCATGGCTTTGGCTTAAGAAAATCTATTTTAGTGTACCAAAGGCATGCCTTGGATTCATTTTTGTTCTGAAGCAAAGTTAACGCTTCACTGCATTTACGACTGAAAGGGGTTCCTAAGACATACATTTGTATCGTGGATATTTATGAAAGCCAAAAGGCACGAGTAACCCCTGACTGCAGCTCGCAGATCGAGGAGGGGCTTACATTTTCTTTAAATATGGGCTGGCTTAAACGTTTAAGCCAGCCCACATTTGAAGGGGAAGTACAATCAAAAATGTCCCTCTCTTTCTTTTTTATATCTTTAATTTCTAAGTATTTTCAAGACCTGGATAAATAATCTAGATTTTTTTGGGTTTGTCTTTTTTTTTGCTCTTGATGTGAAGCTTGTTTTATTATTAATTATTGAGGACTTATATTGTTTTATGAAAGATAGGTGTGAAACCAAGTAGAATAGAGATGGCCATTCGTAAATAATTTACAGAAGATTTGTTGTCCAACTACCTTGTACCTAGTAGGCTACTTTGTTCAATGACAATAAAGTTGAATCTAATCTAATCTAATCTAATCTAATGACTGTTGATACAAAAGGAGGCACATGGAGTTAACTGTCAGGAAAACCAGCTGAGTGAAGCAGGTTTTGGGCCCTATTTTAACGGTCTAAATAAAATGCAAGTGGGAAGCGCAAAGCGCAAGTAGCTTTGTGGGCGATTCTACGGCGCTATCGCTATTTTACAGGCGAATAAATGACACTTGCGCCGCGGCGCAAGTGTCATTTATTATTTTGTCATTGTCATTTATTGTCATTTATTATTTTGACAGCGCGTCTGCAGTCTCCGATGAGACAGATGCACATGAATTTCAAACTGCAAATGGCTCAGTTTATTGCCAAATAATATGGCCTAATTCACACATGGAATAAGGGGTTTTCTTCCACAACTTCCGAAATAGGCTACTGAGTCCTCAAATAAATTTCGGCAAAGAAAACGTATATGATATAACATATGATATGCGGTAACTGTGGTTCTATTTAATGATATACGCAATACATTATAAACATTGTTTCTTATCAGTATTGTATGCTATCCTAATATGCATGTGTCCCCGCGGTAATAGACATTGCCATTGATTGTATTATGCGTTACGTGTTTAGTTTGCGTGTGTTTAAACAGAGCACACACACGCGCCCGCATTCATTCATCCTTTTTAACACTCACTCGCGGTAAAACAACGTTTTTCACGATCAAATACTCATCAATCCTAAAAGTTATGGGCATGTAGGCCTACACAATGTCTGTGTCAAGAAAATATGTGTTTGCTGTACGGTTTTTGCAGATGCATTGATTTAAAAGTACAACTTATTACCGCTGCTTCAGCTGTTCTTTCCCAAATAATTTACCAAGAATGTGCAGCTAGGTAGATGGGAGAAGCAAAGTGTATGCGCGAGGTGCACAAGCAATCCGTATGCATCGCATGCGCATGTATGCATGCGCCCTTAAAATAGCATCTGAACAACGCGCCACTGACTTTAAACCAGGTAATTCCTGGTCTATGGCACAATTGTATTCAGAAACTGCAAAATACCGTTTGCGCCAGAACACGCCTCCTCCTTTCGCCGAACCGCCCCTTGGGGCGCAAGATCATTCCCTGATTTACCGGCGAGTGGCGGTGGTGGGAAAAGAACGCTCTGCGCCAGTTGCAAACTAGCAACGACACATGCGCCAGTGACTAAGTCACTTGCGCCGGATGCAAGATAGGGCCCTTTGTGTTTGTTACAGGGGGCTGTCTGTGTGAACTGCCACAATAAAGCTGGTGTTCTGGAAAGGGCTAAAAAAATATTAAATAAATCTGGATTTTGGAGTTAGTTGAACCAATATTAAAATGATAGTTATTTTTTGACATATTTTTTGTTTTTGTATGGAAAAAAGGGTGGGTGGTGGCCATGGGGCGCATTGGGAGCTCAGCACCCCTAAAGCTCTGACCCTAGAATCGCCCCTGACCTGATCGCTTTGGTCACTTTATGGCTTAATGTGTCTGTAACTTCCTTGTTTCTTTAATTATGAACCTCAAAAGCGATAAAGCAATTTACATCTTTCCAATTCAAAGTGTTTATTGTCATATGCACAAATGAGACGTTCTCAGTTGTGCAATGAAATTCTTCCTTTGTTTCCACAGACTGAATGCCAAGATTTTTACAAGATGGATGAACAAACCATAAAATCATAAATAAAAACCACACTAAACACTTGAGGAGGAAAATATAGTAGTAGTTTTATAGTTTTATAACACACAAAGACTTACCGGTCATAAAAAATACAGCAATTGAACAGCAATGACAAAAAATATATCCATGTGCATACACTCGCATTTGAGATTGAGTCACAAGTTTTTCAGGTCAAGAGCCATGTAACTTTCAAAGTCCACCCCCATGCACTTAGGCACAAACACGCACGCACACACGCACACACTTTCATTCTCTATCTCCCTCCCTTTTCACAAACACACACACACACACACACACACACACACACACACACACACACACACACACACACACACACACACACACACACACACACACACACACACACACACACACACACACACACACACACACACACACAAATGCACACACACATTAATTTAATTTATGACCGTTTTCGCAGGAGCTACTTACAATAAGTAACTACAACGAAGTTACAACTCAAAATGTGCAAGTATCATGCAAGTAATTGCATGATAGTCAAGTGGTCGAGAAAAAATATTTCTTCTTCTCCTGTTTCTCTATTTCATCAGAATAAATTAAGTGAAGCTCAACTGGGGTCTGATGGACGTACTCCATCACTGCTTTGCCTGTTTGACAACAGAGAGCCAATGGCCTTTCATTGGATCCACCCTCTGGACCAATGGTCAAGCTCTATCTCAGGAACGCACGTACACACACACACACACATACACACACACACAAACACAAAACATACACACACTGTGCACTACGTGCTCAGCCAAATCCTATTAGCACTATCACAAAGTAGTTGTGGGATTGGGGTTAGAGTTAGGCCTAATCCTCATGCAACCGCATGCTTATTGCCATGCAAACACGACAACTCTGGCTCCTCCCCCATTACAGTATTCACCTGGTTGCCCCTGACTACCAAGCCTCAGTCTCTCTCATGGTGACCTTACGCCCAGCCTTCTCCAGGTCTGTCTTTCCGTAACCGTGCTGACCTGACGGCGAGAGAGGAAGACCATAAGATCCATCTGGTTCACTCCTTCAGATGGGAGCAGAGCCATTTTACACACTGGGTGATGGTGGTCGTGGTGCCGGTGGTTAAAGGCGGGTACAGTACGCTGGGAATGCCGTGCTAAGGACATCAGCAAGGGAGTGTTGCTGAGATACAACATCATGCCGGTCCACCAGATTGTTGTGGCTCCAGTCCGGGACCCAAAGAGCAGTCCTCGCTCCAAGGACAAGCTTGAGGTGGGATTTATTTATTTTTTTAATATATTATTTCTGAGATATTAGAAATGCACAGACAATGGCTGTTTAGAAGTTGTTTAAAGTGTTTTTTTTCCTGAGAGAAGTGTTCTGCAGGTTACGTAACAGTTCTTGGGGAGTTCATCTATTTCTTTGAAAAGGGTTGCACTGGGACTTCAGGGTGTTTAGGTTGGTTGTGTTGAGAGAGAGAGAGAGAGAGAGAGAGAGAGAGAGAGAGAGAGAGAGAGAGAGAGAGAGAGAGAGAGAGAGAGAGAGAGAGAGAGAGAGAGAGAGAGAGAGATATTATCTTAGCCTTAATCATCAGCTACAGGGGATCCACCATTTTACTTTCGGTCATAGAGACAGAAAAAACCTCAGTATCTCTTTGAAGGTCTTTTCATGGCTTTGGTTACTTTTTTGTTCTATACGTTTAAGATATTATTTCAATTGATTTGTATATCCAGGCAATATTTCAACCATTCATTGGCACTGGAGCAGCTTAAGGAGGTAACACTTGATGCGACAACCAAAGATGGGTCTTGGGTGATCCGGGCCGACAAAAAACCCATTCATGCTGCCAAGGACGTGACAGCAGACATACTTTTAACAGAAGGAAGTGACGTTGTGACGTTGTTGTCATGAATTCAGGATGACGTCCTTAATGTATAGAAAGCTTTGGACTAAATAACAATATACTGCACATTTCCAAATGTACGGGGAATGACCATAGTCTCGTTATACTGTACAACAGGGAACTCACTTAACCCTCGGCAGGAACAGACAGACTGGACTTGAGCAGACACATAGGTTTGGATTTTTGGGGGTGACACACAATATTTTAAACCTGTGCATTTGTCCTCCCACCTGAATTAAAACATAGAAGAAGCAGAGGACCTTTATTTTGAAAGAAACACTAGGACATAACTCACAGATGCAACAGAGCCTCTAACAGTGGCAGCTCTTTGTTCTGCAGCACTGTGTGGATCTCTTTTGATCCCCAAAATACACCAATTCCCCACACAAAAAAAACCAAACAGGACAGAAGAGTAAATCATGCATACGTGTGTTGACTCAGGGATATTATTAAAGTAGGAACTAGCGGTGAGGTAGTGATGCAACTAACCAAATATTTGAAAGCAATAAAGCATGTCTGAGAGCCTTATTGAATAACATTACGTTTATATTTGGATTTGGAGCGCGGTGAGACATATATATGTGTGTTTGTAGTGTTTTATTCTCAAAATGTCCCCCCGCCTCTTGCTTATTCCGCCCCCCCCCTTAAATGTTTTAACTACACTACTGCACAGAATCATCCTTACTGTTAGCACACATCTATAAAGAACAGAAACACAACCAATAGTAAAGAAGGAAGGGAATAGCCTGATTGAAATACACAGCTAAACGCAATTAACTAATTGGGACAGGTGAACCTGATTGAGACACAGAGGACTCAGGCCTTCTGAGCGGGTCCATTCCAGAGTAGGGATTTGGGCCAAACTATTTCCTACAGTCCATGGGGCAATAATGCCTGCAGTGTTTATCCCTTCAAACACACAATACAAAGGTGTGGACAGGGTGTGAGTATTTTTCCGGTAGCATGAACGTAGTCTTTGCCTCTTCTGTTATTTGCCTTGCATCAAAGGTTGGCCCTGCGAGACTAGCATTGAATTAAGGATTGTTAATCTATAGGCCAAGCATTTTAACCCTCAGTCACTTTTTTTTACCTTTTCTTACTGTTTAGATCAACTTCATCAAACCTGCCCTAGATGAACGCATGAAGCTGTCTATAAATATGTCGATTGGATTCTACTCACTGATAAATACTCTGAGCTTGAACGAGGAAGTGAAACTGTATGTGGTTTCGTGAATTGGTGCCGCAACATCTGATTGCACACTTGTTTTGAGAATACAGTTAAAGTAGCATAGAGCATTACTTCCTACAGTCACTTGCAAAACATTTGACTTTGAAAGATAATGAGCCGAAATAATGTTACATTATATCTACAATTTTTATTAAACAACAGCCATGATGCATGGATTGGTCTTATTGACACAACACTTAAAATCATATAATATTTTTGTTCCAAGCAATAAAAATAAATCTGACATGAAAATGTTTCCATGTCGACCAACCGTCAACAGTTAAGGTCTCTGTCGGTTGAGTTTGGACAGCAAACGTTCTGGAAGGTTCCGGATTTAATGTGACTGTAAATGCCCGGCGTTGCAGCCGGGGTAAGAGGATCAGCGGGCCTGACCTGGCCGTAGTCAGGACCCGGGACACGTGGACCGTCCTGTTACATCACGAGGGCTTGGGTAACACGTCGCAACTCATTGACCTGGCCACTGGGATGTGCATTCAAGTTGGATAACAGTGTGGATGTTTATGCCTGATGTCAAATGAAATGTGTGCTGTCATTTGATTGGTATTGCTTATTCTATTTGCCACTAGGGATCATTCTGACTAACCTCTTTTGATGTATGCAGGCTTAGGTCAAATAAAGGTATCCAGAAAGTAGTCCATTTTCATGTTAGGGAGGTCCCAGAGGTGTCTAACCCTTACTCTTAATATTTGTACTACTCTGATTTAATCAGCGTCCGATTTCCCTGTCTGATTTGTCTTCCTCCAGGGAGCGAAGGCCAGGAAGGCAAGTTCAGAAAGTCGGTCCAGCAGCATCCCCAAGGTAGCCAATACAGAAGCCTCCTGCTGTTGTTGATTTAATTGATGACAGACATTTATATTTATGACAGATGGATGCTCATAACCACATCTCTTTTCAAAACCCCTAGACACTTGAGACTTGAATAATGTATTCTGGGATAACGCTAATTATATATATATATATATATATATATATATATATATATATATATATATATATATATATATATATGAATACATAATTATTATTTTTACAATGGTGAGTTTGTTGTATGATTATTATGTACTCACAAAACTGCTGGTGTTTTCAGGTGAAGGGCTCTACAGCTGCGTTGGGTACAGCATTGAAGACATCGGCCATACCCCCCTCCCCTCAGGACATAGGCAGGTCAGACCCCCATCCCACCTCTGGATAGGTCCTAAGTCACAGTGATTGTCTCCTCCATTTATGATGGTCCATTTCCTATCTTCCTGTCGTAACCTGTGTGTGTGTGTGTTTGTGTGTGTGTGTGTGTGTGTGTGTGGGTGTGGGTGTGGGTGTGGGTGTGGGTGTGTGTGTGTGTGTGTGTGTGGGCGGGCCAGTTCTGGCCCACGAGCACCCTTGGAGGCGAGCGCCGCTGTCACCATCAAAGCCAGCTTAAGCAAGCCGCCCCGCCCGGTTGCCGCGACGACCGCCTCCCAGAGTACGCAGCAGAAGAAGACGGTGAAGCGCCGCCATCGACGCAAGAAGGAGGTCAGCGACCCCGTCGGTGGCCCCGTGGACGCCCCGGCCGAGGGGCAGGGGGCCGAGGGGCAGGGGGCCCCGGCCCGGGAGGGCAGCCCGAGCCCGGACCCCCACGAGAGGAAGAAGGAGAGGGGGGAGGAGCCAGCGGGGACCAGGGTCCGCAAGGAGCTCCCGGCTCCCAGGCCGAAGGGCCCGCCGTCAGACACCACCTCGGAGGACGAGGCCGGGGGCCGCGAAGACCGCAGCTGGAGCAAGGAGAGGGCCCGCAGGGGCCAGCGGCGCAGCGGGGGCGGCAGGGACAGGCCGCCCGGGCCTCGGGTGAGGCCAGGGGGGGAGCCGGGGGCAGACAAAGAGGCCCCCATGGAGCTCCAGTCGATGGGTTCCCATGAGGGCGGGGGCAGTGGGGAGGAGACCCGGAAGCCGCCGGAGTGCGAGGCGGGCCCGGAGAAGCGGCGCAGCAGCGGGGGTCCTCCAGGGGCCCCCAGCCCCGGCGGCAGCTCCTCATTGGCCGGGGAGGAGGAGCAGATGACCTACCAAGGAACCTACCAGGAGCAGGGGGCGGGGGGCGGGGACTCGGCCGTTCCCACGGGGACCAAACACTGCGGGGCCAACGGTGACACGGGGCAAACGGTCTGCTCTGAAGACTCTGACGCGGAGGTTTGCAGGTGTGTGTGTGTGTGTGTGAGTTTATGTTTCATAATGCATGATTTAATCGCTGAAATGATTGAAGTCATTGAATTGACTGATTGTTGTACAGAATCTGCCACTGTGAGGGGGAGGAGGAGTACCCGCTGATCACGCCGTGCTGGTGCACGGGGAGCCTGCGCTTCGTCCACCGGGCGTGTCTCAACCAATGGATCAAGTCCTCAGACACGCGCTGCTGTGAACTCTGCAAGTATGACTTCATCATGGAGACGGAGCTCAAACCCCTGTTCAAGGTACACACACACACACACACACACACACACACACACACACACACACACACACACACACACACACACACACACACACACACACACACACACACACACACACACACACACCCCTGCATGTCAACGGAAAAAATCACAGTTAAACACTCGCGTGTAAACGACGACTAAGATCAGATCAACTTTAGACGGCAAATTTGGGATTCTACTACGCACTTGAATTAGAACTAGTGGTACAGGTAAATAATCGGTAAAGGAACGATTCGCTCCTCCCACTGCATGTCCTTTGTTTCTGAGGTTCTCCCTTCTGCCTCTCTTTTCTTGTGTCCCCCTACCCCAGTGGGAGAGGCTCCACATGACCAAGGGGGAGTGGAGGAAGATCCTGTGTTCGGTGGTCTTTCACCTCCTGTCCCTGTCGTGTGTGACCTGGTCCGCATACGTTCTGTGTAAGAGGACCGCTGAGGACTTCCGCCTGGGCAAGGAGGGTCGGTACTGCACTGGTCCCACATGGCTGTACCAAACACACACGGAATTAGTCCTCCACAAAATAGGGGGCAGCATATTACCAGAAAGCTCCTGTTGGCCAGCGATTGTCAGCGTACCGGAGAGGGCGTCTAAGGCGTCTTAGAGTCGTATAGTATAACGCCACGTTGTGTGTGGAGCTCTGTCTGGGCAGCAGTGGATGTTAATGTCCACGTCCGATGGAGGGTTAAGCCTCTCTGACAATTATAATATAACGCCACGTGTGCTGTACATATCCCAAACAACATCGCCGATTGTAACGGCCAAACCCAACAACGTTGCTACTCATTTCCATTTTCCTTTTTGATTTCCTTTTTTCTATATATCCAACCAGGCCAGTTTGATTTGTAATTGACTGATTTGTAATTTTGGAAAATGTTCAATCATTCATTTTGAAATTGACCAAAAACAAATCATGAATTTTAATGTGAAACAAACCTTTAGAGACCCTTATGATCTGGGGTTCTGCTTTCCTCCCCATATTTCTGTTTGCTTGGTTAGGTGGGATAGCACTTCCTCATTGCACTAAGCTTGTATTGTGATTTACCTTTATTTGTATCCCACAGAATTCGATCAAAACGGGAGTACACCGATTCCACAAATATTTGTTGGTATGATAAAATGATATTCCAGAGATTAAGCAATAACCAGAACTCCCTTTGCTCTCTATTGCAGACCAATTGTGGAGATTGTCTCTCTTGAAGTACTACTCAGCAGAGGGTAAGCACAGACTAGGTTTAGGTTTCAAATAAAACACAGTAAATAACATTGCGTACACTACTGGGGGACACGCAACCATTTAGTCCGCTTGTGTGTTTGATTCCCTTCTCAGGTGTGATGGAGTGGCCTTTCTGGACCAAGGTGACGGTGGTGGGGATGGGCATAATAAGTGGCCTATTCTTCATGCACATCCAGGGTGGGGTCTACCTGCAGCTCTGGCGCCGCCTAAAGGCCTTCAACCGCATCATCACGGTGCAAAACTGCCCCGAGAAGGGCCTGCATCCCCCTCGGGACCCTAAGCCCCGGGTCAAGCCGACGGGGGACACTGTGGTGGTCCCAGTCGGACCCTCCCCTGCGCAAGTCCCAGAGGAGCAGATGGACTCTGACCAATCGCTGGAGGCCGCAGTTGCGCCTGTCTGAGGCTCCTCCCCGTTCCAAACCCTGTAGTCCAAAGAATGACTGAAATAGCCCTGCCCTCCGTAGGGTGGTTGATTTAAAAAGAAAAGGCGTGGTTTGGGTCTAATTGGGTGTGGTGGACATGTTCCTTCATGCTAATCCTGACCTTCTGACTGAGTCACCAACAAGAGGAAGAGTACAGCAGAAGGAAGCACAGGAATGGAGGTACAGGCAGAGACAATTTAGGAAATGGGGAGTCGGTTGGTTTATCACTACTGCAGTGCAAGTATAGAAGTACTGATGTTAAACTGGAGATCCCCAGTTGTAACTCAACTATTTTATATAGATGTAACGATGAAATGTAGCCAGTGACATTCAGTTTCAGTATTCCAGGCCATATATTTAATGTTACCCATTGTACGTTTCCAGTTCTTATCCCCGGTGTTTCCTATCTGAAGAATAACAGCCTCTGTTGATTGATGCAACTTATTTAGGCAACTTATGTATTGCGTTCATTGTGAAAAAAATTGAACTCGAACATTAATAATGACAGATCCACTTTCTGTGTCAACAAAATGTATTTTCTATTTCTAATTGGGTATGAAAATATTATTTATGCAAACATCTGCAATAAACAATAATAGATTCTGTCTTATGGCTGAGTGAAGTTAATAAGCGAAATGGCCGAAAGGGAGACGGCTCTATCTGCTCACATGTTGGGATGATTCTTGGGCGCCATCTGCTGGAAAACATTGGAAAGGTGGCAGAGTAGTGTCGACCCGAAGTCCTTAAAAGCCGACTAGTACACCACTTGGTGCATTACGATACCACAGTAAAAAGGCAGTTTCAAAAGGCTGCTTGTCCTGTTTTTGCCACAGAGCTCAGTCCGAGTCTGACTCTGACATAGTAGCAGCGTCCTCATCCTCCTGGCAGTGTGCGTCGTCTTCCTCTCCATCTTCAGCCTTCTCATCTTCCTTCAATTTGTCTTTACTAGAAACCTGCCGCAGCTTGATGTTAGGAAGCTTTTTCAGGTCCCCGGTCCACGCTCTTAAAACAATACAGAATATTGAGTCAAATCAGTGAAGTAAATCACGAGAAGTCAAACTCAACCAAACCTCTGGGTCTAAGATAGGCGTTTATAGAAAGTAAACACTTGCTGAAGATTGGCTGCCCTCCTTTTAAGGTTGAAAATGGTTATTTTGATACTTTCCAAAAGGGAACAATGTCAAGATCATTCTAAGTAGCCTTTGGGAGAATGTATAGACTTAAACAGACTAAGACATAACTGATTCACTGTACGTTTGTTAACATAAACTTTGGGCTCCAACCTGAATGTCTTCAAATTCTTTGCATTGATGATATCTGGGATCTCTGTAGAGAGAAGGGAAAAGATCTGTCATTTAACATTCACAACCAGAACAATGAACTATTTAAACTTGACTGATTGGAAATCCGTTTCCTTTGGAGATCAAAGTCATAATTTATTATTGAAACGGTAGTTTATTATGGCTAGCTTCAAACCCCAATCGTTTATCTGCCCCATTATAGTTGGGCCAAGTATAAGCTACCCGTGACCTAGCTCCACCATTAGCATTGGTTGTTGGCACGGACGGACCTCTTGGTAGGCAGCAAGTTAGCATGGGGAGATATTTTGGTCTCACAAAATACTGTTCCAGATCATTCCAGTCCATCGAAGAGACCAAGGGAGGAAGCATAGAAATATACAAGAGCCCCAACTCACCGAATCCATTGCTCTCGTACATTGCCCGCTCACGCTCTACTGTCTGTTTGATGGTTGTTTCTCTGGCTCCATGGAGTCGACCCTGGCGACCTTTTATTCCATTCACCAGCTCTATCTGTTCCAGCTCAGAGTCAAATCTGTGCAGGTACCTGAGCAAATGAAATAGTAGAATTTAGAAATGTGCGATACAGTTGTAAGAAAGCATTACGTTGGTATAAGCAGTCATTTTAGCTATGCCAAGGGATGGCTTGTTAGGTTACTTACATCTCAGTGCTTCATTTTACATGGTACGATTACAGTCAGGATCCTTTTACCTTTCAATAATGTCACAAGCATCTGTTTTTGAGAACGTCGCCTTGTCAGTCTCCAACTGTCCCTGGAACCATAACAGTTTTTCCCCTGTATAGTTACATGGACAGGACAGAAGCAAACACATTACTCAATGGAAGCCAGTGTCATTTAGGTCAATATTTGGTGTATGTGGGATTAAAAGAACTCACCAATACTGTTCAGCCGCCCTGCTTTCTCGTGTTTTTGTCTATAAAACATAACAAAAACTCTCAGCATGCCTTGTCAAAAGTACAACCTTAGCAATGGACTGTACCTTAACCACATTCAGTATTTAGATCTGGTTCAAATATGGTTCTCTTAAAATAAACTTCTGTTGAATAAGAAAAAAAAAATCGTTTTGCACTCAACCTGATCCTTTGTTAAGGTCTATTAGTCTTCTTGATGGAACAGTAGAAAAAATTGGTAAAATAGCTTTGGGGAGCATTGTTGGAGTGTGCGTGGGTGTGTGAGTGTGTGCGTGTTAATGTTTTTCCTTGTGCTTATGTGTTTGGATTTATGTTTAGTAGGCCTACTTACTCTTTATTATCTTTGTATTATTTGTCATTTCAAACTCATCGTTTGTTTTACAGATTATCCCTTTCATAAAATATGGTCATCCTCGTCTTCCCTTTACACATTTATATTCTGACTAAATGAGCTAAATCACTTAATATTTAATCTTTAAGATTTCCTTAGATAATGGGTAATCAAAAAACGAATCGTATACCTTGAACGTTTAGGCATACGTCTGGAAAATGACAACGTCTGAAAGTGCTCTCAATGTTCGGGAGATCTGGCAAAAAAATAACGCTAGCAGTACCAACCTCTCTTTTTTATCCAGGCGTATCTCTTCTCTTGCAAGATATGCAGCTTTCCTACTGAACGGATGGACAACTTTTTCAGGAGCCTTGCCCTTCTTCTGTGCTTTCGGCTGGAAAAAAAAACATCTTTATTTATTTGATACTCATTTGATAATTATTTTAATATAATAATAATATAATATAATCTATTTCAGTCAAGGTTGTTTGAATATATTGTTGTTACCATACCATTTCAACAGTTCCAAGCGTGGTTGATGACAACACGTTACTCCGGTGTTGATATGTTAGACGGAAGTGGCTCTGTCCGTCGTTAAACTGGGTCCGACTCATTCTCAAGACCATAAATTCAGATCTGTTAGTTCCGTTGGGCTCACTTTATTAGAGGCCTACCTGTAGATTAACTCCGCGAGAGACGGGTGTGCAAATTGGTTAATTTAAAGAGCTGCTAAAATATTTGGTTATTGTGCATGTTTTTTGTTGGTATTTTGCGTTTACATTTCTAGCATGTGCCAATGAAAATTCCTTTGTAAGGTCATTGTTGCATCTGTATTGTCAACTTTTTTCTTGATTTTCCATGATTCGTACTGTTATTTCTCGGATTGAAGTTAACATCGACTTCAACTCACATAAATTTGTGTGTGAATATTTATTTAGAAAGCCTTTTTCGCTTGACAGCATGTTGAAACTTGTCACGGCGTTGGGTTGCAAGATTATTTCTTGCCGTCTGTCGGCCCTAGCGTTACAAATGGAAAGTGACGAAATCGGTCCCATGCCATTATCTGATTGTAATTTGATAATGACAAAGATTGTCAAGGTTGAACTGATAGCCTCCCCAAAAAAGTATATATAACAACTGACAACTAACGTTAAGCTTCAAATTGGCACTAATTAAAATAGCTGGTATTTGCATACCTTTTATTAAAGACATCCAAGTGGCCTCATTAGCTGAAGTCGCTGACTAAAGGCAACTGTTCTTCCTTTCCCTCAGTTTACACAGCTCCGGCATGCTCTATGAGGCCACATACCAAAAAAGGAGGAATGTGATTCTACAGTGGCCCAGGCCCAGGAGCCACCAGACCTGTGGCTACAAGCACACAGCCTGGTACATTGCATCACATCCGAGGGAGTTATCTGACTGTGGGTGTGTGCCTCTTTAGTGGTGGTGTTTTTTTCCTTTTTCTATCTCTCGTTTAGGTGAGTCAAAGCAAATCAGGAAGTATGAGGCCATGACAGTGGAGAGAAACGTAGACACACAATGGCACCATGTCTGCTTTTACCGCTGCTTATGTAAGGCGAGGTCCCAGGGAGATGAGACCTGTGCTACTGTTGCTGTTACTGGCCAGTCTGGCCGGAACAGGTAGGGATGGAATGATTATTTGACTACGTACTCCTGATCAAACTTTCCCATAGTCTTACCAAAGTTCCTTAGTTTCCATGCTCACCAATTTTTGTGTTCAGTTTATGTTTAGTTGAATGATATGTTCCTGTGTATTGTTTAATCTAAGCTTGAGTAAAATTAAGAAAGGACTACAATTTACATTAAGAATGTGTTTGAAAAATGGGAAATATCATAGACCTACGAGAACATGTATCCTCTTGTGAAATGTTTCCTGTCACCCTTTTCCTGTGTTGAAGTCATTGGGTTCTGATAAATGCGGTGTGATAGACGACAAAACATCTGAAAACCTTATTGTTTTAAAATTGTTCTTATTGGAAGTGTGCATGACTTGTGATCAGATCAATTCCTGTTATATTAGTGGTACAACTGCTAGAAAGTAATACTGACATTTCATTAGATGGGTTTATCATGAATGAACTATCCATTATCCAAAAGTTAATATTTCATAATATTAAACAATCACTTAAAAGTCTCTGCACTCAATAATGTAGACTACATTGTTGTGTCCTGCATGTTAATTTACCGGTGAGCTACAGGGATCATCTTCCAATTGGTTTAGAATGTGTTATTATATACCTTTAGGAAAAAGTGTTACTTTTTCCTTTATGAAGGCCTTTGTTTCTTTCTTCATTCACTACTGACTACATTTAGTCTTTTCCGGGAAGGCTGTTCATAAAGTGATTCATTTTTCAAGATGTGGAAATCGTATATAATAATTGAAAGGGAATATTGATCCTTTGCTGGCAATGTCAGGTCAGTTTGATGATTACTCCGATGCCTCTGAAGGCGAAGAGGCAGAAGTCACCACTACCGACCAATCCTTCCCGGCAAGCGGTGAATCAGAGGATGACCAAGGTAAGATGTCGCTGTTCGTTGGTTGTTATACGGTATGTAATAATTTGTTTTGATCTGCCGAGACCTCTGAAAGTTGGTTTTACAGAATGAACTGTGATTATCTGTGTTTGTGGGACGTCCAGGTCCTATGATAACTGAATCATCTCAAGACCAAACGAATGACACGTGGATACCAGGTTAGTTCATGTCAAACATTTGCCAAGAAGGATTTCCCTGGAAATGGATCAGCTTCTGGTGTTTTTGTCCTGTTCCTATTTATAAATGTAGTATGTTTTGTATATTCTGTGGCTGGGTGATATAACTTGGTTGTTGATCGATTTCTTGAGAAATGTTAGCAATAAAATAAACAAATGTTAATTATGAGGATGATGATGATGATGATGATCATCATTATGATGGCCTTTCAACCTTGATGGGACTAACCTGATTAAGTAAAGGTAATATCAAAAAAAGATAGAATATGCTTAAATTAAGCACATTATTAACATCAACTATATGATTATTGTGAGTAGGGTTCTGATGAGAACGTTTATTATTATAATTATTATCATAGTCGTGGTTTCCATTTTTGAATGTGTTGTATTTTAATTAATGCGTCCTTTATGTTATTGTTGGTAAGAGGATCAAGAGATTGGTAACAGCAGTGACGCCGCTGAACCCCTGGAGGATGGTCTTAGCTTCACCATCATCCTGGTCCCCGTGGTGCTGGTGGTGGTCATCATAGGCATGATTGTGTGTGGCATCGCAATGAGCCGCAAGTGGAATCAGAAGATGACCACATCAGGTATATTAACCTCAACCACCACCTGGCCCACTTCCTCCTACACATCTAGATGTCTGTCCTCTTTCACCACTGCACCACCCAGACCCACTCTCTCCTACACATCTAGATGTCTGTCCTCTTTCACCACTACACCACCCAGACCTACTCTCTCCTACACAGATGTCTGTCCTCTTTCACCACTACACCACCCAGACCTACTCTCTCCTACACAGATGTCTGTCCTCTTTCACCACTACACCACCCGACCAACTCTCTCCTACACATCTAGATGTCTGTCCTCTTTCACCACTACACCACCCGACTCACTCTCTCCTATACAGCTAGGTATCTGTCCTCTTTCACCACTACACCACCCGACCAACTCTCTCCTACACATCTAGATGTCTGTCCTCTTTCACCACTACACCACCCGACCAACTCTCTCCTACACATCTAGATGTCTGTCCTCTTTCACCACTACACCACCCGACTCACTCTCTCCTATACAGCTAGGTATCTGTCCTCTTTCACCACTACACCACCCGACCTACTCTCTCCTACACATCTAGATGTCTGTCCTCTTTCACCACTACACCACCCAGACCTACTCTCTCCTACACAGCTAGATGTCTGTCCTCTTTCACCACTACACCACCCAGACCTACTCTCTCCTACACAGCTAGATGTCTGTCCTCTTTCACCACTACACCACCCAGACCCACTCTCTCCTACACAGCTAGATGTCTGTCCTCTTTCACCACTACACCACCCAGACCCACTCTCTCCTACACATCTTGATATCTGTCCTCTTTCACCACTACACCACCCGACTCACTCTCTCCTATACAGCTAGGTATCTGTCCTCTTTCACCACTACACCACCCGACCAACTCTCTCCTACACATCTAGATGTCTGTCCTCTTTCACCACTTCACCACCCGACTCACTCCCTTCTACACAGTTGCAACTGTAGTTTAAGGCTCTTCTATATTTTAGTTTTTAATAGTTACTTATATTCACATACATTTGGACTCCGGCTTTTTAATCTAATTTGCACACCATCGAGAACAGGAGTGGCTCTTTTACGCAGATTTTCTGTTGATCATGTAAATACATCTTTTTCTTTTGGTTTATTCTATTAGACCTATTTTGTACATTTTTGTGTATGTGTATATATATATATATATATATACATATATATATACACACACATATATGTACATATACACACACATATATATATGTGTATATAATATATATAGTGTGAATTCCAGCTTTTATTGCATTTCATCTTTTCTTGTTTGATTTGCACTGTTCTTTTGTTAAAAGTTTGTCTTATCTTTGACGTATCTCATTGTTTCCATAGATAAAACAAATGATTCATATATGCAAGCAAGCAGCACAGAGAAGGTACCGATGTAAGTACAGAACTCTCGATTGCTTTGTGTAAAAACTAAGCTGCTTTTTTATTATTTTTTGGTTTGTTATTTTAGTGCAATTTGTGCAATCTCTTTTTAGGCCTCAAGGGTAACACGGTTGAATGCACAAAACGTCACTGAAACATTGTTGATGTCAGTAGTATTCCAGTGAACCACTTAGTCATTTTGGTTTGACTCACATTCTTGTCCATACCTGTTTTAGTCCACTTTGTCTTCCTTCCAGTAGCCGTAGCCTTCTTTATTCACCTCGGCTCCTCGTCTTCTAATTTGAAAGACACACTACAATAAGTGTCTGTAAAGTTGAAAGTGATATCTCGGAATGATAATATGGCCCATAAGTTCAAGAAATGTCTATTTTTTTTTTATATGGGTATTTCTACTTGAAGGGCAGATCACATGTTTACTATCAAGCCAATTTTGTCTAATTTGACAACCTTTAAATCTTACATCATATGTTTCAATTTCTAAATAATCCAAAAATGCCCAATACAAGGAAGGTTCTTAAAACATTATCTGCAAGTAATCTGGAAGAAATGACCTAAATCTTGGAGTGTGGATACAGAGCTGTTTTAATGTCAACAAATGGGCCTAGCACTAGATGATGGCTTGCCGAAATGCCTTTTTTATGTTTTCCATGTTTGAAAATAAGCTTAGTTAAAGGTTGGGTATGGGATTTGCGAAACACCGTCAGATTTTGAAAATACACAACTCAAATGGTCCTACCCCCTCTCCTTCAACGCGGACTCTGATTCTACCCATTCCAAGTACATGGACGCGCAATCATGCACAAACGCGAACACAGATGCACGAGAGAGAGCCAGGCTAGCTTGGTTGGAGTTTAGGGTTGTCTTCTAGTGCTAGGTCCAAATGTGGATTAGCTAGTTAGCTAGCTCCAGTAGCTACTACAGGATAACAACAAACAGAAGCTTGCTCTTGGTCACGAGCTTTGAGTACGTGCACGAAGGGGTCACGCGCGGGGAGCGGGGGAGGGGGAGTGCAGTCTGACCGTTTGATTGACGTACTTACGGTCCAATGCCACTCGGTGGTTCTGGAAATCATTGGCTGGAGTTTTTCGAGCCCTGTCCGTTCCACAGATGATTGACTTATTTAATTTTCATGTCAGTACTTCTAACTCAGTGGCTGTAAGTGGGTTATGATAAGTATTTCAAGTAATTTTGCAAAAATGGCCAAAAAAGAGAATTCCATACCCAACCTTTAATCTATCTATGGTAATATGGTAATTCCCCCATCCATTAATCCTCAAAGATTGTTCATCACCGTGAATTTATCTAACCACTAAAATGACTGCCACTTCAAAGTAGTGGGGATGTTGAGAAAATAAAATTATTAAAGCTATTTAAATATCCTGATGTAACCATTCATGAAATAACCCTAATAATGCAGACTAGACAAGATTATAATCTTTATTTAGTCCTTTCACTTGGAAGATTCTTGTGTGTTCAAACCGTGTTTTCTGATCTCCAGGCCTATGTTTGACGATGACATCCCCTCCGTGCTGGAGCTCGAGATGGAGGACATGGACCAATGGGTCGAGAATAATGGTATGATTCTTTAAATCAAAGACAGCTATGAGGTCACCAATACCTGAACCTCCGTAGTTTTTTAGAACTAAAAATAAAATTGGATACTAAGTATAAAAAATATGCGGTTGAGAACTTCTCAGAGATGAGTGCATGCTTAATTCAGGGTTAGACTTTTGATACTCTGAGCTGAGCAAAAGTTTTAAAACCCTGGCTACGGCCCCAGTAAAGTGAAACAAAATGCAAATACTGTCACTAAATACGAGACGCGAGACTGACATTATACAGCAGAGGTCGCTATTGCACAATTTGTTAAAGATTATGCTGTGAGCCCTAGCAGTTCATTAAAATTAATGAAGAAATAATTAATTTCAATGTTTGAAGGGAGTAAATATATATGTGATACAATTTAGTTAGCCTTTAAAATCAGATGATGATTAGGTTTTTAAGTTGTGTTTATAAGTAAATAATTTAAGGTAGCCTAGCCAGTTGGAGAACAAACATACATAGTAAGCATACGTCAAATGTTCATGCCGATGCTCTAACAGATAATTAACCCAATGGAAAGGTCAATAATAATAGCATGTATTGAGATGGCAATTTGTGTAGACACGTTGAGAGCCAGGCAAGGTTCATTGGTCAATGAGGCCCAGCACCATTGATCTTGTGAAATCACTTGTTACCAGCAAACAAAGTTCTTTCATTCACCATATTGTTTTGTCGCATGTGTTCCTGGTGTAATCTAATCTCCTTGTCAGTACTAATTAGTACAATAAAGGAGCTAAAATAAAAACATCCTAACATCTGTCTCAACTTACATCACAGATGCCTGGCATTTTGGTGTAATGATCGTCATGGATGACAACAGATGAGAAAGTGTGTGCGTGGGTGTGCTTGTGTCTGCATGTGTGTCTGTGCGTGTGTGTGCGTATGTGAGTGTTTGTGTGTGTGTGTGTGTGTGTGTGTGTGTGTGTGTGTGTGTGTGTGTGTGTGTGTGTGTGTGTGTGTGTGTGTGTGTGTGTGTGTGTGTGTGTGTGTGTGTCTGTGAGCGTGTGTGTGTGTGTGTGTCTGTGAGCGTGTGTGTGTGTGTGTGTGTGTGTGTGTGCGTGTGTGTGTGTGTGTGTGTGTGTGTGTGTGTGTGTGTGTGTGTGTGTGTGTGTGTGTGTGTGTGTGTGTGTGTGTGTCTGTTTATACTGGGGAGGTTCAAGGTCCAATCGGCCCACTGAGGACCTGTATCAGTCACACACTGTTTTTTTTCCCAGGGTTTATTTGCAAAGCTGCACATGTCCAGGTTAAAATGTGCCACCTACCTAGATATTTGGATAGAGAAGAGTAGGCCTACTCTATTTGGTAACTTAGCAGCTATTTATTTTTCCAGGACAGTGAATCTCTGAATCAAATCATAATGGTCAGCTCTTCATTTGTTCATCATTTTCTATTTTACGGTATTCTGAAAGAAATACAAATGTTGAGGCTGTTTTCACCAACAAATGATTTGGAAGCATTATCATTTACGACGATTTGTATTCAATCTCTTTCTTCTTGTGTTTCTTCTCTATAGCCTAACGAAAATAAAAACTGCTGACACCATCCCTCCCTGGAAATGTATTTACCGAAAAACATTCTCTTTTCAAGCAAGGACCCACTGTTACCTATACATATCACCAATACCTATTTCAGTCAATACCTTGAATATGCAAATAGCTAGACCACATAATAATGCCTTTTATTAATTTTTGAATTTTCCATTCACTCAGTTTTGTACTTGTTTGTCTGTTCCTTGTTTATTTATTGTTTTCTATGTGTCCGTTGCCTTTTTGTATTTGGCTGTCCATGCTAATTACATGGAACTGCACATGTGACGTCTGCGTATAATACTATTAGTTTGGAAAAAGTCTGACTGTAAGTAAGTCTTAATCTTCTATTTTCTGCTTCAAAGATTGTTTTATCTAATAAACTATGACTAGAATTAATTATTGTGATGGATAATAATTAATAAATGTAATGATTGGTAAACAAAAAACAAATACATAAAAATAGTGGTATTTTTTACAATGCGTAGGCAATATGTCAATCTAGAATTTTCCAAACAGTGCTTCATTCTGGCTCAACTGGTTTGTATGTTGGTGAGACTGAGAACCACATTATTCCATGATGGATTGGATTGAAAAACAAAACAAAAAAACTAAAGAGGAGAAAGACTGCACGAAGTCGTAATTTGTTGCATTGAAACTAATATAATTTATGTCAGAAATGTTAGATTGGCCGGATTTCTACAACACAATGTAACGTACAAAATACATTTGCATATTTTAAATGTCGGAGCCGAGTTTGTTGGCCGAACTTTTAACTCTTTATCTTCAAAGATACGCCCAGATGAGACATACATCTATTGTTTAATATCTGGAAATATTAATAAATAAATAAATAAATATATAACGATTTTTTATTTTTTTTTATAACCATTTAACTAACAATGCAAGATACTCACTAGCAGATGGGTTTAGATCGTTTGATAAAAAAACGAATTGTATATATATCAACGTGGGGAAATTTCTTTGTGTATGTCAAATCATGGGAAATCCAGGGAGTAATTCCCCCTCAAAAAATCACCCTGGAAAAGCAACAGACTAATAGGCCTACATAATGTCAAACAAACACGTTTATTATAATATTTATATAGAATATGGATGCTTTTAATGAGTTCCAGGTGAAAAGCATAGACCCCCCCCCCCATCCTATATTAATTAAAGCCTGCCAATTAAACAAATGTTTTCATTTTGTGAAAGGTGACTTCACAGCCGTCTCCCATCCAGGCACATTTCAAGTATTATGTACAAAGACATCATATTTCAGCGCCACATGGTGGACAGAAATCCACATCATCACTTCGCGACACATTTACGAGTCGTTGGAAAGAAATCGGTCCAACTATCCCGGCAGTTCTTGAAGAGGCGATGAAAGGCAAAGCACATTTTCAGTCTTGGATGTAGCCTCCTCTCACAGTCGGATGTAGATCACTGTTACTGAAGGAATTTAGTGAACTCGTAGATCTGGCCAGTCGTCAGCGTGACAGACCCACTGCTGTCGCCGTGTTTCGCTAGCTGGCTCACGCAAATATTGGTTGCTATCGTTAAATGCATTGTACTAACGACAGGGGATAGCCAACCGGCTAGCTAATTGCCTTCTCCGTGTTAGCATGTTAGCAATGCTAGCGCTAGCTACCTTCGCTTAGCCACAGAGTTGTTGTGTTGGTGGGAAACCAGATTGGAAAAAAGCGGAGATAGCATCGCAGGCTTTAGCATTGGACACAGCAGGACTCGGAAGATTTCATCATTTACAATTGGAGTGAAAAATAGACGCATGCAAACGAGTTTGTTTCTTCGTTTCCACGTTTCCAAGGTAAGCAAAATAAACAACAAATCACCTGAACGCAAAATCCGAACTACAATGCACTAATATCGGACGGATCGTGGGCCGAGTGTAGCATCAGTTAGCTTTAGCCAGCGGGCTACACTATTCTAAAGCCTGTGGACAAGCTAAGATAGTCTATAAAGTGAACTTATCATTACTTCTCAGGACCCTACGTTCTTATTGTAGCAAAGGTCAATATATGTCGGTATAAAATACATTACTTAAAACACTTAGTACATTTAGTTTATGTATGTTTTACTCCACAACACATTGTGGAGGAACTTGGTACCCTGACTTTTCATCTGCTTGGAAGACCGGACTGAGTTATACACAAACTGTTTAATATGTTCTAGTAATGGAACTAATCAATTCGAAAGGTATAGCATAGATAGCCGACGTACGCATGGATAACATGTGTAACATGCATTTAGGTATAGAGGCATGCTACTAAAAACTGGCGTTGGAAGCATGACTTGTAATGCTGTGATGTATTTATCCTCGTTACTTTGAGGAATGGGCTTAACTTTTCCATAACTATCTTTTAAACGACGCTGATCAACAATCATATTGAATTGAAAAGGTAATTTAGAGATGTACACAGCCATTGCGTTAATGTTTTTGTTGGTTGGCGCTTGGATTAAACATATACTCATGACAGCTAAATGTTCATTTACAACAATATCATTGTTTCTAGGGTGAGTTTAGTTATTTGAGTGTCTGTCAGACTGTAATCGGGTGTACTTTTGGCGTTGTGTGCGCTGTAGAAGGGTTATCTCTCCTGACACATCCACCTGCTGAGCTAGAAAATCCGCGTTAAACCGACAATATAAACTCGAGTATAGTTGCTCAGAAATGGCGATAACGTTAACTGGGCTAATCAAAATTCGAACATTTGTTATAAATCAAATCACCATGCCATAGCAAAATGTGTATCATTCATATTTTACTTTGCTAGATGCAGAGATACCCCACGTGCATCGGGCAAAAGCCAACACTCTGAAGTGAGAGGGCAGGCAATAATCCTTCCATTGTCTTTCACTTTGGAGTACATCGTCTACAAAAACTAGATGCATGTTTTTTGGAAGTTGGTTATGAACAGTACAGCTCAAAACAATTAAAATTGGTGCCTTAATGTTGACATTACAACTAATGGCCATTAACTATACGTAAAATTGTAATCAGGGAGCTTATACCTGGGGTATTATTGAAAGCTGTTTGCCTATTTAAAGTTTCACCTTTTCCCTTTCGATTCTTGGAGTTGTAGCTCCGTTAACAGGAGCTAAATGACTGGTAATACCAGATTTTGATGAAGGAATAGCGGCAGTGACCACAGCACATGGCTCAGTGCAAGGCCTTTGGTTAAAGTGTTGAAGAAAAATGTAATGGGCTACATTGCATCTTTGATTGACGTGACCGTATTAACATTTCTTCCATGGGTTTTGTTTAAATGTAGTTTCGAATAGGTCTACAATTTCAATATGAGGGATTGTAAGTGGTACCTCTTCCGATAGTTCTTCTTACATGGCCCATAAATGCAACTGGTGTAGCACTGGATTGGACTGATGTCCACATCGTTCCTTTCCCTTATCAACTGCCCTGCAGCCTGTCCTTTCACACAATAAATCATATACATTCCCTGGTTCGAACATGTGTTCTCTTTCTACTCACTTCACTTCCCTATACCTACATGTGCTTCTGTCTTTTCTCTTCATGGACGTCTTGATTTTGTTATAGCAAAGCTTTTTGCACAGTGAATAGATAAATTACTCGTACAGTAAATGTAATGGGCACACAGGTGTTTTATATTACTCATGGGACCAAGTTAAGTGTCTCTTACTAATTGAAATGCATATTATAAAGAAGAATCCAGCACCAGAACATAAGGCATGCATTTATTTTGAATTGTGACTGGCCCCCACTAAGTTTTTGGTGTGTAGGATAGGAGTGAGGAGTGTGTAAATAATTCAAGGCATTACCACACAGTGCTGGATTGGGTCATGAGCAGAGGGAAGGAATCTCAAAGGCATTCAGTTTTGATGCTAGCCGTGGCGAGAACACAGTGCCTGACGTAGCGCTGGGACAAATCAGAGATGTGGAAAGGGGACAGGGCAGTTCACGTGCTACAAGAGACCTGATCATACTTGAATTGGTCTTTCCTTTTTTGGGGGTTGTTGGGACGCAGGGTCCAACATCTACTTCTTTACCTGCCAGAGTGGAAAAATGTAATGGCTAAGTAATTGTTTATTTTTTTAATTCTTAGCTTATTCTTGTGGCATGATTGGAACAAAATGACAATTGGTATTTTCATCCCAGCCCACTGCTTTTGTCATGATTCTAGTATATGTGGGGTACCCTCAGCACTTGAAGACGATACTTCCCAGCACTTTAAAGTTGATCTACGAGCTTCCACCGTCACTGACCCGCTTTGTGATCAGAGAAGGGTGTGCTTGAATGTGCTGGTGCTCTTAACTCTGACCCCCTCATTCTCTTTTTCCATGTCTTGCCCAAACACAATTGTATCTGTCCCTGCCACCCCCTCCAACCCATCCCCCAAACCGATTCCCTCTCAAAAGCCCACCAAAATGTTTCAAGTGGTAGTGCTGCTGTAGGATGAAGCCCCCTTTTTTTTTTTTAAAGGAAGCCCTCTCCCAGTCGTTGTTCTATTGACATGGTAACTCATTGTGTGTGTGTGGGCTTCTCCAAGGCTAGTCCGTGACCTCCTCTCATACCATTCATTTCTACATCAAGACCTGGATAATGTGCCTCTATTACTAGATTTGTAACCCTCGTCATCAATGTACCTCATAGTCAGACTGCTAGCACTTTAAAACCAACACAAATAATCATTTTTCTATTATTTCTTTTGGTGTTAAAGCAGCAACTGGTCAAGGCAGTGAGCTATTGGAAATGTATGGGGATAATATATTATGCAATGCAGGATGTCAAAACCTATTCCAAACTGTACAATCTGCTCTAAATGTGCACTTCAAATTGCACAATATACACTTTGGTAGTCCTCTAAACTAATTGCATTCAACAAACAATTGAATGAATTCAATGCACATCCTCCTTTTTTGAATGAACACATCAACTTTTAACATACAAATGTGACCGTGCAGTAAAAACCGATATGATTGGTGCCTCTCTGCCTTGAAAGAGACAAATTCAACTCCTCTTTTGAGCACTGAATTATTTACTTGAAGCAGGGATGGCGTCAGAGCTCCCTGTAGGAATGCTTTGAGCAAGGCACACAGGGAGTTTCACAGACCCACATTCTTAAGCAGGGCAACCCCAGAGCATTCATTGATCCAAGTATGTTTTTCTGTCTGCATTGAACAGTCAAATGAGAAATTGCCAAAGGGTCAGGTGTTTATCCTTTTAGGTATTTACCTAAAGCATTAATGATTTACAAAATAATGGTGAATATTATTATGATATTTATATTCCTAAAGGTTTTAAATCAACGGCTGTAAATGTATTATTTATACCCTCTCACTCTTCTATAAACAAAGAATTACATGATTGTATTTGAGCAATGTTACAAGGCGTTTACTATTTTTATTAAATCAATTTAAAGCTCTACTACAGGTGGCTGTGTGCAGGGGGACTGGGGGCAGCTGGCAGCTCGATCAAAATGCCTTAAGGTGTATTAAAGAGGGTAATCCTTCACAGACAGCGCTGCAGTTGACGAAAGCGAGCGAAGCCAGGCAAATCTCTGTCCAATACCTTCCTGCTGCCATCTCATCTCGCCACCTTCTGTGTGGTTAACAGGGTCTATTCTGTGTGACCACATTTCCTCTCCTCCCAACACCTCGTGCTCATCTGCCTTCCAGATGACACTACACAAAATAAAAGGCCGTCTTTTACACGTGCCTGTTTTTTCTTCTCTTGTCCAAAGGCTGTTGTGAAGGTCTACACTAATATGGTAGCGTCACCTGAGACGTGGTACTGTGTAGAAGCGGTATCGCCTCTATTGTCAAGGCGTTGAGCAAGGCAATAACAATAAATGTAACACATGGGGGGACTTTTTGGTAGCTTGATGCTACTGCCGTTAAAACAAGCCCTCTGTTGTCGACTTTGAAGGCGTCTGGCTCTCGCTCTGTTGCTCAGCGCGTCAAAGGCCATGTTGTACCACCCAGTACGAGTAAGCTCTCACCCGGTTTTTGTATACGACCAGGTTCACAGCCTTGTCCAATATGTCTGTTCCTTTTTTATAAATAATAAAAACTCCCCCCCTTCTCCACTTCCTCTTGATACTTAACTTAAGGAGCTTCCTCACAATTCCATTTCCATGCTGTAGCCTATGTTGGCTCTGCAAAGTCACTCTTTAACTTGTTTGTTGTGCATTTCTAACTGAATCATGAGTGCTAGTAGTTACATTTTTCAAGGTTCCCATGGTAGCAGTTCAATGTCCCTTCTTGCTCCTGTTAGCCCCCTGTACCTCCAGGTTTATTCAGTTTCAAGTACATATTTATCTTTCTAAACGTTTTTATTTCATGGACTTTCTTCGGAAGTCCATCTATGTAGAGTAGAATTCTTAACTTTAAAATAATATTATAAATGCTACTGATTGAACAGGAAGGAAAAAATATGAACAGGATCGTCTTAATACCAGGGGTCCCCACTGAAAACTTGATCTGAGGAGTGGAAAGTGCTTTGAGCGATGCATCCAACCCCATTGCACTTATAAGACACCCAACAACACTATAGTTGAATTGGGAAGGAAGAAATCCCTCTTTATCGAGCCCAGCAGAGCATAGCCGTTTGATAAGTTTCTGACAGGTTAAGTGTTGCTCCGGATGTCTTTTTCTTAACAAATGTGTGAAGAGAAGTAGCAGAAGCCAGCAGTCCTTCTTTCTATATTGGTGTACCACAATTACTGTTGATGTTTTTGTGGTTGCATCATTCTGTTGTTGTAATGGTTATGTTCGATGTAAAGTTGTGTTTTTATGTTCTGATTAGGCTGCCTCCCTTTGCAATCAAAAAAATGTAAGTGCTCTAGAGGACTGTTAGGACTCTATTGTATATTCATGAAGATGTTTACCATTAATTGCAGTTTGCCATTAGTAGTATAAAATAGTCTCATCAGAAACCGAACTGGCTTGTTAAATTCAGATTAGATTTATAAGGTGATAGTTTATGGTATTGAAAAGGGTGTGAAAACTGTCTAAACTTGGAGGAAGAGTGGTTTGTAAGTGTGGTTGCAAGGGAAAGGGGGGTGCATTCCAGAATTGCTTTATGAAGTGTCTTTGTCTGCTCTGCTTCGTAGTTTACAGCTACTCCACACACTCTCCCCACTTGAGGATACGCTCTCCTAACGCTAAAGCCTGATGAAAGTGTCTGATTTTACTAAAGCTGTCAAGTTCTGATCAGATGGTCGATTGGTTGGTCGATATATGCACTTGTGGACCAAATTCTCTTTGGTTGGACAATTGCTGGTGTTACTTTCACAAGGAAAAAAACACTTCCATTATTTGCAGGAATATTTTATTTTTGAGTGATAGGCTATATTGGGTTAGAAATAACATTATTTATGAATACAAATTATAGTCAGGGTTACTTTCCGTCATAATAATTATTGCATGGTTTAATAGACCATAAGTCAGGAGGTCATAACACCCCGGTTTTCCCCACTTTGAACTCGTCCAACTTAAGGATGACTGCTGGTCTACTAATACTGAACATGTTATCTAGTGAACATTTACTCGGCTACAAACTTTTTGACAGTCAAATGCGTCTTCCATCGGGACCCATTATATTAAACCCATAAGATAACCTAGAATCTAAGTTTCCGACCTGTTGTCTGTCTTCTACGTTCCCTGTGCGGTGCTCCGTAGCTCGTCTGGTGTGACCCGCTTTTACTTTGAATCTCCACTATAACAGAGTCAGACTCGAACCATGGGTGGATGTGAAACCCACTTACTTCCTACAAACTGCACTGGCGTGATATTTAGGGTACCAGGTAGAGAAGACTGCACTGTGATACAGATACTTTTATTCCCCCCCCCCCCCCCCATCAACAAATTGGTCTGAAATCACTGATTGGTAATCAATAAATATTGGGCTTTTCCAAATCGCCCTCTCCTTGGTTAATGGAGAAGTGGTTCAAGTGGAACTCCATTAAGCTCGACAAGCCCACAAGGACCGATCTTACCCTTCTTGGGTGGCTGCGTTGTATATAATGCTTCATGATGAGAGTGACCTGCATTGTTTATTCTAAGTCATTTGGCAAGGTTCCAACGTTTGTTGAAAATGCGATATGAAAATGCTTCATCAATTGTGGGGGGCCCATTAACGCATTGAATTATCCACAGATAAACATTTAAGAAATACAGCCAGTCTAAACTCTTTAATAATTTCAACTCGGTTGAGTCTCTTGCAGAATACAATGGGCTCATCTCTGTCTCAATATTGTGCGCGGATGTCTTGGCTCTCATTTAACATGCCATGTCATGTTTATTGTTAATCAAGTGTTTACCTGCCTTGGTCTGTTCAGCCTCTTAAGACCTCCAAGCCTCCACACCTACTGAATATAACCCTGACTTGGTTAGGTTATTATAAGTTAACACACCTATAGAACCAAGCCCTCTGACTAGCTGTAGGTTATAAGTTCAAAGGTGCTTATTGTGAGAATTGGTAATGTGAAAAAGTTTGGTGGTGGTGTTTTTTTTCTGGAGTAAATCCAAGTTAACTGCTGATGATCGCTTTTAATGGTTAAAGGATTTTGCCGGTTTGCTATGACCCCAGGTTAATTCTTGACATTGGTTACGTCTAGTTGTAAATCATCCGCAAACCTGGTTTTGTTAGGTATTTTCTCCAATGATGCCCACAAACAAACAAATCCACAAGTTTAGATCCTGTGTTCACCCGCCACTACGTGTGCTTACGGACCTGTAGAGACGCGGGAGGAGCTCAGTTACCGGTAGAAACGTAAAATGTCCTGGTCACAAGCAGTGAATTTTGGATGGGGAAAGTCTTGTTCTATATGTAAATACAACCGCAGAGTACGTCATTTTGATTTAGTAAATGCTGCATTCAAATCAGTCAAATTTGTTGTGGCTCTCTAACATGGCTCAAGTGAGTCTTATGATTTGGGTAGGAATTCTCGTTCACATAGGCACGGCCAGTATTTTCATTAGGACGTCTACTAAATTGGTGTATAATGGAATGGGTGAGAGACAGTTTGCCGGTAGGAATGAATTTCCTAAAACATTTAGTCCGGTCTTAAATCCAATACCCCTGCAGCCGGCTTGCTAGGCATTGCTGAGCAGAGCTGTCAGCAACTGGGTGAACCATTTTGGACTTTTATATTTAGACTATTTATTTAGTCCCGTCTAATCCATATGCCAGCTGTCCAATTTAAAAGGCATTTAGTTGCACTGCAAAGGCATTACCAGGCTAACTCAATGTAATCGCAAGCTACTGTGGCCCTGTCCATCTGCCCTGTTATAGCCTCATAGGCCCTGGGCAAGTGTCCTGCCTTGGTGCACGGGGCAAGAGGGACCCAGGTTCGTAGAAGATATTTATACACTCACTCACTCACTCTTTTTACTGCTTGGATTATTAATCAAGAGGAATAACCCCCAATGTTGGCTCATATTTTTAAAGGAAGTCTACTAAATGTCAATTTAAACCATTAATTCATGGGTTGATTGTGTAGCTCCATGTACCAAGTGGAAAAGGAGGAATTCCCGACACGTTACCCAGATGATCCTAGATAAATTTTACAAACCTGAATTTCACATCCTTTGAATAGATTATTCTTGCATCCACACAATTGTGTAAGGGACATTTTGTTAGAAATGATTGCACTATCTTTCAGATATTTCTCACAGAACACAATAGGAACCATTAGTTAGCCTGTGGCCAAAATCTGCTGCATTATTCTGTGTGGGCTTTTTTTTTTATTGGACATACAGGGAGAGCTGCCTCCAATTGTAAGGATAGAACTGTACCACCTCCTCGATTGCCTCACACAAAGCCCTCTGGGAGATGGAGTTCTATTCCTAGAAGCCTCTGGGTTACCATTTGACACAGAAATCAAAATATTTCCTCCTTTCTTGTATTGGGAACATGTAACACTGAGTACTTCGATATAAAATACAAGCCTGTTGTTGTTGGTGTATGAGGCAGGTAGTCCACTTCAACCAAAGATGTTGATGGTAGTCTTTTCTTGGGAACTGGGGAAACGTGTTGGATCACTGTTGCTGTTTCATTGCCATCTTTAGTCAGGATTGACAGAACTTTGATAGGCTTCAGTTTAGGGATCGACCGATATATCGGTTGGCCGATATTCATGTTTTTTACGTGTATCGGTATCGGCCGATACGCGGCTGATTTTCGCCGATATTTTTTCGCTTTTTTTATTTTTATTTTTTTTATTTTTTTTACTTGTTCTACCTCTCCTATTTTTAATATTGGTTAAATATTGCTCATCTAATTTTTCTTACTTGTTTTACCTCACCTGTTTTTACTATTTGTTAAATATTGTTTTTTATATTGAAGTTCAATAAATGTTCCTTTTTTTAAATTGAGACTTGTAACATTTGTTATCAGTGTAATTTTTATGATTGAGGGAGCAAAAGCAGTATCGGCTCTAAATATCGGTATCGGCGTATCGGAGTATCGGCTAAGGCTGATGAAAAAATATCGGTATCGTATCGGCCCTAAAAAATCTGTATCGGTCGATCCCTACTTCAGTTATTGGAGAGCACAGGTTAATGGAGGTTTTCACAACAAAGAAAATCCTTATGCTATCAAGCGCAAAATGAGCAAACGGCCTTCTGCTTTACGTCAAGATGTCTCAACAAAAGATTGCGCCCTCAGTTTTGCACAGGATTTCCTAACGGCACAAAAGCCTTAGTCTGCATAGCATTGCTCCTCACTATACGTCTCCCTTAACTGACCAAGCCAAACAGCATTTCCATTTTCTCTCTATAATCCAAATAATGGGCCAACTGCTCCTCGGGTTCTCATTTCCAAATCATGCGTGGTCCCTAAGCAACCAAGGTGTCTACATCCCCCCACCCCCCCTTCCCCAATCCAAAAAAATATTTTAAAGTATCAGCCCATCCCTGCTGGACTTTTTCGGTTAAATTTCGGGTTACTCTCTACACATGTAAACCCAAATATAAGCCGATTTATTCAGACACTTCTGGAAACCCGGGATTGGCCGTTTGGTGTGTTCTCGCAGCTGCCCTTAATCTGCATCGTGTCCAAAGCGTTGAATGAACCTGCTGACCTCTAATCAGCATTTGCTCTGTATTGGGATCACTTGTTCAGCAGTTTGGTTGTTGATTGGTGGTTATTTTACTGCTATATGTTGTGAATGTTGGCTCTCTGTGTCTATTTTAATGTTTTCCTATTTACAGCATGTATGCTTCAAGCAATGACTTCACTTATGGCTCGCAGGCAAGACTTTATCATTATGCTCAATGTCTCTTTGACGCCAGTTGAAGCTTATACAACAAAAGGACCTTTCTCTTTCCGTCTTTCCCCTCAGAGACCTGGACACAAATGTGTTTCTTCACAGCTGGCTAGTTTATATATGTTTTTCTTCGCTGGTCATGTCTTAGCACTCCCTCTGTCTGGGTACTCTAACATCCACCAGCTGCCTTGTGCTACTATATTACATAACGAACAGCGAGTATTTTGCAACTTTTGCAACCCTTGTGCTTGATTTGCAAATAAAGTCCATATGCCTCAGAGTCATAAAGCCCAATAAGAGTTCTTCCCCTGTGTCCACCACCCCTCCAGTCTCACGGTTATCCCATGTCCACCAGCTGGGCTGCTGGTCTCTGCATCCTTACTCACTCCTCAGGATCGCTGTGTCCTCATCCATCGCTGTTGTCCCAACACCATCCGACTGCAATTCATTATTTTTTTTAACACAAACAAGCTGTTTTTGAATGAACCTTTATACTTACTGATAAACCAACATTCGACAACTCAATGCACGATGCCTCACTCATTGTGCAAATATCTGTTCACTGTCCTCATCTGGCATTGTTTTGTACTATCTCTTGATGCCTTCAGTGCCAGGCCTTAATGATTTCATCAGGCAGTTTCTACCTGGGTCACATTATCTGCCACATTCTTTTCATGCTTACCATGTTGAACATGTGGGTGTAGTTAGAAGGGTCTTGGGGGGCCTCGGAGTGGGGCCCACAGAGCTTGAGATCGTCTTCTTGATTGTGAGTTTCATGACTTTCCACGTTTCAATGTGATTCAGTAAAGTCTTCTTTAATAAAACCATGTTGGTGAATGTTAACATTGAATTGGTAATGTTGCACACATTTGTATTTATTTATAAAGTCACATCTACATGCAGTAGAATCAAGGTTACAAATGTAGATTGTTTAATTAATAACGCAGTAATGTATTAAAAGGGGGTAGCACAAAGGATGTAGTGTACCTCACTGATTCACATGCACACCACATCGTTTACTTTTCAGTGTGATCACGGATCAGTGTTCAGGATTGGCCCGTCGGTTGGAGAGTATGTACGGTCTCTCTGGGGTTCATTTTGGAGGATAAACGCTGGTATCCCTGCGCTCTGATCTCAAATTTCTGGCCTCCCCCCTCCTCCCTTCTCCTCCCGTCTGCTTGATGTCATGTTTATTACGTGATGACCTCTCTGATTGCTTAACACGTGTACCGACAGCTTCTTACACTTTCCTTTTCTTTCGTCTCTCCCTCCATTCTTCTCTCCCCTCCCTCTTTTTTACTACACACAGACAGTTCCAGCCCTCTTGGTAGGGACCAGCCTTGAGGGGACTCAAACACAGACACAATCGTAAGTAAAGATTTATATTTTACTCCAGTTAATCCTCAACAATATGGGAAAGGTCATAGAGGGGTGTTATGCGTACTGCATATGCTCAATAAGTGACTGTCAGGTTTGTGTGATGGATGAGTAATCTCATAGTGGTTTTCAATCCCTTATTCCTCTTGTCTTGGGGGTCAATTTCAAGGTTGAAGTTTGTAATTGAAATCTTGGCACCGTACTTATTATTATTTATTCATTTTTAAAGAGTCATTTTCGCAGGTATATGTCCAGTAGACTAGTATTGTGCCAATTTCACAACCAACCTTTTTTATATCCACATTGTTATGAGGAAGATTTAAACAAATTAATTTCAATACACTCTTGCAAGTCACAGAGCCAATAGTCAAAAGATCTAGACCAAGAAAATGTAGCATTGTACATCTGTGGATCATGTGTCCTGACTGTTGGTGAAACCAAACCCCTCTTTACGGATGTGAACTCCCTGTGTCACCCTTTACAATGAGGGATTATGGATCGTGAAGGATGTATGGAAGGACCCACCCTTGATCTCATTGTTAACATCTTTATGCAGGATGTGCACTTTCACACTTTTCCTCCGGTAACAAAGAAACCTGCCACACTAGAGAGAAACAAGAAGTTCATAAACTCCATTGTCTGTGCTTTAATTTTTTTAGGAACGTTTCATACAGGAAGTTCAGAGCAATTAGCAAGTGTGTGTACATGGGAGTGCATATGAATGCAGTTTGTTGACGTATTGTTATTGGGCTACCTGCCAGACCTTTTTTAATGGGATAGTTGTTGGTTCAATAAAGTTTATTTATTAGATCATTTTTTAACAATAAATGGTACGCTATCCTGCTATCGTGTCATCCTTGACACGATGAGCTGGTTGTTTGTAGCATATTTCCTCAAAGACAAAAGGAGTGAGTTTAAATTATTCATTGTTTGCACGTGTGGGGCAAATTAAAGGTAAAGTGATAGCAGCGCCCAGCATTGCTCACTCCTGCATTTTATAGTGTGTCCTAGCACTCGGATGTCAACGTGTTAACATTCCCTACCTCTAAAACTACCACTCTGGTGTCTGAGACAGGATAAAGGTTTTGGGGAAATGTTATCTTGTCTGAATAATTTAGATTGTTGGTTTGGTATTCACCGCTATCCCAAAACGCATTTGTCCTTTATTTTCCCAAATTGATACTCGGGTTTTGATATCACAATATGTAACGTCTTGCGTCAATGGATAGGTAACGTATGGGAAAGAGGTTTTCTTAGTTCAACCATTATTGTAATCAAGAGTTTAAATGAGATGAATGCTCTAGTTTGGTTTAAATCAAGCCTAGGCTACTAAACGGTGTGGAACAGGTTTGCAGCTGCCATTGTCCGCTAAATTCCTGCTAGTATCCGAGGAAATGCTGGCAACCCAAACACTCCGCAGCAAGCCAAAAGACTCTCACTAGAAAGGTGCTTAAGGCAGCCTTAACTTCTGCTAAGGATAAAGAAAGGCTTCTTGTATAACATTTCTTGTGTATTTCATTTAATCAATTATGAGTTGGTGCGATATTGACCACTAGTGTGGGGTTAACTATCTTTTGATGATTTATGATCTGGTTTACTGTTTGAGAGAACACTGACCAAATCAAGTAGGTATGAATGTTTGCATACTTCCCAATGCTAACATAGATCCTTAATCAATCATAAGAAAAATATTTTCCAATGGAATGCACAGTTCTATAAAGTATGCTTGAAATACATTTTTGTACAGTGCCTACAGCTTGACACAATGGAGGTGTACTGCGATTTAGGGATGTGCCATTCCCTAACCAGGACTCTAACTTTTACTCACTCATTGTAAATAATTCAGAGCTTCCATTTGCAGACTCTAGAGAATGTGGATTACACATGGATAATAAAAAACGACCAAGTACTGCGAAGTATTCTCGTGGGTAGAGTACGAAATAGTCAGTCATTTTCAGTAAGCACATTTGATAATATAAAATCCCCAAACCCTCAATGAATTCGGTCAGGTTCAACATGATGTAATGTTAGTTTAACATGCAAATCAAATGAACCAGCCAGCTTGGTCTATATGGAGGCCAATGGAAAGGCCCCATCCCAATGAGGGAAACATTTTCACTGGCAAGCCAAAAAATCACACCAAAATTTGTAATATATTTAAGGTTTGACATAATTTGAACCCTCTCGGATTTAACGCGTCATATTTTCATGGTCCTGACCCGCCTCGTTTAAAACCTTGTCCAATGTTTAAAAAATACTAATGTGAAATGAACCGGAGAGGGATATTAGGAATATTATGTTATGTTTGGATTAGAAAGTAAAGAATCGGATATTGAACGTCAAACTGAATAAATCAGGACAGATGTATTTTTGTTTTCAGTCTGTCAGAAAATAACCCAAATATATTACATTTCACTCAAACAAATAACATTTTTTTACTGTAGGCTATTATATTGAACGAAATATGCTACATGGTGTGTGTTGTTGTGTCATCAGTTAAAATACACACCTTTGTGTGTTGCCTTAAGTGGGTTGCCCTGTTTTAATGGAGACACCAAGCCCACTTCAAACAGAGTTGAGCCGGGCCAGTATACTATGCATGGGGGAAAAAGCCATGAATGGAAGTTGCTAGCTCATTAACATACTCCCTCCCTTTTAATCTGTACACCGCTGATGTGGTGTTCTAATCGTTTGTAAGCAGACGGGCACCTGACTGCTGAAGATGGTGTCAGAAGATAACACTAGAATAGAGCCAGTGACACAAATGAAACAAACATCACTTTGTCAGGCTCAACTGAAGTGGTGGAAACTTGTCTGGTAGTTGTTTGAATAATGTGGAAAGAAAGAAGAAGTGGAGGACAGACTTCTTAGAGATAAGCCCACAAGTCAGTTGGCAAGGTATTGCGGTCAGCATCTCAATCATTTCTATTTCCAGTACAAAAAGAAAAGGAACTGTTATGGTTAAATGAAATCTGTACCCTGCATGGAATTATCAATGGTGTTGATTACACATGTAAGTGTTAATTTGGTATGCATAACCATAGCGCTGATTTATATATATTTTTTGGTTTAAATTAAATCTTTTGCCTTTTTGCCCCACAGCCTAAGAATGTGGTTGGTAACTCTTCCTAGACTTTTTCTTCTTTGGTGCGGTTTTTAGCTTCTGACCTCTAAGAACAGCTATTTTGGTAATTTCACAGCAATTACCTGTGAAACGATGCTTGCAGTACTACACTCAGACTATCGGTCTGATGTCAATTGGTAGTTAATGATTCAGAAATATGTGTAATTATAGCTTGTGTGCAGCAGAAGCTTTGTTGCTGAGAAAGGAGGTTGTTTACTTGTTTACGACTGGAAGTATGTCATTCTCTGAAGTCATTCATTCCTCGGAAACTCTTGAAAAAAATAAAAAAATCCAGCAGGATTTCCCAAACACATTCGGTTCTTGCGTCCCCTCCTTCCCTGTGTCACGCCGACAGGATGTAGTAACTTCAGTGTGCCACTCCTTGCTTTCCCTACCCTCATGGCATAAATAATGTTACAGATCTTCAAAATCTCATAAATTACTCGCGCCGAGTTTTGCAACACCTTGTCCTTTTTGATTTATTTTAAAATGTTACTGTTCATAACTAACGTGGATCACGAGTTGATTCAAGCATAAGCCGTTTATGCAATTTCTTCTATTTTTAGGCCCAACGGTGGGAAATAGTAATCATTTCCTGCTCTGTCTTGTAGTGACTTTTGTATTCATATTGTTTGGTCCATTGCCCACTAGAGTGCACTCTACTCAGGTAAACCCTCTTCAGCAGGCCTAATCAGGAGCCAGCCTGCACACTTGTTTATTATTCAAATAATCAGTGGTTCCGTGTAGGGGTGTAACGGTACACAAAAGTCACGGTTCGGTACGTACCTTGGTTTTGAAGTCACGGTACGGTACAGGACGGTACGGTTCAAAGTTAAGGGGAACATTTTTAATAACTGCTTCTTTGTCAACAACGGAGAATGGCCGTAGATCAGCAGCATTGAAAACACCAATAGACTAGGTTATGGCATTTAGCCGTTCTGAATTCCCAGAGAGGGGTTGCTGAAATAGTGTCGTGAGCTGGGTTTGCACAGCTCGTTTGTATTTCACAGCAACGGTGATAGTAACACCTGGATGGTGCCTTTTCAAATGCGTGTGCGTTTTAAAATGCTGTACTTAGACACAGAGAGCCCTCTCTAGCCGGAGCCCAGCTCTGTAACCACCCAGAAGTGCCTGTACCGTGATGGTTTGGTACAAATTTGTGTATCGTTAGACCCCTAGTTCCATGACAGATCATTTGCATGGCATGGGTCTTATTCACAGTATTTTGCCGGTGTTGGTTTGACCATAACAAAATCGCATTTAGTTTTGTTATTCCAAACACCAAATCATAGCATGATATACAGTGTATGGTGCACAATGCTTATACTCGCATGCACAATATATTTATATTGGTTAAGTGCAGTAAATAATGCCCAAAAATGAATTATGTTTTATATTTGAAATATTTAATTTGGCATGGATGTAAAGCATGCATATAGGGGTAAAGATGGAATAATAGTGAGCGACTTATATTTTAGTTCGCTTTACTTTGTATGCGTTCTGCAATCAAGACTTTGCGTAGATTTGCAAACACTCCTATGCATTTCAACTGCTGCTCAAATAAATTCATCCAGAACCTCTTGCGCTAAGGACCACAAAAACTACAAGAGACATGTATATGACACAACTATATGATGATACACACGAGATAAAATGTTGCTTATCGGTCGATGAGGTCCGTTTTCTCTGGTTTTTAGATCAATAATGCTGTCCCTTGAACCTTTAGGACCTTCTATGACCTTGTATAAAGGCCCCAGGAGCGGAATGTTTCAATTTATCTGCACGGTTAGATGTGCAACACATTGACCCAGTTTCTTTCTCGTTGCCGACAGGATCTGTCGGTTTCAAGCAATGAAGCCCAAAGAAGTGTTGGTGCATAAATCTTATATGAGCACAGTTGTAATACATTTCAGATCACGTTTTAAGGGGTTGAAGTGCAACAAACCAAATCAAATCGCAGGCCACAGTACAAGGAGTACAACACGGAATTATTGATGTTTATTGTACAGATGAGCTGAGCCCATAGTCACGAAAGTAAAGAATCAAGACTTGTTTTCACTAGCCGAATGTTTTAAACTAATGATGCAAGCTGGAAGGAGATAACTGCATGGGAAACTTGTCAAACTGTGACACTGCATAATGTGTGTTTGGACTATTATCATATAAAGGTTTGCACTTGGAATTTGAATGCAAATTCAGTGTGTTAAAGGAGACATATTATGGTGTTTTCCCAACAAGTAAACATAGTATTTGAGTTCCAGAAAACACATGTTTTTGAAGCTGTTTGCTGGAAATAGCTTTTAGGGAAAAAAATCTTACCTACTGCTATTCCCCTCCTGTTTCAGTCCCTTCAGAATGCACTGTTTCTGGTGTCTTAATTGACCAGCTGCTGCACATTGACCAATGAGCTGTCAGACTGAACCACAGCATGTAGGAGAAGGGATTGTTGCCGTTTGCGGACTCCTGGAGCTCTATATATTAGATAATTTAGTATAATAAAATTATCTATGGGTATTTATATAATATTATATCTAATATCACGGCCAAAAGCTATATGCGCCTCGGTTGACATTATGAATCATAAATACTGTGTCTGACGTCTCTGGTACTTCCACAACAAGTAAAGACTGGTTGAGAAGAATTGGGGCAAAGGAACTTTGGCTTTGACTCTCTGAAGTCCATGAACCGCGACATGAAGGAGAAGGGGATTGTACTCCGGAAGCTGAGCAACCGGACTGCCGCCGAGCTCCCCTCGCCGGAGCAACCGGACTGCCGGCAACGCCGGAGCAGCTGGACTGCCGCCGAAGCTTTGGCGTCAGTCCGGCCGCCGTCAAAGCCGTCCGGCTCCGGCAGCTCTGGCGGTGTACTCCGGGAGCTGAACTGCCACCGATGCTTTCCGGGTGCTCCGGCGGGTGTCCTCCGGGAGCTGAAAAGTCTGCCGGTGGTAGCTTGGCGGCAGTCCGGCAGCTCAGCTCCGGGAGTACAATCCCTTTCTCCTCCATGCCTCCTCCTCCGGACTGCCGCCGAAGCTTCGGCGGCAGTCCGGCAGCTCCGGCGGAGGGAGCTCGGCGGCAGTCCGTCAGAGAAAGGGATTGCACTCCCGGGGCTGAGCTGCCGCCGAGTTCCCAAATACAGTGCCATGATTGTGAGTGGCCAATACCAGTGAAATTCAGTTTCACAGTCCCAGAATTAATACTAGGGTTTTGCCTGGATGTTCGATAGTTCATTCATGGTGGTCAAAGTCCATTTTTAATTGGCTGTCCTTTTAAAAACCTTTTTCCTTTTAAAAACACCTGTTGGGTTAGACAAAACCATTTAAATTGAGTGGAACTAATGTTCCTTGTCAATGGCTGAGTAGAGCAGTATTGAGTGCAGCGCATTGTCTGGTGTAATTTGTAAACGAAAAGACCACATAAATGCCCAACTCGAATCAATGTGAAAGTGCAGTTTTGGTTAATTCAACACCGTACGAGCTGCCTGCAGTCTGCTGACAACGTTTCAGGGTCCATCATAATGGACTTATTTTTGTTAAGAGTTTTGCCAACAATCAGTTTTGCCTTCGACACAAAGTGTCAAAGGCTTTTACTTTAAGTATGCCTACTTTGATAGCTGGCTAGTTTTCATGCAATGTAATGACCGCCATATAATTGAGTGGTTAGAAGCGGTAATTGTTATTGGCTAGGAGCTTCCTCTCAAGAAAGGTGAGACTTGGAAGTAAACATCTTGAGCATCGGCACATACAAGCCTTTTGAGCTAACCCAAGAAAATACAGCTCCCCTTATTGTTGGCCTTTTCTAGCAACACAATGAAACAGTAATTGTATGGTGTTGGAGGCCAGTGTATTTCAGATTGCAGGAGACTGATAACTTGGCCTGCGCCCGGGCACACACAATGGATGCTATGAGGAGGGAGGCGGGGAGTTGTCTGCGGTCCAAACATTCAGTTTAATCTTTTCCCTGGTTTCAGAGGCACTTTATTGCCACGTGAATTGTTTCCCCAAACAGTGGCCTTTAAATAGACCTTTACTTGGTCTAATAACCACTTCCTAACATTCAGATAGATGGTTGTTGGCAGTAATAATTGTAATAATAGTATTTTCTCCTCTAATGTAGGTATTTTTAAACGTGGCTGTGGTCTTAATGGTTATGTACGTGCATGTGGTATTGAGTGTTGGTTTTGTGAACAGAAATCTAGATGAAACGCATACAATCAGCCAGCAATTTCGTTCACGGCATACTAAACCTCTGTAGCACTTTTATCCCATAAGCAACAGATACGACCACATTACTTCAATGAAACATCTGCTTACCACCGGTTTATAAGTCTGTTACTGGATTAGTGACACGATAATGCCCCAACATTCGGTCTCTTTCCTTCCAGAATCTGTCCAAACTTCCTGTTCCAGTTTATGCACTTCTAAGTTGTTGGGTTTAATGAATTGGTTCACTGGATTTAGTTAAGCAACTGCAAATAACTTTCAAGTGGTGAGGGATTACTTGTGCAAGGGGCTGTTTTAACTGTTTGAAACTTGGTTCACTATGGTTCGTCCACCTTTTAAGCTAAACTCCATAGCATTTGTCGCCAGGCTTGTATGGCCAGTAGCTTTCACCCCTGCTTACACATTCTGTGGATCAATATGGAACGAGGATGCTGACGGGCAATATTCATCAATAATTAACAGGATGCCTTTCCACCACACTGTCCTCTTATGCCTCGATCATAGCAAAGAAAGAGGAAAAGAGAAGAGAGATAATGAATAGAATGATTTTAAGGGAATCACAAGATGGTCATGCCACTACCAGATACGCATAATTGTGCTGCTTTTGTACTTTCGAAAAGTGGACGTGAATATAATTAAAAGTCATTCCTGGCATTAATCATCACCCTATATATTGGTGGATGGATCAGTGTTGACCTGGATCTATGAGTGCTTAAAAAAAGAAAAAAAGAGAGAAAGCATGATCTACTTTCCCAGTGCTTCAGAGTCTGTGCGTTTGGTACCACACAGGGCTGGCACACACTCACCAATATTACAGTGTTCTTTGGATGTGAATCACTGTCGAGTGTCTACTTATTGTGCCGCTGCAAATGCCTCAGCCTACACAATGATGTGCACAGCAGTATTCAGGTGCCTAGCGGGGGGGGGGTCAGCACTAGACTGCTCATTATAATTGCTCCCTTGGTCGTGTTCTACGCCGAGACCATCGCAGGCAGTTACAGGAAGCAGCCTCTCACTGAAATATAGATGGGGGGCTGTATAGTCGCGGCACACTTATGTCCTCATTGTGACTCTCACCTGAAGCAGAAGCTAACGGATCTCTGCTTCCCCAAGTGCACGCTTCAGTGATCCCCCAAACGTCAAGATGAATACCGAGCAGGCCGGTCGAGCTACAGCTGGAGATGTGGACGGCTGCTCTCTGCCTGGAAAGCTCAGTCGATCGTTTAGTATGGTCATGTTTGAACATTGAAGATGATATAGCTGTGAATGACCAGATTCCAACAAGTTGGCTAATTCCAAATTCATCATTGTGCACTGGGCTAGCATTTACTTTAGCCACTGCTATTGACTTGCAAAGTTACAATAGCCTAGATACTGACCATGTGAGGGGAATACTTTGTATTACTTTCCAAAGATGTCCAATATGCTGCGATAGTCACTTATCCGAACAATTGTAGATTGCATGTACAGGAGCTAGGTTACTGTAACTGCATGCCAACGGAACTAACCCAGCAAACTCCCCTTCTGGACTGACGATAATGAATTTGGAATTAGGCTGAATGCGGGTAAGACATGCACTAATCTAAAGATATCGCTTGGCATTCGTTTTAATTGCACAAATTGCAGACAAACGCAAATATATCTTGCCAGCTTCCTTCTTCCCTTTTCTAAAAAAAAAAAAATCCTTTTACCTTTCATGTAATGGTTAGGTATTATCTATTTTAATGTAGCTGCTTAATATCGCTGCCCTTCTGTCTTGTAAATAAAAACAAACGACAAGGATAAACTCCACACAATAAAGTGACTGAAATGATCGTCCTTTTGGCCCACTCTCCCATTTTCAATTAGCAGGCTAATCAGGTTAAACAATTGGAGGACCATGAATGCGTCCCCCTCCGCTGGAGCAATGACGTATGCGGAGGACCAAATGAAAAAGGTGGGAGGGTAGTCATGGGTAATGGGCTGAAAAAGGAGGCATTGTTATCGCAAATGCTGGAATTAGCCCAAAGCAAAATCATTAATTAATGGTAATCTGGTTGTTCAACATTGCCGCTTTTGTTGCGGTCCTCAGGTCGTTGTCAGGTTTTCCTCGGTGTGCAGGCCTGAGTCTTATCACCGTAATAACCATGTATGAGCTGCCAGACATTCAATAACCGTATGTCCCTGTGCTCCTCACCCGCACCCTCGAGCCCAAAAACAAACTCTATTGACATTGGCAACAAATACCATTTTTGTATGACTAATAATTTGTATTTGTATAACTAATAATATGGAATCACATTTTAAAACGAAAAATGGCTGGCTTCTAACGCTAACTCTAAAAATAAGCACGCATTAAATACAGGTTAAATTGAATGGGTGGAGTTTTTCCCCATCACCCCGCGAGCTTATTTACTCGAAGCAAGGTTACTAAAATTTCCTATAATATTCTCCCCACCTCTTTGTGGATCGATGAAACTCCTGATTGCCACCCAGGGTGAGCAGGTTTCTGCCCGTGTGCCAGAGCCTGTGGGTTTGTCGGTCGGAGGTTTCCTCTGCCGTGGCAACCGTCTCGACGGAGGGACTGGCAGCCTCCACCACACACAGAGGAGAGATACAGCGGCTTGCTGGAGTCGGAGCATCTGTGGGTGCTGCATCCAGAGATATCACTAGCAGCGCTCAGAGCAGAATCCCTGGCGGACGAGAGGGGAGGAGCTGTCCAGGCAGGAGGCGGGATGCTATACAGAACGCTATACAGTAGTGTATAGCCGAGTGACAAGGGAGACGGAGAGAGAGAGAGAGAGAGTTGGAAGTAGCCGGCAAAGGAACGATGCGCAAGGCGACTCCGATTTGCGGATTAAAGTGCTGTCTGTGTTGCGGACTGAGGTCATGAATGAAAACAAGACCTCAGGAAGCCCGCTAGCTTAAAGAAAAAGAAAAATAACCTGTGGATTTACGTCAGCAACCTGAGGTGGTAGTGGTGGGCGGGGGCCGGGGTGGGTGGTGGCAGCGTTGGCTAGCACCAGGAAGCAGCCTGGGTTTCCATCGCTTCTTTCCTCTATTCCTCCCCTCTCTGGAGCTCCGGGCCACTAATGAGTGAGTCAATGTGTGGCTGTGGCTGCAGCTTCATCTCCTCACTGATGAAGAGGCTGAGTCGCACCGCGTGCTGCTCAGACCTCCTCTCCTGCAGCCACACTTCAGAGCAGCTCCACAGACTGGCCACTGACCGTCCACGTCTAGCCCAGGTAACCCATATCGCCTGCTCGCCCCAGATTAGACAAACCCAACGTTCTTCGGTGTTACGATAACTGGTGCCACGAATGGTCCCGCCATGTTGACCGTTTTTTTTGTTGTTTGTGGCGTGCAGAGTTGGATAAAGGGGCCTGCCATTAAAGGAGGTGTTGTCGTAAACGGCAACATCTTGCATGCTTTCTAGGGGAGCTGCCGTCTGAGCACTGATGCAGTAATTGATTCTTTAATGGAACCAGGGTTTTTAATGGGCAGTCACGCTGCCTTGACAACAGCCTAGACCGGCATTCAGAAGGAAAAGTCATTCTAACGCTTGGCTTCTCTATGCTTGTGATTTACACAGATTACTGCAAGCTCCTCAGCCAGACAAAATGCTCTTTTAATGGATCAGATTATTGTACATGTGTGTATGTGCTTGTGATCGTGTGAGGTTGATGGCTGTGTTTCTATGTGTGACTGCCTGTCTGGGCCTGTTCTCAATTGTGTGATGCTTTCCTTTCATCAGTCAGCCTGAGTTGATTCAGTTTTATTGCCCCTAATGCATGACTGCCTCAGAGGTTGATTGACATTGATTCAGACGCCTGTTCTCAGGGCCAACTCTCTATCATGATTTTCTGCTGTTGAGATTGTTATAACATATCTGTATGTTAGATAGTATTTGTCTTTATGTACCTAAAGTAGCTATCATGGGGATGTCGAGATGTCTCATGGGAAATTTACATTGACAGGTGATGACTTTAGATGTGCAATGTTCAATCATCAACTAAGGCAATCTTCAGGCAATTGTAAAGCAGGGTTTAACCCCTTATTGTTTGTAATAGTCTGTGTGGATTGGGCCCTAATGGAAATATTGGGCTTGGCTTGTGGGGAGAAGCACTTCCTTCGGTCAAGCAAACGGGGAGTTAAGGTTTCACAATGTTCCGCTGAGACTCCATAGGGCACTAGCTGAAAATAGACTCATCGATTAATAGCTTCTGTTGAGAAATGTAGACTCTTGGATACTTGTAGCCATTAGGCCTTTTATTTATAGCGGCGCTGGGCAATTGAGCCCCCTGCGTCATTCTATTCAATGCTTTTGTTTGTTAGTGGATGGCAGGATGAATATCATCATATTTGTATTTTTCAATTTAACGTGAATGTTTCCAGTCCGATGTTTTTTATGCGCCTCTTTTTATTTAAAGGAACCGAAACAGCTAAACCTTTTTTCTTTCCTGTTGCCGGTGAAAGTAAATACTGTCACGTTGGCAAAAACATTAACAGGAAAGCAATAGTTACATGAAATGTATTTCCCTCAGCTTTCATTTCTTGTAATACAGTTAAGAGCCTTCACAGAAATATGAAGGCTCGCCAGCACCAAGGATCACTTGACAACTCAGGTAACCCGTGTTTCCGTGAGACTAAGCACACAAACCGTCTTATATACACCTGTCGGAAAGGGCTGGAGTGAGAAAAAGGATTTGTTCTTGCGTACTCTATGAGGTGTAAATACACCCTTGAGCGAATGAATAGTTTCACTTCACAGAGCCTGTGTGTGTGTGTGTGTGTGTGTGTGTGTGTGTGTGTGTGTGTGTGTGTGTGTGTGTGTGTGTGTGTGTGTGTGTGTGTGTGTGTGTGTGTGTGTGTGTGTGTGTGTGTGTGTGTGTGTGTGTGTCATTCATTCACCTCAGCTTGGGATTGGACTGTGTCTTGAGTGCCAGTTTGGTCTACAACATTGACTCAAGTCCCAAACCATGTGTATCAGCAGCTGCACCCGGTACGGTCACTCTGCTGCCAGATAGCTGGGCACTAACTAAAAGAGCTAGTCCATTAATGCCATGCTAATTATCCCTGGGTAAAAGACAGGAAAACCTGCATGGTCTACGGTTTCAGCCGACTGGGCGTTGGATCAATAGACTTTCTATCTTGTAGACGAGCGCACTAGTTACTTAATTCACGGGTTTGCTTTGTTTTTGCTTCATGTTGAGGCCTAAATGATTTTGTGTCATATTTTTTACACTAATGTGGTGCGTGGGAGGTTGTTAGGAGGACGGTGCCATTTTTCCCGCTGACAAAAGCAACTCGGATGCTCTTTTTGCCTGCCTAACCCTATTAGTCGACTAATAGCCGTGGGTTTGGGGAGAACCTTCCCTCCTCCAGCTTCTCTCCCTCATGCTCCTGAGTCGTGTTATCTCTTGGAGAGAGCGAAAATCTCCCCTCCCCTGCCCTCCACACCTTCTCTGAGCCTCAGTTCGCTCCTACAGTAACCGCTTATATAAAGTGTGTCTGTGTGTGTGTGTGTGACCTTATATTAACACACCATGCTATTTTCTTATTCAGTTGTGGAAATGGGAATAAAGCAGTCAGCGGGATGTGGATTGTGAGATATGCCGTTGAAATCCGCGGGTTATTAAATCTTATTAGATTACAGTAAGAGGAAAAAGGGTAAAAACACACTGATCTGTTTTGTCTTGTTATTATTGCATAGCTGACTTGAATGAATTGCCCACTGGCTATCTTTTTAGTATTTTAAAGGGATAATATTACTGCATTGTGGTGCTTTCATGAGATGGAAATTACTTTTTCTTAGCACCAGCATGTGACCAGCATCCCCCCCTTTTCATTTATATTTTTTGTGCTTTCAGCTTCCTCTTCCTCTGTACACTACACATGGCTGTTTGACAATAAAGACAAACGCACTTCACTCCTCTGTGTACGAAACCAATTACAAAAAAATTACCTTTTTCCCCCGGTAAATGGCAGGACCCAATCTGAAGCTATTCATAGCCTTTCCTCTGCCAGGCTCACAATACCAGGCGAGCCCTCCGCAGGGGCTGCTGTGCAATCTGAGATAGGACTAATGCTCCCCAGCAAAGTGACGCTACCACAGAGGCAGGAGGAGACAAGGCCGATCACACAGGGCTGGAGACATGGCCAGCTCAAGGTCAAAGCCCCTTCACCAAGGAGTCGTCGATAGTCATAGTTGTCGAAGGAAGTGGGAAGAAATGCTTACACCCTGAATAAAATATTACAGATTGCGGGAAATTATTGGTTTGGGATCGTCACGTCCCAACTGGTCCAGGTTCTCACGGGCCTGTTTTTAACTGGTGACGTTGTTTCCCTGTGGAAAGGAATGATGACACTGGCAGGCTGTACAAATGGGTGTTTTTCACATCTATTAGAGCAGATCCCATATGGTGAAATAAGACATTACTAGAAACCCTGTCAAAACAATTTTTTCTGTAAACATTTCGGTTAGCTGCTCTGTTCAGCTGGAATAAACGGAATCGAATACGCAGACACACGATCTGTAAAGATGTGTCTTCAAACACACCTGTTGCCATGTGCTATTTTGGTCTTTGAGCTTATTTTTGTTAGAATCTGTTGCACATGAAGTATCTTTACAGTGTTCCTCAACAGACAGTGAGGCAAATTTGGTCCCATTGCCAATTGGAAAAACGACCACTCTCATTCTTTGATAAATAACTAGCAGCTGCGGTCATGTTTGATGCCAGACTGGTGAAATTCCTTTTGACCTGTTCGAATCCAGACATTTGTTATCTATTAAAAAATAACAAGGCTCAAAAAATGTTGTGTACCAGCGTGCACTCGCGCTAAGAATACCTGTCCGTGCATTGGTGTTGCAATGGTGTGGACATTTCCCCTACTGCTTACCTCTTCCCAGTATGTCTATTTAAAGAGGCTACACATGTATGTGGCCTGTGTGATGTAGCTGATTAAACGTCATAAGCCCTGTTTTATTGATAAGAAGCCTTATTTCAGCTAGTGTTCTCCTTTTTCTACCCTTTTTTCAGGATGGGCAATTGTCTGTCTCGGTATTTAACCCTCTGTCATTCAAACAGGAGTTTCCCACATATAAGACTGGCCCTAATGCATAACTCCAAAACTTTGAATGTTCGAACATTTGAATCGTTCCTCAATGTCTTGACACAATGTGTTGCACTTTCCTAGTGGAAATAGCAGCCTCCTAGAGGTTAAATCGCTGATTAAAGCCACACCTTTCGGTGATTATGGCCCATCCTTGCAACCCTTGAGTAATTTCAGTAGATCTGCAAGCATGCCAATTTATATAACTTTTATGCAACAAACACAAACACGGACCTACGGATTTCGTAGTACCCCTAATAATGGCAATATGACTGTGAACAAAATCCCACCGGTGGCACATCCAACACTGTGACAACGGTTACCACGGCAACACTACTGTCATTGTTTGCTAAATAGCAGGCAACTACTGCATTAAAATGAAGACTCGATCACTCATGGTAGCTTAGCTGGAGGAGGGCTTCACCCCTGCCTGGGATGAGAGGTGAGGCATCTGTTGGTTAAAAAGAAAAAACACTGAACTTTAATTTCCTGAAACCTGTCTTTTCAAATTCATGGGGAAAAATTGAAGAGCTGCTTCTTAATTTAGTTTTTTGACAATTCCATAGTAAGATAAACTAAAGGAGAACGGCTGTGTCAAATCTATAAGCCAACACTTCTCTGCCCATACATACATACCATTAGATAATGTGACATTTAAAACGCCTCTTTCTTGCAGAACTTCATCAAAAAGCCAGCCCTTGGCAAATGTCAGTAATGACACTGCCAGTGCCATCCAGAACATTTTCTAGTCTAATAGAAAAAACATTTGGTGAAATACTTCAGTGACGAGGACTTGGAGTCATAAAAAAACATTGAGCATGTTTGACATCATAAAGGCCTACTGGTGAACGCAATGTCAGTAGCAGTGGATTTAAATGATTTTAAAACTGCATGACTTGCTGAGGAAAACACTGCACGACACTTTCCACCAAACCTTCAGGTGAGCCCTAACGCAGGAACAACTGCCCGTCCTAGTTCTTTGCACATTTGAACCAGGTGCTGGCGGTTATGTCTGATGGACTGGGCTTTGTTTATTGGCTACACTCGGAGTTGGAATACCGGTAGCTTTCTGGGCTAGCCTCTGTCTGTCTGCATGTGTGGCAGATGATCCAAGACTCTAATGTGAAGCCAAACTGGCTCACTCCCACCATTCTAACTCGTCTTTCCCTATGTCGCTCGCTGTCTGTGTTTCACTTGCTGGCTCTAGTTTCTTCCTCTACCTAGGGCTCCCGGGCACAAATGCTAATGTCCATTGTTTTATTTCTGAGCCATGAATAAAGATGAACGGGGTTATTCTGGCTGTCTTTTAGAGAGTGACTGAGTGTGTGCGTGTGTTTGTGGGGAGGGTTGGGGGGGGGGGATGATAAGCGATAATATATCACTTTGCCGCGAAACAATACACTGCCTGGAAGAAATTCGCCTTGAGTAAACAACTCTTTTATGCGCTCCAACTTCTTTTGGTTTTTGGGCTTCTATATTATTCTACTGTCAAACTTTGAAATTTCAGTCCAAATTCATAAGCAGAACGATAACTCAATGTTTTTCTCTCTCTCCCCCTGCCTCTTTCTTCTGGTCCATCACCCTCTCTCCTTTTTCTTTGTGTCTTGTCTCCCCTCTACATCCACAGCATGCCAAGCCCTTCTCTTCGTCAGACAGCCTAGGGAAGGTTCAGGAGGTAGCAAGCTGGCTATTGGAAATGAACCAGGATCTGCTGTCGGGGGGCAGCAGCAGCAGGCGTCGGCGGGGCGGTCCCGGGGGTCCTGCGGCGCAAGGTAACGCCCCCTCGGCTGCCCAGACGCCCCAAGCAGCGGCTGAGGAGGGCGATGAAGACGAGCACATGAACAGGGTGGTGGTGGAGGAGGAAGAGGAGGAACAGCAGCCGCAGCAGCCCCAGCAGCAGCTCAGGGTAACGTCCTCTTTGGTTGTTAGCTTTTGATATGGAAGTGTTGACTTTTTGTTGTTATGTTTTTTTGGTGTCTTTTCAGCCGACGGGCTGAGAACGATCATTCTTGTGATCCACACGCATCCCGTCTTTGTTGTAAGCCCGACAAGACGTTGCATTGTGTTTCCCCCGGATTTTCGTGCAAACGTCTTGACTGTCAACCTACCCGAGTCAACTTTTCGGCATTAGTTCTTTGAGCGTTGATGGGTTTTTGGTGCTGTGCGCTCCCCGAACAGCCGCTGTTCCGTTTCCACCTTCAGGTTTTCGTATGTGAGGCTGCCTTTCATAGGACAGACGTTGGCGGTCTCCAGTATGGTTGATCCCGCTCTAAGCCTCTCAGTCCGTGTCAGGCTGCGGATGAAGCATACCTGTTTGATCTGCTTTCAGGCGGAGGTCGACGGGGAGCGGGAGGAGCCATGGGCGCCCGGCGAGTCGGGGGTCAGCAACGGCCGGCGAGACGGGGCCGGCGAGGAGGGGGGCGAGGAGCCCCGCCGCCAGGAGGCCCCCGCCGACGGGCAGGCCGAAGGAGGGGAGAAAGGAGCCCGCTGGATGTGGGGGGAGGACCGGCCGGGCGCGCAGGGCGAGCCGTCGGTGGGGGAGGACGAGGACGAGGAGGAGGGGGAGGAGGAGAACAACAACAGTAGCAACCAGCGGGAGGAAGGGGAGGAGAGGACAGAGGGGGGCCGGAGGGAGGAGGGGGACGAGGAGGAGGAAGAGGAGGACGAGGAGGAGGAGATGGACCAAGACAGTGATGACTTTGAACAATCTGAGAGCGGGAGGGAGGAGGAGGAGGAGGAAGAGGAGGACGTTGAGGGAGAGGATGGACTGCGCTCTCCCTCCCTCAGGAACAATCTTTCTGTCCACAGCCTGGACTCGGGTCGCACACACCAAAGCTCGCCTAACAAAAAGAAGGTAAGAATCGGGCTCCCTCCTCTCTATTTATTCATGACTTCCATCCCAGGGAAACTGCTGCCAAACTCGTGTTTTATGCATCCGGTTATTAGGTTTCTACATATTTTGAGGTATATGTATCTATTGATTTATAGAAATATTGATCTATATAGATGGATAGATCTAGTTTATTGTCAGACATAAACATATTTAGAACTATTGTTCTTTTGGATTATGTCCTCGTACATTTAAGGCAAGAGTTCCCCCTTGTGGTTGAAATTATTAACTACATAAAATATGTACCCTATGAAGACCAAATAAGTTTCAAAAGAGGCTCACAATTGAACCATTCATCTGCATTGGAACAGATCAGTTTTTCGGCTACTTGACGATATTCGGCCGTCTTCCGAAATGGATGAACGCAAATCATTTTCTTAAAAGCATAAAAGCCAGGGAAAATGTATCCTAGTTTGGTTTGAGTCTTCTCCATTTCTCAACACAATTGCATGCATGGTGTGTAAGAACTATGATTACATTCAATCTTTCCAGAAATTGGTCTTGGCATTGTTTAATTGACTTGTGTTTGCCATTACCAGTCCCCTTTATTCAGTCCAGCGACCACAGAGGCCTCCATATCTGGAATGCCATAACAAATTAAAATAGACCCGTAGCCTCCTCCACGTGCTGCTTTAGTCTTGGTGTTATTATAGTTGCCACGAAAACACATTGCCGGACATCAAAGGCTTGCAGATGGGTTGACCAGTGACAACTTAACACAAGGCTGCAGGGCTTGAAGGTGATTTATTTGTTGCTCTTTAACTGTATTCGTATGCTACAATGTATACTGTAGTCTACTTTCTGAGCCACTGATCCCTTGTGAAGAATGGCTGTCCTTCAGACCAGTGAGACTGAATGGAAAAAGTTAATGCACAGTAGACACTGCATAGTCTGTGTACCTGCAGTCTATCTGAAAACATCCGGTTTTACCCTATAGTTTCTATATCCACATTTAGAACCCAGTGAAGCATTAGTCATTATTTGATTTTATTACCTATGTGGCATCAAAGTCTCAGGTCTTTAAAATCACTCAACGGGAACCAAAAGCGTTAATGGCATGAATGTAGCCTCGGTAATTAGACTCACTTCCCTCTGATTCGGGTCGCGTAATGTTTATCGCGTTTGTCTTTTCTATGTCCCCAGAGTCATTCTTGAATTACCTGAAATTTGAGACTTGGCCAGAAATAAGGTTAAGTTTGTAAGTGCCATGTCCTGAAGAGAATACCTAAACAGCCTTTTCCTAAAAGTCCCTAATTGGCTGATTGCTACTTTTACGGACTGACACTCGACCACTAAACGCTCCTGGCGCCGTGGGCTCAGTGCATCAAGGTCACGACCCTTGGCTCATCCTGTTGCCTCTTTCTGCCCTGCCCCAGTGTCTGGTCGCTCCTGGACCTCCTGCTCTCCGGCTGCTCTCTAAATCCATGGCAAGCCTAACGCCGTGTTGAGCACCAGGGGATTGACGGACCATTTAACCCCATGACAGGAACCCTTGACCATTTCCTAGACAGGCAGCAGGCATGTAGGTTCAGGTAGAGGATAGGGCTCTAGCTACAGACAAAATTGCAGACATTTTGGTTTGAACAAGAACACGTGCAACCATATTTTCTAAGCGAGTACAAGCTGCTTATGCATGTGCGTTGTCGTTGGGAGTTCTCGCCCCCCCCTTGTGTCACCTCAATTCCCTTCACCGACACCCTATGTCCTTTTTGATTTTTGCACTGAGCAGATGTCCCTAAGCTTTCTATTTGAAGCCATTAAAAGGGCACGAATCATACGATATGCAGGGTTAAATGTCGTCAAAATGTTGAGTGGTGGGTTTGCAGGAGGGTTGTAGGATACTGGTGGCATAGAGCAGGTGTTGATGTCTATACAGGGCCGTATGCATTAGCTTCTGGAGTTTGAACTAGTTTGAATGTTTGATTACTCCAAACATTCAATTCATTTTGACTCCCAAGTAATTTTTTCCTGTATAGTTCAGTAATTTTAATAGAATGAGGCCTCGCATGAATAAATCTTGAAATTGACAGAGGCTAATTGCAAAAATATTGTGACAACCTTTTGAAGAAGAAAAAACACAATGGAATCACTCGTTTTTCATGATCGGCTGTTAACAAATAGAATAATCCGTAAATATATTGGCTTCCTTGGCAAGTGTGATATACTTAAACTGCCAGCAGCCTAGTAGATGATCTTGCTGATTACATACATAAATGTGTGCGCCTAACTTCCATATGTGTATCCTGGAAAGTCTGCAAGGAGATCCAAAGGAGAGCAGTTGGTGGGAGATTGAATGGGGAAACTGAACCACCAGCACAGCTTGTTTGAATGTCTGGCTCTGGGCACCAACGGTAATGTTTATGTCCATTTTGATCATGACTGTGCCGCCCAACGTTTCTGGTCCTCATTGCCGATGCTCCTCCGGCTACAGCTTCCCTGCTGGTTTCGATCAGGCAACACTTTCTTTATGTATATATCTTCGGCAGAGAGACGGGGCCTGTGGGTACTCATCTGCATGTCTTCAAGTCGAGCATTCGCAAAGTTAGGTCTTAATTACCAGAATGGGATGCATTGTTTGTTTTCAAACTCTTGCCCAAAAAGTTTTGCAGGTGCATTTTTTTTGGTAGTATCTGCAGTTTAAAGTTCTAAACAAACTACTAAAAAACCAATATAATTTAAACTCATCTCAATGCACCCCAATATCCTTTTCAATTCTGACTTAAACAAGCTTCACTGGACATGAATATTTCAGCCAAGGGAGCATAAAGCGCCCTCTCAACCTTCCATTGTCCTCTGGTGAATGGCTCGTTCATATCGACCCGTCAGCATTGTAAACAGAATCATCTCACTGTCTCTTTGAAGGCATAGGCCAGGGGGTGCAGACCGCTCTGCAGAGCCACGATAAGGGGATAAAGCCGGAAAACAGACCCGAGGCCAGGGTGTATTAGTGTGTTACACGCTCCCAACAGCTGGCTGAATGCATGTTTGACCAGCATCATAATCAATAGGATAGGGTTTTAGCTAGATGTATAAATGTGCGGCTCACGGTTGACTCCCATCTCGGCCTCTGATGGAGAGGATGTGTACCTTGCTGCCATGAAAACCAATAGCGACAAGATTTGTTCTGGTGTGCCGAGTTCTGCCGCCATCTGCTCGGGCCAGGACTGCCGTGCTGTCCTGGCATACACGCACAATAGGGCACCGGGCAGGCGTGCACTGCCGCTGTATTCGCAGATAGCAGGTTATGAAGTGTTTGCTACTGTGCTGCTGTCCTTTTACTTCTCTGCAGGATGAAACTCGATGTGGTTCTTTTTTTCTAAAATGCCAGTCCGATAAACTGCTGGCATCTTGTGATAAGCGGAGTGTTTGAAGAGTGTGAAGGGATTTGGTACACGACTCTACATTCTGTCAATTCATGGGCCGTATCAACACTAGCTTTGAGACCTTTTAAATCACACGGTATCGGCCTGTTTGATTTATTTTCCTTCATTGCTCTTGTCTCACTGAATTTACTATCATTTAATTAACAGCCACCTCAGTGTAGTACTCTCACCTATTCCTACCTGCCTTCTTGTGAGTTCAATGTGTTTTTATTTCCGATATACTGCCTTCCAAAACACCAGTCACACCACTCAGCTTTGTATTGAGAACAGGTGCACCTGTTATTCCAGACAGTCTAATCATGAACCTGCTCTTCAGTGGGGCGAAGGTAATTATAGATATAGACAATAATTGTTGATGGGACATAACAGAAGAAGCAGAAATAGTGGACAGCACACACTTCTTTACCTGTCAATCACATGCAGACATTCAGCTTAGACTGATTCAAGTGATTGGCTATCCATTTATCGATTATCCTTGTATCGTTATTTCTCAAAGTGCATGATTGCACCGTCGTTTCCCCTACATTTAAGTGTTAAAGATGAAGCCTATTTTTTACACTGATAAGGAGAGGGTCTACACTTACTTTGATAAACTGAACTTGCTCGGCATTGTGGTGCAGTATCACCACAATGAAAAGCCCAGCATCCTCCCCTTATCTTATCCAATAGCTGCAGCCCTAGAGCCTGACCATCACAGATCCCTTCATGAATATTTGATCGGGACATATTTATGTATGCCTTTTCTAAGGGGCTCTATACCGCTCTCCTCCAGGGCTGCTTTGTGTCCAAGGCCAAGCTAAGCTAATGAAGCAATGTGTTGCCGGTGGTGGTCTCCTGTGGCCCTTGCATATTGTGAACAGAGCTATGCAGCTCGGAGGTTTCACATTCAGAGGTGATCCTTTCTGTGTCTGCATTTCTGTCGCGGCATATCTGGCCTGGCGTTGAATTACAGTCGCTGCTTGTGAACCGTTGATCAGGAAGTGATATACTGTATCTACGTTACCAACAAATCCTCACCATTGGATATCCATATAGCTTTCAATCAAAGGCTGAATATGACTTTATTTAAAAAACAATTATCTATTATCTATAAATGGTGAATCTGGTGTCAATCTTTCAGTGTTCATCTCCAACATTCGTATCATCTCAGGGCTCCAGACTTACTTTGTTCACTAGGAGCACATAGCCCCTAACTGAAAAATTTAGGGGCGCGACCAAAAAATTTAGGGGCACACACCGTTAATCAACATGCCAACCAAATATTCACATTTCTACGAATTTTCAATGTATTGCTAATAACTATTTTGATAATAGATGCAGACCGTTGGGATAGATGTGCTGGTTCAAATTCAGTGTCACATTTTTTTGTGATTCTCATCTATCCCAACGGTCTCCAGGTCTGCGCATGCCTGCGTTCGACAAGTACGGAAGCGACAGTTTCACGGGAGTGCGACCGCTTGTCGTGCCGCTTGACAGGACGCTGAGCCTCCTCTCTGCATGCTCGCCTCTCCATTGAGGATGCATTATCAGGCCCGACAAACTTCTCCCGTGTGAAAATCCCTTTATGGCACCTGAAGCAGAGTCCTGCACTGGTTCGGGTGACCCGCACAATTTGGATGAAACGAGTCGGGTCGGACGCCTGAACAGCGCGTGTTGGGCGCGGGTTTTGCGATTGCGAGCGAGAATTCACCGGTGCTGGATATGTTTATCAGGAGCGGAGGAGTCAACTAAAACCGTCAACAGTGGATGATGTGCTTTTTTTGCACAACAATCTAAAGCACCAAGCCAAACACCAGATAGTGTAATTCCCATCTAATGTTTCTAATTTTCCATCGTTTGCGGTTTGATGTATTGCGGCTAGGCCTACGGGCGGGTGCGGGGTTTGTAAAACAAGACCCTTGCAGGACTGACTTGCACTGGCACACTAGCCGAAGGTCGGAAGAACGTGTCAGTAGTTTGCTTGCTCATTGTAAACACACGTAGCCGCCGGTTGTGAAATCTTTCTCCTTCGCACAGACGTTTACGCGCGCTCGATAATCTCTAGGACCCTCCCCCTCGACACATTAGCGCCATTCCCTATCCTTCATAAACTCATTGGCCTGCTAAAGATTCCGGATTCATTGATGCGCCCATTCCACGTTTAACGTGTAAAAAAAAAAAGGGCAAATTTACTGGTCGCACATGCACGGCCAGATGGAAAATTCGGTCGCACACTCAAATTGTGGTCGCAAAATCCGACCATTTGGTCGCAGTCTGGAGCCCTCCATCTTCAAATGTTTTGTGCTAAGGCATGCGGCAAGTAGTAGATGTCATCTCAGTAACCCTTTCTTTGTCAACTGATGGGGCAGATCAGGCACTGAGGTCCTCTCAACCCCCATGCCAACATAATGGGCTGACTCACCAGACCGCCACCACACAGTGATTCACACCCTTATAAAACACTGTTCTCATGGAGACCTGGACCCATCGGAAGCAGCTATGGTTATTTCCTGTTTAAACACACTGCATGCGTGGCAATAAGCGGCTATGGAGTAGGAGCTCTAGAGAGGAGAAGTTAATACTTATAAGGCTGATTGGCCTCACACAGAACTTCATTATGTCTATAGGTTTGATCTCTTAAGATGGCATGTGATTGTGTTTGTGGGCAAAACTTGTGTTGGAGATGGTATAGGCTTACAAATCAGACTTTAGATTCTGATCTCAAGTGAGCTGAGCAGGATAGCTCAAATCTATCTGAACGGGAAGTTCACTTTCTTTCTCTTCATATTTGTTTAGATCCAAACATGTTGCTGGACGTAGGGATCTGTAAGCGCATAATTGGCCATCGCAAACTCTGCCAGTGCTAGAAAACTATAAAGAAGTGGCTGAAGGTTTCAATCAATTATTGTTGACTGGCCACTGTAGAAATACACCCATAATCCTAGCCCTTCTGAGTCCTTATACAGTTTTTTTTGGAAATATGTCTACAACGATAAAGGAAAACAGGTTTCCGGCCCAGGTTCTGTGCCGTCTCAGCCCAGCACTTTTGCTGTTATATTTTCAGATTGTTGGATCCCGGATTAATAATGATACAATGAAGATTTCTCTATACTACTAAATGCTGACTCTTCTATGCCGACCCTTTTGCTTCTTCCAGTGATATAATCCATCGCTATGTAGTTGTAACAAGCATCATAAACAACCCATCTGGCTAGTTCTACTGCCTACATATGGCATTGCCCTATGCTTGGCAGCAATGTATTCTAGTCATAACCACTAGATGGACCCAGTCGGCTGAGTTTCTTCATGTGTAGCTCACAATGCTGCAGCCGTGTTTATTGCCAAGTTCTGACCCATTCATATTAATCTTGCTCATGGCTTCTCACCAGGTTTCCACGTTTAAGAGTGGGTACCCTGACATTACCTTGATTTGTAGCAAGAGTGCAGAGGCTATGCTGAGTCAAACCATAGACACCCTTGACTATGAATCATATCATAGCTTTTGTTTCTACGTTTCATTTTTCAGCGAAGTGACAAAACATTCCTAAAAGATAACTGAAGGCAAGCCAATAGGGGGAGCTATGGGTGTAGTTCAGGTGTAGTTCAAGCATTTCAATTAGTAAAGTCTATTGAAAATAACCCCACGCTCATAATTGTATGCTATTTTTGTTGGAAGCCTGTTAAATGGAAAAGGCTCAATCTTGTACAATTCCCCCCCCCCCACACACACAGCTATGCACGCTAATAGACGCACACACATGCACAACCTTTCTGTAGCTACTTTTTGATGAACAGTGTTTGCATTGTCTCATGGTAGTTTAAAGCTAGCAGTACCCCTCCCCCGGTCCAGCTCTTTGGCTTTATGACATACTTACAGGGATTAGGTTGGATGGCTCTGTCTGGTATTGTCTGCAGTGTGTACTCCTGAGCCATAAACATTGACTTTGTCACAATGGAAACTCTGTCTGAGCATTACTCCTTATGATGGAATTGTTTATCCTTCAATAGAGGAATGATGGAAAAATTGTTCATTGGTGTTTGTTGTTCATGTATAGTACAGACTAATGCTAGTTTATCTTCTTTTGATACATTTTCAGCCATTTCGGCTGAGAAAACTAGCCGGACACCGTAAAGACTTTTTTGGTCAGTTTTGTATTTATTCTTGATTGAATTGCCAGCTTGGTGCAAATAGTTCCCCTACCATCAAATTCAAAGGGCAATTTATATTTCTTACTATCTGTACCACTTCTTTTTTATATTGTAGCACCGTGAAAATTAAAACTGCAATTGCCCTTGTCAAGAGCGTCTACATACCAACCCCTCAAAGGGTCGATGAAGACTATTCCACAACACCCTAGGTTAAAAATTCTTGCTTGGCTTCCTACCAATTACCCTGGGCTGATCATGTTATGGAAACTCAAGCACATCGCTGTTTCTGAGTATCGTAGCTTGGTTGCCTGAGATTAGCTGGAGAGCTCATGTATCCTCTATATAGAATAAGGCTCTCTAAAGGTCTGGTCTATAAGAAAACCGAGCAGTCTCACTGATTAGTTCTCACCTCCTGATCACAGTAGGTTTACAATATTGCTTAATTTGCATATGTCGAGGGTAAACAAGATAATGGCTACACTGCTCCTGGTTCAGATAATGAATTAGTGTTCTCTTGAATAATTAAAAGCTATTGGTAACGTACAGAAAGCAAGTTCCTGACGGCACGTCTTTTGGTACAGGGAAACCAAGTGTTAATTAATTAGTAAAGATACATAGGATATTTATCAGCAATCCTGCAAAGGGTATGTGTGTGAATCTTGACAATGTGTCAAATGAAGCGTAGCTTAATGTGTGGGACTCGCTATTACTTGCCAACTGTAATTGGCCCCCTAAAATAGACTCGTTGATTTGCTGACATGGTAAGACCCAATTAGTGGAATTTCTTTAAGGCCGCTGCCCTATGAGGAGATAAGTACAATGCTAACGTTATCCAATACACACCTCCTTATAAAATTGCATTCATACAAAAAAAGATTCAAATGTTTAAAAGGGGGGAAACGGATCACATTGCGTACAGGGCTCTGCGGTGCTGTAGCTTGAAATGCTTGAGTGCTAGTCCTGTGGTGCTCCTGCCTGCAGTCCATTAGGACTGTTGCTTCAGGGACTGCCAACCTAACAGGGATGGAAGATGAGGAAACTCCGGGACCACAGGTGTCGTATGATGACTGGCGGAACACATGCCAGCGCCACGGGGTCACAAAGGCAGATTCTGCAGTGACTCCTCCGGGGCAGACGAGGCCTGGGCGTCTCCCATCCTTTCTCTTCACACGGCCCCCCGATGGCAGCTGCTGTTCCTGGCATGGGGCGCAGCAGTGACCTCACGCCCCAGAGATATTTTAAAGTGAGGCGGTGAGTTGAGTCGGGCCGGGGAGGGCGGGGAACGAGAGTTCTTAGAGGACAGCACAAACAGGAAGAAAGCCAGTGGCTCATTACAGTGCTGGCTAGACGGGCGCACATCTATTTGAACAGAGTTGTTTGCGCTAGGAAGAACAGCACTCCCGGGTCGATTGAGTGATATGGGGCGTTGATACCCTGTTTATTTGTTTGACAATGCTGCGGCATTGCCCCATCTCGCGGTTCTCATCTGCTGTCGGTCGCAGAAAGATGTCGAAGGAGGAGGCTAAGAGGGAGAAGGCTAGCCAAGCAGAGAGTCGGGCCTTGCACCTAGCGGAGCCTAAGGATGTGTCTGAGGAGCACGTACACCCTCAGAAGGTCCTCAAGATATTTAGCATCAACATCATCGCTCAGGGTCTGCCCTTCTGTCGCCGCCGGGTGAGTTTGTGGTCTACGGGGCCACACTTTCAACTTCCTTATGGAACGCTTTAATGTCAGGAGTCATTTCAACTTCACAGACCCATGCTGGTTTTGGGAGCCTGGACATGGATGTGCACATTCGATCCATGATGATGGATCGCTGTTTGACCCTGGTGTTTAGTTGATGGTTCAGAAGGACCGGAAATGTTGCATTGGTTAAAATGGAGTATAGGGGGTTGAAAATCCTACATAAAAACACTCGCCCAACATGTTTCATCCACTGTATTTGTCCTATTTTGACTTATTTTCCTCTACCGCTTGTGTTTGGGAAGTGGAGGTCGATTCCTCCTAAGCCTTGACCAATGGACACTGCCATGCCTCAGCATTTTTTTTATTTTATTTTTTTTTATATATAAAGTTCAGCCCTGAGATACTCTTGCATTGATCAACTAATGAAATTGTAAAACATTTATATTTAATTAATTATTATTTAATTACATTTCTTTATTTTATATGATGCTTATATATGATAAATAATCATACATGCATATTCATAAATCAATTTGAGACACTTTAAAGGCGTAAACCTTTTTCATCCTGACCCCATTCATCCTGACATCCCTACAAATATATGAAAGGTTTGGTCTACGTGCGTAGACGCACTTGTTTCTCTGTCCCCTCCACCCGCAGTGAACCCGACCACCGTACCCCGTGTCCTTAAAAAGACTGCAAGTAATGAACCTATTTTTAGGGTTTGGACGATTCCTTTAGGCTAATAGATGCATTCATGTGCTTTTGTGTTCAAAATGCATTCTACTGATATTCTGCATTCATATAAGTTGAATTTCTGCTGAAGCTAGTTTTAGAAGTTAAAAAAACAATGTCGTTCTCATCTGAAATGAGATGCATTTATTTTTTTTGTTTACACCATACAAAAATTAAAACATGAGTAAGTTCATGTTCAAAACTGTACATGTCATGGTCATTGCCAAGCGTACCTACCTGGATTGTGTAGTCAAATATGTTGGTTCTCAAGCTAGTTGATATGGTTGAGTGTTTCATTTGTGCCTTGCAGCTGTGTATAGAAGGCATACTTTTTAAGGGTTTGGCCGGCACAGTCAAACTATGACCTACTACCGCATAGCCGCGATGTCACAGAGGTCATGACAGAGTTAATACCATATAAGTACAAAGAAGATAGACCGTTTAAAAAAAAGTTTAATTAAAGAATAGATTGACGGAAGATACGTCATTCATTGAGATTAACCTATGGCGATCAAGTCAATGTCTAATTTTAAATGATTCATGTTTATATTTGGTTAACTTTCAGCTCTGTATATTACATATGAATTAACGTTATATATTTTTTTAGAATGTTCCATAATTTAAAACATTTCTGTGAACCCCAACACAATGTGAATAATTGTCTTAAAATTAGTAATTTCCTCCATATTGGCTCAATATGTTAAGACAATTATTCTTAATATCTAAAATGTCGTTGATGTGCATGCCGTCTTTATTCCTCTTGGCTATCCCTGATCCAAGTTATTCTTATCCCTGGCTCCAAAGCTGTGAGAGTAAAGGAGTAGAATGCTAATTTTGGTTTCATTAGTATTTTTATGAATTTGTTGTATAAACTGCAGAGTCAGCCATTCAGCTTCTTTGAGTATTCTAGTTATGGCCAGCACAACGTCTGAGCCAATTAAAGCATTTTTTATTGTAAGGAAAAGAGATACTTTGATAGCTGACCTATTTTAGGGAGATGTATTATGTTTGCTGAGAGCAAAGTCAAAGATCTTCTGCTTAATTCACTTTGGCAAACGTGACCCTAAGCTGTGCTGTTTGTGATTTGAGTGAATGGGAGAAAAACCTCGAACACCCAGTTCATAACCTTCATAATACTGCAAATGCAAGGGTTTTAATCAGTGGGCCATAGGCTCAATCGCCATTGTTACCGACTAACTACAAAATGAAATAGTTCGCTGTGACTTAGCTGACATTTATTTAAATAAAACATTTGAAGTTCTTCTACACATTATACACGTAGCAAACATTGGCCCTGCCCTGGTAACTTTGGTAACTGTAACTTTGTAAGCATTTTCTAAGCCAGTTCTACAGAAATACTTTTATTTTCATCTGATAGTACACCACTTGACAATCATGCACTAAATAGTTGTAAAAGGTCTAGTTAGCCAGAGTACACCAAACTGATCTAAGGGATTGAAACATTTTGGTTTTTAAAAGGCTGCTTTTGTGGAGGATAAATTAAAAGCTCTGTATGGGCTCTTTATGAGGTGGTGGCTTCCTCTGGTGATCATTTCTGTCTCTTCATTGCCGCTCCAGTTGAGTCTATTGAACTGCCCATCCTGGATTTTACAGGGTGTCAGTGGTCCAATTTAGTCTTGATTTACATGCAGGCTATAGTGCTGAGTCTGCTGACCACTTTAAAACCTGCTTCTGGGCCAAAATAAAGATTTAAAAAGTTTTGTTTGTCCTAAAATTAAAGTATTGATACCGTGTACATGGTACATATGCAGTGTTGCCCTAGGGAAAAGGCCAGAATGGATATCAAGCTGTAGTGGATGGCATCCACTTGTAGGACATAAACAGCCATGCACTTGAATTGGGGTTCTACTTTTCTCTCACCCTGAAGCCCACGTTGCGATTCCACTTGTGTAAGGTGATCTGGACCTACCCATTGAAGCAATGTCCACATCAACAACAATCTGCGTGAACCATATGTTTGCTTGAGCAGTTGGCTCAGCTTTGACACTGATACCAAACCTGTGATTATATTTGCATTCACATGTATTTATTGAGCAGCGGCTTGCATGAGTGAGGGTGAATAATCAAAGCATGCAACCAGATCAGCTACACATGTGTTCTGCAGGAGTAAAGCATATACTGCAGTACATCTGTAGGAGTTGGTAAGAATACATTTGTTTTCAAATCCTTTGGTTGCTTGCATTGCGCAAGCAGACCTTTAAGAGGCCACACTATGTTTGAAATGTTCTCATTCTTTTGTTATTTCTTATGATAATCTACGATCTAGCGGGTCTAATTAAATGCATGAGTCTGTCTCTGATGGATACAGAAAGCCGGAATGCTCACATATATACAAGCTGTAATTAAATTTACGTTGCAGATGAATGTCTAGTTTCTTCTATATACCGACCAATAATGAGATAAAATATATTTCCAACTCGCACTTCTATTTTCTTTCTGGATCAGTATCTCTTCTTGCATTTGCTTTACCCGGTTATCTTTGGAGCATGATGTGCATAAGTGTGGGCTCCAATAATATTTTCAACCTCACCTGAGTATCTACTTGCAACCATATGAATGAATAATGGGATAAACTCAACATCCTTGCATTAAAAAAAATTACTGTACTGCGTAGATGACATTTGAACATGCTATTTGATAGGCCCCTTTTTTGGACAAAACTCAGAGTGTATACATTCTTAGCATGGGTGGGCGCCAGTGAGAATTGAACCCTTTAACCGGCAGTGTTGATACCAGTTGAGCTTCATGAACCATGCATATAATTGACTCTGTACAATCATAGCTGTCTGCATGACTCCCCTGAGACACTAATGGCAAGTTCACACCAGACGTTTTTAGCCTGATTTTCCAGTCGCCCACAAGTTTTGTGAAAATGCAGACAAAAGCCCCAGCTCAGTCATATCACAGCGTGCTCCCTTGAGCGGTGATCATGTAGTGTGAACTACTATGTCGAACACACTATCCTCGCTGGGCTGTTCTCCCAAACCAATTTCGCCCCCATATTCTATTCTTTCTCTTCCTTGTTTTTTCACTTAAAAAAACAACTTGGAACGCTAGGACCTACATTTTTTGAAGCATCACTTCTCACATGCGTTTGCTTGAGTTTGGAGACCAGCAGATCCGTCCGGTATTCCTCCTTGTGTTCATGTCAACATGAAGATGCCCGATAAGTCTTGTAATGTGCACAGTGCAGCGGTTGATGACTTTGAATCTCATGTAAGGGTATTCTATGTGCTAATGGAGAAGATTATCGGGACACCTTGAAACTTTCCCTTTCTATGTTCTGCACTAAGATCTTAGTGTTTGACCCTCGTGTGCACCTAAGCTCTTTGTATCACCACTAGGGACAGCGATGGCACACTAGATGCCGATAAAGCATTAGCGGAAAGTATAACCTGCTCTCATACTTAACAGTATTCTCTAAAAACCATAACATTTTTCACAAATTCTGAAACGTTGTTGGCTGTTAGTGACCTTAACAGTCGTCATTTTTTATGGTGAAAATCTGATCATGGCTTATAGCTAGGTAAAATGTTGTGATTTCGTAATTATTCTAAAATGTCTGCTGCGTTTGTATATTTCTAAAAGGTAAATATAGCTTTGAATTGCACTTTCAGTACATCACAAAAATGAAAGGGGAAAGCTTAGCCAGCCTGGAAAGGGGTCAAAGCAGGAGTGAATTCAAAGATTATATTACATTAACCTTACAGCGAGTGTTTACATAACTTCACCGTTTACTGTCCCCTTTCCCAAGAGTGCTCCGTCTGTACATTGACTTATTTCCCGAAACCCCTTTCTATATATATATCCCAAAAAATACTCCCTGCTTCTGCACTGGTTCTCCAGCCCCAATGTTAAACTGCCTGCAGCTCAGATAAGAGGAGTCTGGGCCGAGGGCACATCATTCTCCACTAATTTGGAGCTGAGCAGATGAAATGTGGTAAATGGATGGAGGTTTCCCTGACTGTGCATCATGCCGCTCCACCCGCTTTTAGGGCGCTCGCTCCCGTTGCCTCATCAGTTCGAGGGGCTAAAACATGATATCTGATCGTTTGGGCTGACAGATTTAACAGTATTGTGCAATAGGCGGGGAGACATCTTGGAGAGCTGTCAAGTGATTATCTTTTGAAGTTATTTTGTTCCTACTGATGCAATGTGTCGTAAGATATAGCCACTGTGAAGTTTTAAACAGAAATGTCCTTTCATGCGATGGGTTTCTTTATTAAGAAGCCCTTCAGGGGAGAGTTTGAGAGCATAGTATATTTCCAGAATCAAGCCTGGGTTTCCTCATGGGCCGTGCAGCCTCTTGTTGGGGAGAGCCACTTTGAAACACGGGTGGCACATTAAACTTGTTTTGACTGATTTTTCTTTATATTTGTTTGAAAGGCAAATTCTGCCACATAGCCATGGTGCAGGAAAGGGCTCTTTGGTTAGGCACCATTTATTCTGTCTTTGGGTGGTTGCTTTCCAATCTGTATGTATGCATCCATAGATTATATGATGGATCTTTGTATTGTCAAAGAAGAAACCAAATGACAATTGTCATATTATTCTCATTTGTTCATTTCTGGATATGTTTATATAGTATTGTATTGAGTTGATGGAGTGTGTGTGGTGAAAATGAAAAGAAAATTGGTGTCTCTCAAAAGTTTTGGTTTGTCGTGTACATAGCATCCCCCAACACACTGAGGGTAGGGACTACAGGACTATTAACATTCCCGAACAAATTATTTTATTTAACCTTTTCCCCTCTATATATTGGGACTGCTTGGTGATTCGACACCACTTGACCACTGATGCCCCTTGCATCCGGTTCAACAAATACCATTGACTCCAATTCCTTCCTCCAAGTGATCTCAGGCCACTCCTAGGGATGAGATGGACCATATCTGTCCCGTGCACATGGACCTCTACCACGCCGCACAACCAAGAGTGGGTAAATGAGGCACAGCTGATGCATCAACACAACACTTCAAGTGGTCTGTCCTTCCGCAAGATCCACCACGCTGAGCAAGATGAGATACTATTGCCCTCAGGCTCCAAATAACATAGAGGACAGCATGGCATCTGGCACAGGCTATTCTGAGCTGCACAACCATTCCAGGGTAAGGCATATAGCTCCGCTCAGCAAGCGAGACAGCAAGCAATACAGCCAGTGCCCAGATCAGCCACGCTGTGCTCTTGGCTGGCATTGAAATGAAGCAAGAGAAAGGCAACAGCCAAAGCAAGAGGGCATTTATCGTATTATGGAGGCGTACGTACATAAATATGCCGGTCCCGATAATTTTGTGTTTTATATTTTTGAATACGTTTATGATTCAAGGAATGTAAACCACGTGTATTAAAGCCTGTTTATAAAGGCTAATTTTCACCATATTTGATTTCTCTATCTGTTGGCACAGTGGCTTACGCTCCTTCTCAACCTTTTGTAGAAACGCGATGCCCTGTCATACACGGACGTGGGAGAGCAGGGAGCATCTCTTCCGAGCACGTGGTTTAGTGAATTTGAGAGGCTGTTTTTAAATACTCCGCCCGGTGCCCAGATAAACTGTTATAGTGCGATGCATTTGCTGCAGTGCACATAAAGCATGCGTATAGGGTTCATGGCTGTCCCACCTGCTGGGGGGGGGGGCTACCACTGACATTTTCCCACACTGCCGAGGGGCACGGGGAAACACTGCCGTAGGGAATGTGTCTCATCTCCTGACCGTCAGTATGGAAATGAAGAAGGCCATCAGTGTGACTCGTCCCATGCCCATTGCTTAACACTCAATGCTGCAACTCTGATGCTTGTTCGGTTTGGGCTCTGTTCTTCTTCCCAGTCACGCTCTAGTTAATGAGGACATAACGGTGATGCACACACTGTCACCATCTTACCTCCCTTGATGAGCCTCTCACTCAAGTAGTTTTTTAAAGTCATATTTTTCTTCTTTTTATGTATTTATATATCTCCCCCCCCCCCCCCCCCCCCCCCCACCCATCTTTCTGTGCCACCTCTAGTGTTGTATCTCAAGTGACCCAGCAGATCCCCCTCTGAGAGCACGAGCAACGACCCTGAACCGGAGTTGATTTCCATTTTTGCTGTATTTTGTTCAGAGGTTTATAATATGGCAGCCTTATAACCCTAGGAGTGGCTCCCACGTAATTCACCCATGGTAAAAGTTTGTGGACGGTTTCAGAGATCCAGTTTATTGGACAGTGCAGTTTAATGTAAAGACAGCATATGTGTGCTATTTGAGGCTGTAAGGAGATGGTTCTGTGTTAATTTGCAAAGAATGTGTCTTTCAAAGATTGAAAACATTATTTGGTATATTTTTGGCATGCATTTTCATGAATTATAGTCACTAGCTGATGGATTGTGAGTGCTGCAGCTTTGTGTCGATTTGGATAAACCTACTTGCCTCAGTCTCGCTGTGAATTGAAATGTGCATTTGGACTTTGCCCTATTCCAACATGGAGGCAGTCCTTTCATACAATAATTGAGATGTTAATTGTTTGTATTACTGAGTACTGGGCTAGTCAAATTGACTTTTTAATCTCCCTCCTACCAGTGAGTCATGAAGGCAGCCTTTTCAGGCAAACAGAAATGCTAATTGATGTATCCTACAGCTGTTATTTTTACGTTATCAATTCTGGTATGGATTTTACCTTCACAAAATGACATAAATCCCATCTTGTATTCAGTCATTAATCATTTAAAATTAGCAGGTAGGTTATCATTCCAGAATTGGTTCAATGTAGCTCTAGCCATAGGCTAAACAGCTATTCATTATTTTCCAGTAAATGATTTACTTCAGTACAAAGAAATCGATATCAAAGTAGTAAGGGACATATCTACTGAGTTTTGGCCTCCATTTTGGCTGCTCGTTCGTAGACGACATGGTGTCACAGATGACGGTAACATGATTCACAGCATCACCCTGAATTCGCGTTGTGTTTCATGTGGAGTTGGAGTATGTCTGGGCTTGAACCATCCCCTATTTATAAACTATGTCCACCTTATAAATGACCTGGGCTTTACAGTCACTCTAACCTTAACATGTTCACCAAAGTGAGCACAGCCTGCCCGGACAGCACAGCTCAATCAGCTTCCTGTCCAATTATGGTTACCGTGTCTATGTGCAATAACAAGCGTGGTGCCTGAACTGAGACAAAGACCAGGGCGTCTAGCCAGGGAACAAAGAAATTGCCTTTTGTGTGTGTATAAGTTCGAACCATGATGAGGCAATGTTGACCTGAATCACTATTTATAGTGTCTCGACAGTTCTCCAGCTCCTTCTGGGACCCACTGCGTGGGCTTTCAGTGCCACCAGGCCCCCTTTTTAAAATTGACAGTCTCTGAATAGAAGATTGGCTGCCCAAAGGACACATCCGATGGTAAAGCCATTCTCAAGGTAAAATTTATGAATGCCTGCCACATCAGATTTTGTCGGATGTGCTTGCCCAAGATATGCCCCCTCTAGATCAACAAATCTGTATAGAAAAAAATCTGTTGTGGGGACAACATCTTGTAGTATTTGAATGTTGACGTATGAATCTTTAGTTTTCAAAAATCAAACTAAAATCCATCAAGGGCCTGGTTTTCTATATTCTCGTTTTTCTCTGTCTGAGACTTCTGAAGCCGTCTGAACCGCAGAGGAGCTAGGTTGTTCCTTGCCTGCTGCTCACATGCCTCAAAAAGCTTAGACTTTCTATCCTGAATAACCCAAATGATGTGGTTATGTGCTTTCAACATCCATATCGGTACTCAACGCCCACCATATCATTGTAGGAATTTTGACGGCTTGTGACATTATCAAATGTTTTACTTTCCTTCCGCGCTATTCTTTCAGTATCGTGACAGCTTTTATACTCAAATGGTTCCTGCTCTTTCCGATAACGCAAGCGCAAGGTGATGTCCTCTAATTTCATGTCATCAGAATGATTGGACCCTTTCAATCAAAGTTATATATAGAGCCCTTTCCACTTCTGTCCGCTCAATAATATAACAATGTGTAGTAGACTGGCAGCATAGTATTGATTCAGTGTTTATAAGGCCTCACATTCTGCTCTGTCTGCTATATACACTTTATCTTTTTTTAAATCTTTTTTCCATCTTCCTTCATTTCAACTGCCCCCTTCCCTCCATCCCCCGTCTGACGTCATCAAGTCTTTTCAGAAGACTGCAGGGAATAGATTAATCAGTCAAATAATGTGTGACAATGACTCTCTCTAAACGATTGCCAATGCAAGAGAGACTCGATATTTCCTCTGTGGACTTTTCCGGTTGTTATGAAATTCATATTGATGGATTGAGGTTATTCCAAAAGTAATATACATGTTCCTGACCTTGAACGAAGCATTTTAAATCTAAAGTGACTTTATTATGTGAGGAGCTTGTGAGGAATTAATATAAAGACCCAAGGTTCATAATCATGATTGCTTATGCATCCAGTTAGCTGAAGATGATTTTAAACACAATTTTAAGTGTTGTTAAATTGGTTATTGGATAGCCATTGATTTTTTTTTAACCACACTGTCACACTGAACAATGCATGGCAGCCTGTGTATAAATCCTCTAGGCTTCCCTTTTGATCAACTTGTTGCATTAGTGTGCAGCTGATGACAGTTATCACAGAAGAATTAGCAGAGCATAGTGAGAAGAAGAGTGATTCCTCTAATCTGGATAACGAAGGCCTTGCATGCTATCTATCATAACACCCCTGGGTTAGCACCGACCACAACAATTTTGATAGTATATTTTTTGCAGTAACATATTTGTAATAGATTTTATGAAGTCAATTTGTTTCAGTTTCATGATTTTGGAAAGCATTCGGTCTGAAATTGTATCATGATGAATGCCAATTGTATCATCCACTTTAGGAGCTCGGTCCGTGTCACTCAGAAAAAATACTTTCATATCAAGCACAACACACCCATTCCAAGTTATCATAAAACCATTAAGTGTATTATTGTGTCTTGAGGCGATTCCGTGTAACCGTCTGAGAAAGCAATGAACTGAATGTTTGTTTCGTTATGTTTTTTTAAAGATGATTGTATCATCTTTAAATCATCTTGAGATGATTGTATCTCGTGGACCATTTTTGCACAGCGAAGCAATTGGACGCTACACCACCACAAAACATTCTGTCAAGTGCTCCGTTTGCTAACAGAGTATCCTAGTGTGATGGAGAGACTCAGTGCTGCACTGGTGTCACATTTGTTCATCATCCCTTGCATTCAAATGAATTCAGTATGGAAAATGAAGCGCTCCTCTTGTTTTTGTGCAAATACCGCGCTAATTTGCTTCCTCATACTTCAATTTGTGGCATAGACTTCACTGTGGGGGAGAACACCATTAACAAAAGTCTGCACAAAGCATGAATGGTGTTTTCCTTTTTCACATTTTAATTGGATAAACAGATGCAAGTTCCCTTTCATAAGTCCCTGTTGCTAAGAGAATTTTCTTTCCTCCCCTTCCTCCATGTGCTGCTCCGGTGTTGTGCTGCTTACAAAGGTAAGAAAGTTTTCACGTGTATTCCATACCTTTCATGTCGCCATGTTTCACCTGGCTTTGCATTTTCCAAATATCAAATCTCTACTGTGAAAGAGTCCACACAGAAAGAAAAAGTGAACTTATGTCTTGCCTCTAGAGGGCAACATAAACTCACTTGTTCGAAGAGCTGTCTGTTTTTTTGGCTTGCTTCCCCCCCCCCCCCCCCCCCATGTCAACACCCCACTCAACCTTGTTAGTCCGAGTTGCACCCAACCTACTGCATAATGAACTTCACTATTTCTCATTCACAGGCTTTCAGTCATAGCAATGCTGTGCACACGTTTTTGAATTGGGCTTGCCAGGGCATCGTGCAGGGTGATTCATTGGCTATGCGTTTCTTTTCCTTTGCCACAAAACCAAGTGCATTATTATTAGTGCCCATGTTCTCATAATACCCAGGTCGTTCCTTTTTTTTTCGTCTTTTCGCTTTTCTTCCTGCATGCATTCAACGTCATAAAAGCCTCAGTGCAGGTTCAGGTTGTTATGACGACGGGGTGCAGCACTTGGTTCAACATTAAGAATTCTGAGAAGCTCTTGCTTTGTGGCTTATCTCTAGACGAGACACTTGCACTATGCAATTGATGTTTGGCAGTCTTGTTGTCCTTTTCCTACTTTACATGCGTAGTATTTTGATAAAAGCCTCTGCTATTTGACTTGATGGATATAAATATTTGAAAGACTATATACTAAAGACTCCTATATCCTTCGATGTGCATGCACAGGTGTAGGTTTTTGGGTCACCTTTGAGGGGTAGGCAGTACGACCGCCAGCAATGGCGGCTTTGCATAGCACGACGCCCCAGAGGAGAGTTGTACTCGGGTGGAACATAGTGGTGTGAACTTTCAATGACAACGTTGGTTCAAAAGCCACCTTTTACTCTGTCCCCTTTCTGGCTGTAGCCTGTACTAGGGGCTCTCTGCTGGCTTCTATTGTCTTCTCTAACAATAGGTCAGTAGGTCCTTGCCTGCCTTTTAGTCATGAAAGTTGGGCCAACTGTTGAGGTACTGCTTTTCTCTGGACACTGGTGTAACATTGTTGACTCGTGTTTGATAAACTGCTTAAACAGATCGAAATCTCCTGAATCCAACCCTAACTATACTGTATAGGAATGGATATTGTCAAAAGTACGGATGTCAGTTTTACATTACTCTTTCTCCCCCCGGCTAGCAGCGACATGATCTTTGGCTGCGAGCCATCCTCGGACATGGCACCCGGGTGCTTGTTCTTAATGTGGTACAGCATATTTGCTAGTACTACTACTAAACTGCAGAGTAACACACGCATTTACATTGGACTTTGTTTCCTTTGTGGAGGAAATGATCCCACACAGAGCTTTGTTTAGGGTGCTTACATTTTTGGCCGCCGTGTATATGCAAATTAAACCGATAGACCGAGATGTGTAAACGGTCAGAAATGTTAGCTGATTAACTGTTAACTGTTGACATCCTTAGTCAATAGAGGCGCAGAGCGCTTGTATTTATCTTTTGAGGTGGTTAATGATGAGGTAGCTGAGCCAAGTCTTGGCCTCACACAAACTGCCTTTCAATGATTAATTGTTTGTACAATAATTCTTACTATTTTTGAATCACAGTGCTTGTGATCAAAGCTAGGTGGCATCGCATTCTATGCGTCATATTTCATGACACAGCCTTGACTTCCAACCCATTAACCCTAACGCCAGCACATTTAACAAGTATATAAATGGTTTAATGACATTGGATTGGGATTGTATATTATATTTCGTATTGGGTTACCTAGAAGTCTAAAGCGTTAACTTCACTCATCGCCGCTTACTGAACACCCAGGCAACTTAACCTTATTTGTTTGTCTCCTAGAACTTAATGTTTACACTGATGCCATTCCCTAGTGAGCCTGCATTTTGATTAGCAATCCCCAGACCCCCTTAAAACAGCTTAAAAAAGTGATCAATTCCTTTTACTTTTAATATGGATGAATGGGATTCATTAAAGTCTAAGTCAACTCCCGGTTTCAGCTCGATTTCGAACACTGAGAATCAAACCAAGGAGTTCTAGGAAGGAGGATCATTCCTATAATGATGACCCACCCTTACTTTGTGGTACTTTTAAGCCATTGACCCCGTTGTGATCATTGTTATAGTGAGCGTGTGCTGTATATTGTTTTCAGGAATGTTTTCCATGGTGGTGCTCCCACTACTCTTTTGCTTCCCTACAAATAAGATTATGGCAAGCCTCAAAAGATAATTATTTGAGAAGGATTTTTTACTAATCAACATATTTAGTAGCTATTGCAATGTTTAAATGAGGCCCTTAGAGACAAAAAGCTCTGCCTACTAATAAAGGGTTAGTCATTTTATAGACATGAATAGAACGGGTTGCAATGTTTTTCCTTTTAGAGTGATCCATCCCCCACAATGGCGCCTGTTTGATTTCTCTTTGGAAGATTATTCCCAGTCCTGCCGTACAATATCATAAAAACGTTGCCTAATGTTATATATAATGTGATATGGGAAGTGGGCCTAGTCTCATACTATGGAAGCGTGCGTCTGCTGAAACTATCGAAGCCCTGCTGTAACGGTCGGACTCGGGCCGATGAACCGAAAGCCAACGTGATTCCGTGGGTTTGCTTTTTGCCTTAGTAAAATAATACATTTGTGTTAACGGGTTGAACTTCTTTAGAAATTAATAGGAAAAAACTATCGGATGATAAAAATGCGATTCTGCATCAGTAGTCTTTGCGGTGCCGGTTGCAGTGCTACTGGTCAGACATGAGTCATTCTCTGAACCAAGTATTGGTGTGTGAAGAAGTTGTATTGTGTTAGCTGTAAGTGATGGATGACAATGAGCCTGATTCCATAGCTACATTAGATTCCCCAGCCTTATGTCCTAGCAACATGAGCCAATGTGACAGGACTCAGATGGAATTAGCTTGGCAGCCTGGTTGTTGCCATTTCCCTCTCCCTATTGCGTATCATTAGCTCAATTTTATAGGAGCAGCCGTCCCAAAGGAAAGTAATTTCAACTTATTATACGTCTTCAGAGGTTTCATCCAGCAAGTAATTGATGTGCTCGAATTTTCCTTTCACAACAATTTTTTGGAGGCACCCAATTGAACTCCATTGGTCAAGTCTAGCTCCACTGCTAGAGCATTACATCACCATCAACACTGCCAGGGATACAGGTTTGATTCCCACTGACTGCCACCAATGCAATATGGTGAGTGTTTACACTCACCATATTGGAAGGTGCTTCAGATAGCCCCAACATGATTAAGACTACCTGTCAACATAAATACTCTTTACTTTTGAAAACAATGCGAAATGTTGAACTTATCAGAGAGTAGCCAACCAGAAGATTGACGCTTGCTCTTATAGAGAATCTATTATTGAACAACTGTTCAATTTTTAATGAGGTGTTTATGGCTCTACCGAGGGCCAAAACCAGTAGGGGATGAAGAAGTCGTGTAAGACATGGTCACCAGATGCTCTTTTGTGTAGCCCATTTGCGTCCTCTTAAGATGTTCTCTGGGCCTTAGGAGGATACCCTCCCTGCAACCTCTGTAGACTGCTGTGTAGTGCTGATGTTGCCCAAACAGCCTCTTTAATTTGTGATGACCGTGGGAAACTGGGATCCCAGGGTTTATTCAGAGCATTGTGGCCAGATTGTGCTGCTGCCTCTTTTTGCTTATGGCCAGTTGTACTGGAGCCAAATCAGCTCCCAGTCATCTGGCCAGTCACTGGACAGAGTGCAATATTTTTTCAGGAAGTTGAATAAAGTCTTCTTATATTTGATTTATGTTTACAAGTCCCTAAAGTTTAGTTTCACTCTGAATTCTGCTAACTTGCTCTATATTTGGAGGTATCTTGTTGAAATGAATCGTGCACTTCATTTATGACAGGGAAATAACTTTACATATAGAGCAAGTTGTACAGTGGAGCATAGTCATTTGTTTGAAATGTACTTTGGACGACTGGAGGGGATGTGAACATCTGTAATGGGCCATTTAAGTAGTGTTAAAAGTGGCTTAAAGAGGGTAATTAATAGGTAGGACTTCTGTGTAATTTGTTGCATGAAAGTGTGGACGAAGATGCTTTGTTTAACTTTTTCAATATTTGTAATTTAATCTTGAAATCTAAGTAGTGGATCTTTTCTTCCCAGACATTTTCAGTACCATTGATTCAATGCATCGTTGGCTTTAAACTTTAAAGTCAAGTGCTACTTATTTACTTTCTATTCCGTATCGACTATGCACTTTGCATAGTATCAGATGACCTAAGAATGTATGCCACGTCGCTTGTCGTGACTTAATTGCCACAATTAATATTTATATAATATTTTATGGATGGAGGCCATACTTTTTGATCTGGTGCCCAATGATTTTTAGTTATTCTATTAATACTTCAGTGCCGTAAAATGGTGGTTTGCTGTGGTTATGCTTTTTAAGGGGAACCCTTAACGTTTCACCCTCAATTAATCTATTTTCGGTTTGTGGAATGAAGTGAAGCCAACCTTTCTAAGCATTACAAATAACATTGTAAATCTAGCCTCTAATCCACTCCGTATTGCCTCTACATACAGTAACTGTTTTGTAATGTGATCTGGCATTTCTTGGTGCTGATGCATGGCGTATGTCTGCGAGCACAATACACAGAAAGCAGGTGATGTGTCCACTTCAGGCTGACTGAAGGCTTGGAAGCCAGCCCACTGTTGTATGCACGTCTCCCCTGCATATCAATTAAGCTACATCATCACAGGCTGAATAAGAGACAGATGGCTGGGCCATTAGAGCAGGGGCACAACAGCAAGCGTTAAGGTTCCAGCCCTAATTTCCAGGCCGTTGGTGCGCTGCCCAGATGTACTTTTCTTATTATAAGAGCTGTGATGTGAATGTCAGGCCCTTTTGGTGCATACAAATACTCATGTGGGTCTTTCATTGTATGTCTGCTTGTTAGGCATGGTTTTTTATATATTTATTTGGTGTGCTATTGAGAGGAAAATATAAATTTGTTCAAATGCTGAAGTGATGTCCAGTTCTGCTGAATTATTATATTTGCGTTTTAAAACAACATAAAATGCTCTCCAATCTAGAAGTGTTCGTCAACATGCTCTGCAGATTTCAGCATCGGGTGGCAGGCCTTGCCGTCATTGCCAGGATTGGTTCACTCTAATGGCAAACAAGAGTCTCATCCCCAGATAAAGCCAGAGGCAATGTATTGCAGCCTGGAGGCCAGCAAGAACAATCTTTGTTACCAGGCAACAGTTTACCGATGGAGGGAGGGCTAGCAACAGGGTCTCCCACTGCCAGCCCCTCCCTCGCCTGTCCTTCATCATAGTCGCATCAGGATTAAACCTGCCGCTGGCCTGGCATTAAAAAGTCTAGCCCGTGCTGATTTAATGTTACGCAAGCTTGAATATTTCGCACTGCATGGCCTTGATTTTTCCCAAATCCTTCCTCCCACAATTTCTCCCTTTTTGTCTTTTTTGGATAAATGGAGACAACTCAAGGGAGCTTGTGGCCCTGGATTAATCCTCAAGAACACTTAATCAGTTACCTTTTTGTTATAAACCAGGCAGAAGACGATCATGTGTAGTATTCTGTTAAAACGACAGCATCCGCTTTAATTCCTGCGATTGTTCAACCAAGTTGGCAGAGGTTTGCGGCCATGAAATCCCTTTTAGAAAAATAAGCTTGTTGCTTGCTTTGGAAGTTAGGTTGTCGTCATCTGTTTCCTGAACAGTTAATCAGCCAAGTTCATGCGTTTCCAGCCACAGAGAAAGGAGGCCCTTGTTCGATAGATGCCAAACAGTCGTCGTGACTATGGCCTGTCCCCAGCCTCAAGCACTCATTACCATACAGCTGTCCTGTGTAGAGGATGCGATGAGTTGGAGACCCAGGGATGCAGGAAAAAAAAATAAAATGCCTCTCTTCCCGAATCACCTCACAGGCTTGAAACTCCCCAGATGGGAGGTGGGGTTCAACCCATTAGGCACATGGTCTATTGTCACCACGATAAGGTCATCTCGGGGAGGATGGGGGTCATGAGTGACTTGGGACCGCCAGCCCAGTCTTTTGTCGCCTGAAGTTTGTACAATTAAGCTGTCAACAATATTGACAATGCATCTTTAGACAATGCATTTATTTTTCCACCTCAAAAGCGTCAAATTGAAAGGACGCTTAGATACCACTCGAGCCATTTGTGAACCCATTTAGTGTCATTAGACAGGTGGAGTAATCTAGATTATGCAGCGGTGTACGGGGCCCATCGCTTGTGTGTCTAGGGCAATAAGACTTGTCAACGCCTCAGTGTCTGTGTAACCCCAGCAGGGCTCATGCCCCAGGAAGAAAAGCGATGAGTGGAAGGGAACAAGCCAAGATGCTTGGTGAGAATTTGGTCAGCGGCCCTATTAGAGGATTCCTTCCCTCAACTTTATCTTTTTGTTTTATAAAAAGAAAATTGGGCATTCACACTTCCTCGGGAAAGCAGGGGAAAGTCTTAATTTTCTGGGAACTTCCTCAAGACTCTAATGCTCATTTTACAACGCGTGTCTTTGGTAAAGATGAAGTGTCGAGTGCACTTTTACATTAGATGCTCTTCGCACAAAAGCTCTAATAGATGGCCTACCTCAACATTGTTGGAAAGGTTAATGCATCATTTTGCTTATTATTCTCCACCCCCGGAAAGGACTTAACAGTATCCAAATATCTGGCTGTGTTGGGTTTTGTCTTTTGTTCCACTGAACCAAAAACATGAATGACTGTTTTTTATATCAAAGTTCCTCGTAGAAAATAAGCTGCATACTGAAAATCCTGACTCCACTGTCCCCATATTACATGTTTCTGTCATGATTTTTTTACCAGTCGATAGGATCTTTTCACTGTCTGAAGTCCAAGACTGGCACTCCACTGTATAGCCTCCAAGGTTAACACCCAGTTTACATCCCAGAGCATGACTTTTATGACCCTTTAAATTGTTTTCTGCAAACTAATAGAGGTCAAATCTATCACCCGACCAAGGTCACAATGCAGTTCTTGAAATTGATTTGATGGCATGCGCCATAAACAATGTCTAAAATGGACAACACTGTGGCAGAGCGAGCCATCCCCTCTACACAACAAGAGGAGTAAAGAACACAACACAGACTGCATCTCAGCAGTGGCCATGCCTCCCCGTGTCGAGTGAATGCCCTGTGACACGGAGTATCATTACGAAGCCTAAATGCTTTATTTTTAGAGGACTGTGGGTAGCCGGCTCTTTCAAATGCCAATTCAGGGTGGAAGATTTATATAGGGAACCGGAGTGCTGGTTGGTTGAGATCAGGAAAAATGTTTGTTTGCAACTGTTTCAACTGTTTATATGTTGAATGGTGCCTAGTAAAGCTTGGGCCATCATTTTAAGGCATTTTCGAGACACATTTGTCTCAAAAAGTATTTGGAAAGTAGACGGTTTGTTTAATAGAAGACAAACAGAAGGGTATCTTTTACAATGGCAGGGTTCCTGTTGGACAGCGATTTTGAAGATTTTTTGCCCTTCTACTTTATGTACACTCAAACTTCCTATTTCAGTAATGGCTTGCAGGTTGTGTTTTTAAATTATTCAAGCAGTGTATTCTTTGAAGCTGTACCCACCCTGTTACTTAGAGGGTAACCAGTAAGGAAACATTTTGAAGTCAACAAAGAAAGCTCTAATAGCCTCCCTGCATTAGTCTCATGAAGCTTTTCCTTTCGACAGTCATCTGTCAGACATGCTTTTAAAGGCTGCGGTACAGTTTCTTGCTCGGACTAATGTGTCAAAAGAAACGAAAGGCATTTGCCTTGTGCTGACTTGGGTACATAATGATTGTGTGATAGAAGACTGGCAAAAGATTCCCTTTACATAAACGTGATCACACGCAGACCACACAGAGGCTTTGAGCATGCAGTATAGCAGTCTGAATCCTGGTGTGTAGCTACTAAAAAACCACACACTGTCCTATTCACCCTGATCCCTATCAATCATTCCATGTACACATCAGGGCTTCAAACATCAGCCCTGCCCAACATTAAAAGGGTTCCTGGTGATCTGACACTGCTGAATTTGATGAGATGACATTCAGGGTCGAAAATTAACAGGGGCCTAGTGGAAGAGAACAAATTCTATCTGTCCCAAGTGTTTGACAGTTTATATAAGGTGTTGAAGCGTTAGAGGTGCAGGCAGAAGGCAAATAGATTAGCTTTAATGTTCCACAGAGCGCACCCCCACCCTTCTGAAATGAAAGTTATGACCCTTGACCCTGGCCATCAAACCTAGCACTGTTAGCACAGTTCCCAGAAGACCACCAGCCTGACCCTCGCTATGATCTGTTTTATAACTTCAGCAGCATGTGGTTCCCTTGATCTCGTGAACAGTAAGCCGCTTTTCTTTAAACTACAAAGCCCTGCAAATGTCAATGTCAACACAACAACAAAAAGCCTTTTCAGCTATTGGTTTTTAAAATTCGCTTTTGAATTAATATCACCCCTTGATTGGTTTTAGGTAAATTGGTTAGTAGTTCATGAAATTCACTAGTCAACATTAAAATATTAATGATGATAATAGTGTAGTTAACTTGAGGGGCCATGTATCTGTAACCGGTTCAATGGAAGGCATATAAAAGGGAGAGTATGCTCATGTCTAGTGCGTAGGTCCCTGACACAAAGTCAAGTAGAAAACATGATCCAATGACGAAAGAGTGTCCATGCCTGGGTCACAGAACTTCAAACGTGCAGGTCTTCAGTTCTGACAGCTCTCGTGTACACACGCAGACTTGCACACATACACACAAAAAACTATCACTGCATTTCGTGTGACTCGATGTCCACTATAGAGTAGGCATAATTTTTATTGCTGGTGCATTGCATCACTCAAACTCTGTTGGGACGTATTAAACATCACCACATCCTCTCATGCCCCGTCTTCTTATTTATTTATATTATTTTCAAAATTTGTGTATTATTTATTCATGGCTCTCTCTCTCACTGTGTGCAGTCAGACGTAGGAGGTGATTGCACTCAAGTCAGGCTTTAAAGTGTTTTTTTCCAACTGAGATAACCGATCTGCTCTTGGGGAACGAGCAGCCTGGCCTTTCAAAGCCCCGATCAGTTGTCCCCCGAGCCTCAATCAATTGTACCTTCTTTACATATATATAATAACAATGGGAAAAGACCGTCCATTGCCGACTCACCTAGTGTTGAATGCCGACCATTTTCCCCACCCAGCTGAGCGAATAAAGGATTACAGTCACGTATGAACTTTAAAGATCCGAAACACTGATCACGTTCCCGTTGTCGGTTCTCAACTGTCAATATGATACATCCCCAGAAGACTGAAAACAATGACTCGTGCTCAACTCTTAGATTGCTCCTGTGGGCCTCACTCTCTCTCCAGTGAGTTATTGTGTATTGTTTTGCAGCCTCTTGAAACCCATCAGCTTCTGTTTATTTTACAGCTGGAGTTGGGACAGCTCTGCTCTCTGCAGCTCTTTTGTCCACTTGCCTTTTTATGTTTATTTATTTTGCTAAGCTTTTTATAGCTCTTTTTTTGTTTGTGCACAGGGAAATTAGAGGTGTCATCCTATGCGATGGATAGTGGCCACCACATTGGGCCACATTGTTTTGGCTACAGAAATAAACCAACTCAGTTCCTCCAAAACATCTCGATTGCATTCTGAATGAAAGTGCACTATGGCATTGTCGTTTGGGAGAATGGCATATGATTAGGGGATATTTTTAGGCTAAAATATAACTTTTCCTTCACAAACGGAAACCTAGGTAGGAGACTAGCTGTTTGGATTTCTATTTTCATTTCTATTCTATACTGTCCACTGCCTCCAGGAATGATTAGTAATTCATTGGATGCTGTCATTCATCTCTATCTTGCAATATTCCTCTGCCAAGTTCCCTCGCAATTTCTTTAAATGCCCGGTCAATTTATACCTGCATCCATTTAAATCATTTTTCCTTCCCTTCTGAAAACTGAAAATGTTTTAAAAGAAGCATTTGCAATATTTCAGGTCAAAACCTGAGTGTACCCATGGGCATTTACCTGGCTTTTGTCTCGATGAATGCATCATTCTGAATGATCAACATCAAGGACATATATGAGCCATCTAAATAGTTGATGCGAAACCACTCCCAATAGGAGCACCAAATTCGGCATCAGAGAAGCTTTTGCAGGATTGGAAGGGAAATAGCAATGCTACATGTGAAATTCTTGCCATTGAAGAATTGGTGTTTCCCATCAATAATTCTTTTGATCGGAAACTAGAGCTTGCAACCATGATTTCCACTTGACGTTGCAAACATTAGGACTCTTGTTGCATGCTCAATATAAAATGCTGTGCACTACTTAAAGCTACGTTGATAGTTTTTCGGATCACAACCTTTAATTTTTAAGATATTTGGGAAACAAACCTAGTGTTGGTGCAACATCAACCTGTCTTATCGGTAAGCCTTCCATTACGACGGTAGTTGAAATCTGTGTCCACCACAGTTTGAATTCAGCGCCGTTGGCAAGAAATCGGCAAGAAACCAAACCATATGGCAGGGCGTTACATAATTGTCGTTGAGCCAAAAGACAAATCACATATTCCCAATAAAGTGGAAAAAAAAGACACGACTAGAAATTATTAAACAGCTAATCTCAATTAATTAGACCATTAGGTCATTAGTCACTTTGTATCTTCTGAATTTAACACAGTGGCACAATTGTAAAATGATTTTTTTTTATCGATATTTTATGTTTTCTTTAGACTCAATCCGCCTGCTTAATCTCTGGTGGGGAATGGATTTTTTTGTTTTGTTTCCTAGAAGATGATTTAAAGATGATTTGGTTTCAGTTTTGCCAACTGTGAAATAAATGAAGGCGATCATTTGTATGTGTTTATCCAATTCCCTTTTTGTTTTATTGGTTCCCAAAGTAAATATGTAGCCTCTGCTGTGTTCCAGCCTCTCTGAAATCCGGCTGTGTTAACAAGAATTACAACCTTATATTTATGTCAGTTATTTTCTGTGCCAGTAAGTTCCACCATTATTACCCAGTGGGATTTGGCCTTGTGTTTGTGTGTTGCTGGACCGCCAACTCTGAGCCGTTGGTGGTCCTTTGCAAATAAATTGAATCATAGTTTAATTCGTTTTCAGTTGATTAACCATCAATTGGAAATTCAGTTTGCAAATGAGCTCCAGGCAAATTCAAAAGTTGAATTTTGAATTTGTCATTTATTTCCTATCCCTGCTAATTGATGGCATATGGGAGACGCCAAGCCCTTGACCCTTGATTTAATTTCCTCCCCAACCCCATCAAAACCCTGCTACTTGAGTCGCGTTGAGTAGGCTGTTAAACCAAACCCCATGCAGATGACACTGTGGTTATGCTTGGCAAAATACCCTGATCCATGATTCCCTATCTCTCAACCCCCCCTCCCCCACAAGCATCATTCCCTCCCTCTTCATCGCATGCGTGTCGTCTGTCTAATCTGGAATGTGACTTGCACCGTTGCGCACAAATCCATTGATGCCAGACCCCCAATCCCCTAATCCTTGACCCCGACACCACCATTCTCCTGTTTTGTCACAGCTAGGACATCGCACAATAACATAGTTCTCTTTAGGGATGCATCAGTGCCCAAGAAAAATATCTTCCTTCCAAGTCTAGCCTATTACATATTAAACATTTACCAGGAGAGGGGACCCCCCCCCCCCCCCCACACACACACACACACACACGCATGCATGCACCTGCATTTATTGCTTTTAAATTGTAAAGCACACATCCATCCCCTCTTAAGAAGCATTGAATCCTTTGATGCACTTCCTCTTGTATTTGCGACATAGCTCCAAGGATCTGTGATTAAGACTTCACACATCCAAGGTCATGTTTGTTCTGCTGGCGTGTATATAAAAAAAAAAGACAAGAAATTCCCACAATCTGCATACTATTTATGCACAAAAGTCAAAACGATGCATCATTTGCATTTTGCCTCCCAGTTATTTTCCCTGAAACGCAGCCAACGTCTGGTACAGCCCAAATAGTTTGCACGGCGGAGTTTACTGATTATAACAAGATGATAGGAGCCGGGCCTGATGAACATCTGCTTGGTGGGTCTTCCCTCTCTGTGACCAGAGAGGTCTCGGTAAGCAGGGTGGTCAGTGCCAGAGGGGAGGCCCGTCGTCGGTGCTTTACGGAGTGGCAGAAGGGATGTACAAAAGGGAGATTGCAGACCATTCAGAGGCCACAGTGCAGCCCCCCTCGCATGCCGAGCATTCCAATGTGCTGTGTAAAGGTTGGGCCAGTGGAGAGGAACCAAAGGGGCTTTTTTCTCACGCGGGCCACCTCAAACACACACACACACACACATACATACACACAAAAGGCCCTAACGCCCTGTCTGCCAGAGACCCCTGATCCCCTCCCAGCCACCCCTCTTTGTGTACTTTTTTTTGTTTTTACTCAACAAAGGCAGCTATAAACTAGCTAGATTTACAGTGAGGGTACAATTTCCTCATAAGGCAACATCCTGCTGGTCCTTAAACCTGTAATGTGTATATCAAATATTTTTTATACGATTTAATGACTATATTGACCATATTCCTTTTGATACACTTTCATATTTGCCCTGAAGTTGTATCGGCTTTCTTTTATGCATTAAGTGCAGTAAAACCCCTTGGCTTTATAATGTAATTTTAAATTTCGCAAAATTTTTCATTTGTTTTCACCCACACTAGTCCTTTCCGGGTTGCAATCAATTTGACTAACTCTTTTCCCTGAAGTGTTATCTCCTCATTCCAAAACATTCTGTTTTTCCGCCCCTTTGTAGATTTTTGAATAATTACCGGTGCAGGCTTGGAGTGGCTGATTCTGTGCTAACCAAATTGGATTGTAAATTGTAAACAGAGCATTATACTTTGCAGACTTGTGCAAGACCTAACTTCTAATAAGTAAAAAATGCCCATTTGTGTTTGTCAAGACAGGATCTGTCATGTGTCAATCAATTTGAAGTAAGACGTTGGCCATTTTGACGTGAAATATCAGTCAAAAGTTTGTTCACATAAATATCAGCTGTGAAATAAAAATTTGTATCTTGGCAATATACATTTTGTAACCCTTGCTCGAACATGGCAATGTGGTGCCCTGCTGCAACTATCGCCAAAGACGTAGAAGGCGCATAAATTGTAGATGGTAGAGATTGGCATCAGTGATGTGGCAGGGAAGACGGGGCGCAGAGGGTAGGGATGGGTTGTTTGGGGTTCCGCGACCAGTGCAGTCTGTCTGTTGTAAATATTTGTGCTGGGCTAATACGTCTGCGTCATACACACGCCGTACGGCTCCCCGTCTCAACCTAAAAGAATCGATACTCCTCGCATGCTATTGAATCTTGGACTGCACCATTTTCTCCTTTTCATCGGGGAGGATGTAATCCGATCCCCGTGTAAGAGCCGTCGTGTGGTCGCAGAAGAGGGCACGGTTCCTCTGCGCTCTGACGCGGCTCTCCTCCTCCCCCTTTTCCTCCCTCTCTCTCTCTCTCTCTCTAGCTCTATCGCGAGTGCCACTGCCTTTACCTTCTCCCCATCTCTGTCCTCTTACTGTTGTGCACTCCTGTGGGGGCTACCGGTGGCGTATGCTTCTACGAGCGTTGCGTCGTTTCTTTCCTATCCGAGCTGGTTTCGGGGTCGACACGGAGGAGCTCCCCGCGCAGGAGCCTACTACAACACATGGCAGTGCGGTGCTGTGCCTGAGCATGTTCACACCAGAGATAGTGTCGGATTTACCCGAGAGTACAACGCTGCCATCGAACTGTCACAGCAATCTCCCCGCCACGCGTAGATATTTGGACTTGAGCATTTTTCACTGAAAGGGGGAAACCACCGCGAAGCACCACGATGGGGTTCTACGGCACTTTAAAGATGATTTTCTATAAAGTGAGTAGCTTGACTTTCCTACTGCTGTCGACGTGCAGTGTTCTCTGCGATTTTGACGTGCCGCATCAAGAATATTTGATTGGCGCGGTCGTCTACTTTCGATGTTTATTAACGCGTCTGCTTTCACTGCGCGTCTCCCTTTTCAATGACCACTGCAGAGGATGAGAACCCGTGTAGCGTACCCACCGGCAGAAATGCTGAGTTAGTTATTCCTATTAGTTTGGACAGAAACTACGCTATGCGCTCTGCAGACTGCAAATTGGCATTCCTTTCCTAGTGTTTTTCTTTTAAATAAAATAAAACGAATTGCGGTGCCTATGGGATTATGTTAAATAATTTAATTGTAGTGGTGCATTACCAGGTTCTTTCGGATTCAAATTGGACTATTCGTTTATGGAACCTTTGCACTTTTGGCAAAATATAACTTTTTTGTAGTTATGAATTGGTCTGTCCCTTCTAATGGTTGGGTTTATTGCACAATGTTTTAGAATCGGATTTTCTCGTTGCCTCCAACCTATGTGCTCTGCCACTGGGGGCTACATCCTATAGCTGATAGTGGTCCTCCTCCCATTGGCATAACAGTTTGCCCACGAATGCCTTAAAAAGGCAACGGTTGTATTCAGACTCGGATATTACCGTTACGGCCAGACGATGCATTCGGTTCTTTCATTAATTTCTGTAGCAACATTAAGCTACAGGATAATGCAAATTCTATAATTTTCTGGCCAAACTGCTGCCAAGGTGCAAGTATGATGTGAGTGGGGTGTTAGTGGAGTATTATTCCTGACATTGTGGACTTGCCCCAGGCTTTAGGCATAGATTATGGGTCACTGTGTCACACTGGTGGAGTATAATATGTTCAAGCGTTGCGTTGGGGTGTATTGTAGGAATTATTATAGAAATCTAAAATAAAATCCCTGATTTAAGATCTGCAAGGGCTTTAGCTCCTATATTTAGAAACATTTTGAGGGATAATTCAGTGACATTGACTTAAAACGGGCAACCTAATGCATGGTTTTGTCCTCTATGATGCGAAAATACAGTATGATCCTGGAAACTGAGAATCCCTTTTAGCGTGCAAGTTACCTGCCCCTCCCATGTCTCTAGTTGTACAATCTCAACCTGAAGCAACCCTCTGTCGGGGATAATGTTAAGCTTACTATAGCAATGTTCTATTCATCAGCTCAAAAGCCGATGAAAAATTAAATATTGGAATCCATAGGAGGTGAAAATGTATGTTCCCAGTGCATTTTGTTTTGACCAATACAGTATAGCAGCATTTATTCTGCAGTTACTTAATCTAGCCGTCATTGAAGTGCCTCGGGAAGACCTCTTAATGTTTATTTTTTCAATCGGTTACAGCTTCTCTTTCCGCCCTTTCGACTAGGTTTGTCCTTTTTTGGGGAGGGAGGGAGCGCAGTATACACACAGATCTTCCGCTCCTTAAATAGATCATTCCCTATCGATAACATCTTCCCAATCTTGTACAGTTGTTCGATCTCCACCCCCGCCCCCATCCCTGTATGCTTAATAACACACTGAATGAAACACACTTTTGAATGACCCTTCGTCTGTAACGAGTGCTGCCACTGAAATGGTCGGTGGTTATTTGTAAATGAGTCAGTTGGTGAATTGAAAGCATCATTATCCTAAGACGTGTGCCTGCATCAATCTCCCCTCTCGTACTGGCCATTCATTCACCCGGTCCTGGGATGTCCTTCCCAGCCCACAGGCACAACAGCCCTGGCTCCAATCTTAATTGGTTGTTACGGTTTCCTTACTCAGTGTTTGTTTACGGGTGGGTGGTGCGGAAGGGTTTGACCAAAAAATAAATCTCATCACCGTATCACTCCGGCTCTGGGGCATGCCTTTATTGTTCTGAGTAGGCGTTGTCGTGACGGTGCCCTCCGGTGAACTTCCGACTGTAGCATTCCTTCTCTTGTTTGGTTTGTTGGCGTTGAGTGTACTAGTCAAATGGCATGCGGAAATCAAACCTCCACAGGTCCTGCTAAACCTGTGCTACAGGTCGACACGCTGCCCACGTCTCCTGTCTGCCGCCTGCTCTCGTTCCTGTTTAGAGGCTTAATAGCTGTGTATGTGTAACTGCGTTAGAGTAATATCACAGTAGCACATTACACTAGTGTTTTTCTCACTGGTGGTTTGTCGATATTAAACATTTTGAATCGCATTGATTGGTTACATCTGCTTGAATTAATGCCTTTCAGGGCCCCTCTTCTTTTAAGATAATGATGACTATCAAAATAACGTGTGTCCATGGTTATTCAGCCCAAAACCAAAAATCTACAGCAAACCAAAAGCAGTGAACACGAAGTACTGAAACACTGGAACTATTAATAAAGCCAAATAAAACTGAGCTAAAGGGCTTGTGGATGTGTTCCTCATTTGAAAGGGGATTGGGGTTAAAGCGTTATACAGTAGCCAAAGAAAATAATTTGGGCCAGTCGGGCTGACCCCAAAACACAGTTCAGCAGCCCGTGTATTTATTCAACTTGCTTTTTGATAATCTTTAAATGAATGCAGACCGGCCCGCATTCTGTTTTGATGGACACTCACCATCTTCTGATTTGATGTATATAGAAATGAACGCATTATTTCCACTGTTTGCACTACAACAATGCCCTTGTTGAGAAACGGAGAGACAGATTGGCTGAACCTCAGTTGTTTCAATAGCCTGTGTAGGCTGCTCTTGTAGGGCATTCCAGGAAGAGGAAATATGACGTTAGCAATCTGGTTTTCTGGATGACCACTTCCATCGTCCTTACTCCTCCACAAATTGCTATATTCAATGTGTGCTGCGTATTTTATGTTTTTTTTTGTTTCAAACAAAGGGAAGCTAATATAAATAAGGTTGTTTTAAAATTCTCTTTGATTTGGAGGTTAACCGTCCAACCAAACTTGGCGTGTTACCCCAGCATGAATAGGCCAGCCTGTGATACTAAATGGTTCCTGCAGTGCAAAAGCTTATGTTTGAAGCCCAGCTTGTGTCCACATTTCTAGTCTTTGGTGTCTGTGTTCACTTATATTGACTTTTTTAGTACAACTGGCCTCCAGCATGGAAGGTGGCCAGACCCTCATCTGGGTCAACAAGCCACATTTGCTTGTACGTCTTCACCGATGACCGAAAGAGCCCTAAAGAAACATTATGGAAAGTCTTGCATTCAAATCCTTGCTTTTGTCAATTATGGAAGGTGTTGTTTTAGAAGAGATGCACGCCTTCAAACTCTTTGAAAAAATAATCAGTGTGTTTCGGTCCCTATTCTCATTGAATGCACGTCTTGGGATGGTGTTTGCTGAGAGTCTGGCCATTGTAAATCAGTGAGATGACGTCTGGGACGGAGTATCGGGTTAGGGTTAGCGGAACTGTGAAATCAGAAAAGGTAATCTCAGTTCCGTGTTGAAAAAGAAAAAAACACATTTTCTGAGATGAAATAATCAGGAGGCAGAGAATGGAGCATTCTGTGATTTATATACCACCCGCCAAGTCTCTTGTATTCACATAAGTTATTTCTGGCATCCCGCACTTCGGTATGTTTCTATTTGCTTTTTCGAAGGAGGCCATTGAATAGGAGTGTGATGTCAATGATGTGGCGCGGTCACTGATCATGTTTGTTTCCCCCCTCTCTTCTCTCGCTCTTTCTCTCCTTGGCAAACAGATGAAGAGGAAGTTGGACCATGGCCCCGAGGTCCGATCTTTCCCTTCTGGTAAAAAACCCTGCAAAGGCACAGAGTATCCAAGGTAAGAAGGCCGGCCACCAATTGCGCTGGGCCTCGCATACTGCACCGGGGTGACACGTCAACCACTATAATGTGATGCGCTTAAAGGCTCTGAATACTTTATACATGTAAACATGCCTGTGAGGGGACGAGTATATCAAAGTGGTGTAACTGTAGTAGCAACAACATTCATTTGACTTTCCCGTCCTGATTCGACTCCTGTATATGGCCTGATGTTTTGAAGATGTATAAGAGAAATCTCAGTTTTTTCTATCTGAGCAGTGGTTCTTCTCAGGTGCGTTTGATTGGCCCGCTTCTCGCCTATTTTCCCTTACAACAAATAAAATCCATTTGACAAGGTCTCCAGCTCTCCATTTTCCTTTTGCCCAATACCAGAAGGGTTGAGGTATTCCTCTGGTTGAGTTCTGTTAACTGCCCTACATTACGGGCACAGGGGTGCCCTTTGAAGTCCGATGTTGCCCTCAAGGTCCAGCTAGTTTTTAACAGGGGGGGGGGGGTGGGGGTCTAAAATGGGAAACCTAGCTAAGGGACACACTTTGATGTCTCTGGGTAAGGGGGGGGGGGGGGGGTGGAGAATATTCCACTGTATAGTAGTTCAATGCACATGATGTGGAATTATTTTTTCCTTAACTCAATCTTGAACTTTTCCCATAGCACCTTATGTCATGCAATGCGGCAATCTTCCTTTTGCTTGTGCCAAAGTGGATTTCAGTTTTGAAGTGACTTCAAAGTGACATTTCTAGACTGAATTTCTTCCCATCCATCTAAACTTAGACACTCTTCCCAATGTGTAGTATTGCATGTGAACTCTTCAGTAGGTCAACACTCAAGCTTCCTCCCTACGTCTTGCAGCCCAACGGGGATAGTCCCATGCCCGGCCACGCCCACCACGTTTGGCCACATCAGAACAGCCAACGGTCAGGGGACACAGAGACGGCGAATCACCTCCATCCAGCCACCCACGGGTCTCCAAGAATGGCTCCGGACATTTCAGGTGAATATTGCGAGAGAAGTCGGTGTATGTATGCAAATGCAGAGGAGTCCAGCGATACTTGGTCTTTCACTTTTCCCATGTGATTTGATAAGCCCTCGCCAAAGAAATCTAATCTAAAAGCAGATGTTTTTTCCTAATCAATTTTGCTTAGCTGTACAGGTAATTACTCTCTTGTTTTTCTAACCCCCCCTCACCCGCCCACCCATATTACCATGAATCACTGTAGCATGGAAAAGAAATAAGCCTAACCTTTTCACAGTAAAAGCACAGTTCCCAGTGAGTGTTCCTCCGCAAAGGACTTTGAGTGTGTTTTATGATCCTATAAAATCTGCTTATTGTTTTAACTGGGCAACTTAACATACAGTTCTTTGTTTAGGTTTTTTTCCTTTCCATTTAAAAGCGTGTGTGTGTGTGTGTGTGTGTGTGTGTGTGTGTGTGTGTGTGTGTGTGTGTGTGTGTGTGTGTGTGTGTGTGTGTGTGTGTGTGTGTGTGTGTGTGTGTGTGTGTGTGTGTGTGTGTGTGTGTGTGTGGCACTATGGCTATGTTGTGAAGCCTAACCTGTGAAAAATACGAATTTAATTTAATCAATTTGTCCGCAGGCAGCTTACATTCTATACATTCCCCAGTCTAGTCCAGGCCTGTGGGCCATTCAGCCTGCAATAACTAAACGCCTGAACCAGCACGGCTAGAAGGAATGTTTTGGTAATTTCTGTCCAACTAAGACTTGTTTGTGGGGGCGTGATTTAATTGGAATCCTACACCACGCATGGGAAAACCCAAAAGTCCTAATGCAATTTAGTTGATTTGGACTTGGAAAAAAATTAAATTAAGCAGGTGGCGGGTCTCCTTTGTTTACACTGCTCTGTCGTCTAATTGGTCTGGAGTGTTTTCAATATCAAGAGCCACACACCGTAACATTCTGTGATGTGACTTCCATCAAGCAAAACGGTGTTTGGAAGCACCCTGCTGATCTATGTGTAGGTGAGTGGTAATTACTCGTGTGAGAAGATGCGCTTATCACACGCGTGTAAATTGCCATACCCTGATTCAGACGCTCGCACTGTAAGCCAGCGCCTGAGCCCTCGGTTGTGTTAGCGGTGAGGCACACCATCAGCAGAGGCTCCCGGCTAGGCAGCCCGTCACGGTCGCGAGCAAGGATCCCTTTGAACCCCCCGTAATTATCTGCAGAGCCAGCGCCTCTCGCTGCAGCTTTCAACTGCCAGATTACAGGTGGTTTGCATGTGCCACATTTTCCGTTCTACCTCGTCGACAAAGATTACTCTGGGATCTCACCGCTCTACAGCGGGAGAGGCCGGATAAGCAAGCTCGCTGTCTAAAAGCCATCCTAGGCATGCTAGGCCACTGTGAAATCTAGTTAGTAGGCTTAGGTGTGCGAAGTATTGGCGGTACTCCATTGCCCACTCTCGCCGACGTTCAACTTTTTGTTTTAGTTGGTGTGACTCCATTACCCACAATTCTCTGCAAAACTGTAGGAACGATAAGCCCCTTATGTTCCACGTGATGTTTCCTGATGTGTGACCGTCGTTGCTGTGTGTTCCAGAGCTGGAGTGGCCCGGAGAAGCTACTGGCGCTGGATGAGTTGATCGACAGCTGTGAGCCCACGCAAGTCAAGCACATGATGCAAGTGATCGAACCACAGTTTCAGCGAGACTTCATCTCCCTGCTGCCCAAAGAGGTGAGAACTCTCTCTCTGTCTCTGTCTCTGTCTCTGTCTCTGTCTCTCTCTCTCTCTCTCTCTCTCTCTCTCTCTCTCTCTCTCTCTCTCTCTCTCTCTCTCTCTCTCTCTCTCTCTCTCTCTCTCTCTCTCTCTCTCTCTCTCTCTCTCTCTCTCTCTCTCTCTCTCTCTCTCTCTCTCTCTCTCTCTCTCTCTCTCTCTCTCTCTCTCTCTCTCTCTCTCTCTCTCTCTCTCTCTCTGTCTGTCTCTCTGTCCCTTGCCACCACTTCAAACCTCACTTATCACATCAACCTCCGCCTGACCCCCATTCGGCCCGTCCACGCCGCTACATCTTCCCTTCACCCATACGCTCTCCTTGAGAACCCTTTTAAGTTGTCTGATTTTTCCCCATCGCAGAACACTCTGTCACTCTGTCAAACGCTGCCGCACTTAAAGGTGTAATGAACAATCTTTAATGGGTGGGTTGTTGCTGGTTTGTTTTTCTGCATAAAAACAGTCAGTGACTACAATGAGATTTCATTGGCTTTGGGGCTGCTGCAACGTCACCTTCCGGCTTTAAATACAGCCCACCTCCTAGTTGATCAGCTATGGGATCATGGTGGTGGGTTAGGTGTAATATGGAAGTCGGTGACATTGACCTGAAATGGTGTCGACACCACTGCCCTCCCCAGAGCCATCCCCTCGGGACTGTATAAGCCAGAGTGGGTTCAACGTGCCATGTGAGGGGGAAGTCTAATCTTCCTTTTTTCCAGTTCATTGAAACTGAATTTGTGGGCAACTTCAAGTCGGAGTTGTGAGTGGATTGGAAAGCGTGATGGAGGTTTATATATAGCTTCAATAATATTCTTTGCACGGAAATGAGAGAAGTGAGAGCCCATTTTGGTCCATGGGGAAACAAATTCATCTAGTTTTAGGTGAATTTCTATCTATTTGTGTTTCAGCTATTCACTATGCAACGGTGTCTCACCTCATTCCACACCGTAAGCTCTTTAATAACACATAGGGCATCCTCTCTTGTCTCTCTTCCAGCTGGCCTTGTATGTGCTGTCATTTCTGGAGCCAAAGGACCTCCTCCAAGCGGCCCAGACGTGTCGCTACTGGCGCATCCTGGCCGAGGACAACCTGCTGTGGAGGGAAAAGTGTAGAGAGGAGGGTGCGTGATACGAAGTCCTTGCCGGTTCACACCTATAGAAACATAAAGGGCAAAACGGCACTTTCATTCAGGGGATTGAATAAGCGTTCCTTCTGCGTTCTTCTGATCTTATCTTCTCCTCAATTCCCACAGGGATCGATGAACCCTTGCTGCTCAAGAAGAGGAAGGCGGCAAAGCCCGGCTTCACCCACAGTCCGTGGAAGAGTGCCTACATCAGGCAACACAGGATAGACACCAACTGGAGGAGAGGGGACCTGAAATCACCCAAGGTAGGCTCTTCCTTTCATTAGTTTCTATTGGATTCCTTGTCGTCATCCATCTCCTGTGTGCGCTGAATCTCATCCCTGTGCAGGGCAAGTGACTAAATGAAATGAATTGAATGGGAGAAAGACCTTGCCTTTCAATATGTGCTAGAAGTATTGCATTTTATATAAAACATAAGCTATACATTTCTTATATTGAATTCATACTTGTGCACAGGACGATTCCATTCGTCTTCTTTAAGTACCTGCAGAATACTTCAATCTACGGGCCGGTCAAAGGAAAACCACGAAGCCATGCACATCATGCAGCTATATGGTTCACCTTCCAATAAGGCATGGGAGGGAACTCTTTAATCAGTTCATGGTGAAATTATGTAGTTCTGACAAATGGTGATATAGGTGTACTTACTGTACTTCTTTTAAACCCAACTGCATGTACAACGTGCTCTGGGGTTTGCTGAGTTAGCAGTTCCCTGGCCCACTTTCTGCCCCAAAATGTTCACACAGAAAACTTTATAAAAGCTGTGTGTCTACACAGCTGTGTGTGTCATGCATGAGTGTACACCGCCCGCATACAGCACCACCTGCCTCCCGTGTCCTCAGCCGTGTGGACGTTGAGTCGGTTAACCTCCCATTAATAACCGTCTTCTGTCTCCCCCCCCCGACCTCCCCCTCATTCCTCTCCCCTCTCCCCACCCCAAGGTGCTGAAGGGTCACGACGACCACGTCATCACATGCCTCCAGTTCTGCGGCAACCGTATCGTCAGTGGCTCTGACGACAACACGCTCAAGGTCTGGTCGGCTGTCACGGGGAAGGTAAGGGTCCGCCCCCGCCGTCATCTCCCTCCCTCACTGCCGCCCCTCATCTTCCTCCCTCTTTCTGCTGGAGTCCGGTTGGCTGGGGGTTTCATTGGGATTGTTTTTCAAGGCTTTCCTGTCTACCTTTTTTCCCTTTCTAGGCCCGTTAAACAGCATGGGGGATTCAATTGTTCAGGAGCTCAAGATGTTGTGCAACGTCATTGTACAGCGCACAACAGAGCGTCAGCAGTTCCCTTGTCTAGCGTTACGCATTTCCAAGCAATGCATTTTAAAATGGCCTCCCTCCTGCAGCCAACTTCTCATTCATGCTACACACCCCCTGTCCTGATGGTTATTGATTACTGGCATTAGCACATCCACCGAAACTTTTCCTTGCAGGACTCCATTTTGTCCTTTTTTTATTTAGCATTTAGCCATTTTGCAGTGAAATGACTTGCGGCATGGCAAGGAATCCCACACTCTGGGTCAGTATTTATACTTAAGCCGGTGCAGCAACAGAAACATTGTGCCTCGGCTGGTCTCAAATTCATTACAGCTCTTTCTGGACTGCATTTTTGCAGAACATTGGCCGAATGTGTGTCTCTTAAGGCACTGGCTCCTTCCTCTTTGTGTTTCCATGTGCAAAAAAGGAATTGTATCACATTGGAAATAATACCGAGGCTGGTATCGCATCTGGCATCCGCTTTTGCAGGAATAAAGAGGAGATAAAAGCCCTCTGAGAAAGCGGATGTCCAGCATGATAATTCTGGCTTGTTTAAGATTTGAACACGGTGGACCAGAGAGGGAAAGGGGGATAAACAGGCCCGTTTTGTTCCTGCGTAGGCTCTTCCTCATGAGCGAATAAAAGGTTTGTATCGGGGCCAAGCCGCAATTACACGGATATCAGCCACAGCGTTTGCTGATCTGTACAGATCTGGCCAAGGTCATCTGATTGCCACACGCCACTGATTGGCTCGCCCATCCGCAGCCGAGGCTAAGATCAGGGGTTTATGGACTTAAAGCGGCAGTGGCACCACCCCGCCAAGTGGGGAAACATCTGTAGTTGAGTCCTGTTGCCCCCGAAGGTTCCTTGGTATTGCCCTGCAGCCAGCCACGGATTACGCCGCCATGTTGGTTGGTTGTGTAGTTTGTCAATATCGAATATGGCGCGTTCTTTTCATGTCTTCCCAAATTAAGCTCAACCAAAGCAACCAGGAGGAAAGCCGGTCGGAGGGAAGGAGAAATGCATGTGGGTCATGTTTGTTTATTAAGTTAAGGATGTTGAGCGTAGAAGCGGAAAATTTCCTTGTGTATTTGTCTATATATATATTTATATAGATATATTCCATGCACATCCCTCTCCTTTCAATGGTTTGCTGTTGACAGAGAGAAATCCTCACCGGAGAGGAATGTCCAATTAAGCTCAGTGGACGATTTGATTTTAAGTGGCTGTCGATGCCAGTCCCAAACAGGAGGCAACACACACCGGCAATGCCGCCACCATGCTCACTCATCCCCCTCCTCTGCCGTCAATACTCAACGTCTGTTCTTAACCAAAGCATTTCAAGACCCGTGGGGTGATTATCAAAGCAAAGGCTTTCAACCTGTCCACATGTATCAGGGGTGGACACGGTAGTGCCTTATTTTCTGGTGACATTGAAGCCTTAGGTGGTGATATTTGTTTTTTAGGAAGACACTGATCCAGGTTTCCATGTGGCTCCAATACCAAGCAAAGACGAGAGAAGCTGCAACATTAACAGAAATCACAAATGCAAAACATTGAGTGGCTTGGATGTCCGAAGGAAAACTCCAGAAATTGGTCTGCACAACGGCACAAACGTGTGCTGTATCTCAGTTCAAGAAACGATGATGAAAAACGATATTTGCGTTAGAATGATCCTAAACTGCTGTTCTTTTTGTTGGATTTAAATTGGATGGGTATTGTGTATCACAGAATATCCAATGCTGGTATGACTCAGATTCTGCAGTGTAGAAAATTGGATGACTGCCTCACTGTTTTCCAGACCAAATCCTTCCTTAATAACCAATACCAGGACCAAACCTGTGAAGACCACGCGGTTGACATTTAAGGATGTTTGTGTGACCGTGGTCTTATTTTGTAGCCTGTGACGCAAACTCCCACCGGCCCTAATGACTCTTGGATGTCTTGCAATCTAACCATTGCTCAAAAGCATTTGTTTCGGAAGGAACCAAATATATTATTCAGTATAAATATAGAACCAAAACAGAGTCAGGAAATGGTTAGTTGTTACTTGCCCTGTTTAGTTGCTGGGGCGGATGAGATCAGCCAACAAGGCATTCTTTTATAATATAGCAACTTGCGTATTTTGGTACAGCCTGAAGCTAACATCGTTTCATTATTCAATCCAAAATTGGCAAACTAACCTTAAGCTTTTTATTAATTCAAATGTAGCATCTGATTATTAATCGCTTTTCATGAAAGTGCGGTAAACAGACAAAGCGGTGTTATCGTCCCACGTCCGCTCCAAGGTCTTTGCTTTTTAATATTCTCCTAATATCTTATTATACAGCGATGCAGGGAATTACGCCCCTACCTGTGAGGCAATCATGAAATGAATACATGAACAGATTAGGCACAAATGCCGGCCTCTCCTCTTTAAGAGCTTTGGGACGTAACGCGGACACACAAGTTCGATAAAAGAATTGCATTCTTTGGGGAGGAAAAAAAACCTTGGATATAAAGGCCAATTACATAAGACATTAAGGCAGTCAGTCTGATGCATTGACTGAAGGTGCCATACGACCAAATGTAATTGCAGCCAATAAATCTTTTGAAATTGCTGGGCTTTTTTTTTTTTTTTAAGTTAAACCACAGGTAACGGTGGCTTGCAGTGGCCACAGCAGCTGTGGCCTTATGCAGACTCCGGTGCACGGATGTATACGTCCTGGATGCCTCTTTTTCTCTGCTCGTCCTCTACCTCTGAAGATGTTAAATTCAAATCAGCCCTCCTTTTGCCTTTCTTTCTTTCTTTTCTCTATTCCCACACACGCACGCGTTGCTTCAAAGGCTGCCTGCTGTTTAGCAGAGCAGCCCATGTCCTTGGTGTTGTCAGTCAGCACCAGTCTCAGCTGTCGGGCTGATTTAAAATGGCAGCGCTGCTGTCTCCTGCCATCAGATCCAAGGGAGGGTGTGCTCTGCCAGATGTTCTCGCTGTATGGATATTGGCACACCTTCAGACCCAATGAGGCAAGGGCTTTTCCCCTCGACGCCTGTTCTCACGGCTTCAAACGACGTTCAGAGATTTCCCGGCGTATAACCTTAGTTCTCCCCCCACTGAAACTGTTGGTGTCTCCGTAGGACTCTTGCTTTCCATGGTCATCCCGGTGCAGTCGTCACGGCACACAGTTTGACATGGGTCCTTCAGAAGGTTCCATGCACTCGTGGCCGCGGTGATGAACGATTTACCATTTGACGGCACTAATACCAGCTGGGCATTTTAATAGACGGAAGGGGGTGGGCTTCCATGTTTCCTGCTGGGTGTCGGGCCAGCGGATTTACCCCCAGCCATTTCCTAGCGATCTATCGCATGCCGAGCATACCTTTCATGAGATGCAGAGTCCCTCAAGCATGCCGGGGGGACGGTCGGGCGGCGGTCTGCATAACACAAGCCGTGGGAGTCCTGCAGTCTGGCTTCCTCAACCAAGCCATTATAGCCAAGGAGCCAACTTATAATCATCCCCTCCTATAATGGTGCAGTGTGACAAAAATAATGTAATGGCTAGCTATTACTGGCTTAAGCTTTTCATTTAGGCAGGTTCCTGCAGAGTCATCCCCCCCCCCACCCAGCCCCCTAAGCTCCCTTCATATCTAGGGAGTCTCTTGAATTTCCCTATTTTACGTATTTTTTTTAATCTTCATACCATATTGCAAATCGGCATGGTATGAAGGAACCTATACTGTGTGCACTGCGTAGACATTGTCAAATGTGTGTGGGAAGGGGGGGGGGGGGGGGGTCAACGACAACGACCGAAACGTATCATGACATATACAGTTCAGGTTCAGGGAGGAATGCGTGTGTGCACGCCAAGCCAACCGTTGCGGTTTCCCACACAGATAAACGTCCTCAGCCGCTCATCTGTGATATCCCTCCCCTCCCACACGCCGCGTGTGAGCAGGCTCTGATCACATGCGTGATTCCCCTTCCTGGAACATGAACCTCTGGCTTTGCCTTGCTAAAAAAATATGATGGCTCCCTAAAGACCTCGGTCGTCTACAATATTCCTTCCGTTTGCGGTCTTCTCCTATGCATGCGGTATTAGGGCTGACAAATGATTGTGAATAAAACCCCTTGTTTGGTTATAACGCAAAGCTGCTTAAGCGTCAAACCACGTCGCCGGTTGTCATCTTCCTATTGCGGGTTCTTCCCTTGCGGGCTCGGCAGATGTCTTGATCCGTTCATTACCTTAACTAATTAGTATACAAAGACCTGGGCGGGCAGATGGACGGCAGGCAGGGCTCTTTAACGTCGCAGTGAGGCCGGCGGTAAGGTCACGTCACATCAGCCGGCTGACGGTAAATGACCTTAATGAGCGAGTCAGTGAATGGGTTCTCTCCATCCAAAGAGGGCCGGAGGGCGGGGAGGCGGAGACGATGCGTCTTCCTCATTTTGCTGCTGCTGCGGTAAAACACCTCTCGGCGCTCTGCATCGCCCCGGCCCCAGCCGCAGGGTGATCCGATAGACCACGGTCCGGACCGAACTTAACAGCCAATGAGAAGCCACGTGCCACCCCCTCAGACATGTTAATTGAAGATATTAGGGATAATTAGATTGGGAGTGTGAACGGGCCAAAGGGCGTAGCCGGGAATCCAATTGATCAGAAAAGATTGCTGTAACCGCTGTGATCAATAGCTCATCTGCTTTGGCTAATTAGGGGTAATGCATCCGTTGGGCTGGTAATGGCACTTCTCAGAGCCCTTTTGATATGAGAGCCCTCGCTTGCACTGGTACAACGATAATTAAACAATCATTTGATCGGCGGGGGAAAGGGCATAGCAGATGGGGGGGGGGCAGTGGACCCACCAATAAGGGCGCAGCAAGCTATGCTCTTTTCCCAAATAAAACGTCCAATATTTATAGTTGTATATAATAAATAAACCAAATGGAAATGATGATCTGCAAACGAATCCGAATCCTGTAGCTGTTGTATTTCTACCAGACATTTTTGGTGTTTACTCCAACTCTGATGGTGTTGTTTTTAAAAGCGACCGCCGAATGCTATGTAAACGTCATGTTTGCATCCAATATTTCCCCAACGTCGTCTTGTTTATCGATGGTGTTTGTGTGTGTGTGTTCTCTCTCCCTCCAGTGTTTGCGGACCCTGGTGGGCCACACGGGCGGCGTGTGGTCGTCCCAGATGAGGGACAACATCATCATCAGCGGCTCCACCGACCGCACGCTCAAGGTGTGGGACGCGGAGACGGGAGAATGTATCCACACCCTCTACGGGCATACCTCAACAGTACGCTGCATGCACCTGCACGAGAAGAGGTACGGCCACCACACTCCCCCCAACCCCCCCCGCCCAACCCCCCCGCAGTGTCACAGGGTTCGCTTCCCCCCGGGGCCGTCAGTCAGAGTGACGGGAGAAACGCATGCCTCGCTCTCTGATTGGGGTTAGCGTACGCGTCTGCCCCGGCGCTATGCGTTGGCACTCGAGTGTCGGTTTAGCTTTTGTCGCCGGCGATGAAATAAATGAATTGCCAAACAAGGCTACTGGGGGCACAACACTTCTAGCAGTCGACGCTATCCGCACAACATGTAGCCTGGCACACTCCACATTGTGTCCTCCAACCTTTCATCAGCGCGTTTATTTGGTGTTTTCAGAGTCGATGTGGAAAACATTGCGACAGGTTTCCATCAAAGGCTTTATTAACAAGCCCGCTCCCCGGTGAGGCTTTTCCACTACAGAATCCACCCAGGCCCCCCCCCCCAGCCCTCCCTCCCTCCCGCCTTATTACACCAAGGGAGCAGGCCTCTGAGGCAACGCGCATACAGGATAACATTACCCACCATGCACCAGCCGCCACGCAGCCCCTGACGGTGAGCTGCTGTCGCGGGGTAAGCCGCTCACTCCATTGACTCACTCTACAGCACTCCAGAGACGCCTCTGCCGCCTCGGGGCCCTCCGAGGTCTCTCCCTAGCGTTTGATTGCTCACAGAGCAGGAGAACATGGCTGCTGACAGCAGTGTGTGTGTGTGTGTGTGTGTGTGTGTGTGTGTGTGTGTGTGTGTGTGTGTGTGTGTGTGTGTGTGTGTGTGTGTGTGTGTGTGTGTGTGTGTGTGTGTGTGTGTGTGTGTGTGTGTGTGTGTGTGTGTGTGTGTGTGTGTGTGTGGTGGGGGGGGGGATGGTGGTGGCTCCTTTGACGTTGGGCTGCGAGGCACTTTGTTACCGAAAAGGGCAACATGCCCCATTCTGTCACCGTCACACACACACACACACACACTGTGTCGAGTGAGGTCTGCGGTATGTTTTTTGTGTCCTCGAGTATGGACATGAATAATGCAGCGATGGGCGGTTTGGCTGTGTGGAGGCAGGGACGTATATAATGTGAGCACCTGCCCTTTTTATTATCCGCTGCGGTCGGGCGTGGGGGAAGAGGAGGCCCCGGGAGTCAAAGGCAGATGTGTTGCTCAACACCGAGGAGCCTAAGGAACGCCGCCATACCAACATTTCACAATGATCTCCTGTAGCAGGGCAACGCCGTGACTCACTACTGAAAGACTGTGTATCCTGAGCAAAGCTCCGCACAAGCCTCAACTGGAGTAATCTAAGGCTCTTCTTCTTCTTTCCCTCCCTCCCTCCTTCCATCCCTTCCTCCCTCCCTCCCTCCCTCCCTCCCTCCCTCCCTCAGGGTGGTGAGCGGCTCCCGTGACGCCACGCTGCGCGTGTGGGACATCGAGACGGGCCAGTGTCTGCACGTGCTCATGGGCCATGTGGCGGCGGTGCGCTGCGTGCAGTACGACGGGCGCCGCGTGGTCAGCGGCGCCTACGACTTCATGGTCAAGGTGTGGGACCCGGAGACGGAGACCTGCCTGCACACGCTGCAGGGACACACCAACCGGGTGTACTCGCTCCAGGTGAGCCCGCCCTACCGCCCCCCCCCCCCCCCCCCCCCCCCCGCTACTGGTCCCTGCTGGGCGCTGGTTACCGCTGGTCGTCCATTCCGGGAATGCCAAGAGAGTTGTGGTGGAATGACGCGTGTGTGTGTTCTCTTTTGGACCCTTTTATCCGTACATACATGGATGTGAAATTGTGTTGGTGCACACATTTGTTGGCTTGCGTGGGTGGGATTCTGAACCGGGGATTGTACCCCTAACCCCAGCAGTGGTGTCGCCATGCGTTGCCCGTTGAGCCGTCATGGTTGGCACAACTCAATAGGTATACGCCAAAGCTAGTGAAAGGTGGTACCGGACTTTTATGGGAGCAATTCATAAAGTTTTAAAGAGACTTTTGAAAGGGTTAATAGTAAAACGATGAAATATTAGTCTTTCCTGTGACGTCTTCAGCGGTTAGCCCCTCCCGTCCCTTGTATAATTGAGTGCGGTGTAATTGCGAGAGGAGCAGCCATTTTGAACCGCTCGCCCCCCCCCCCCCCCCCCCCCCCCCCCCCCCACCCCTGCTCCCTGCCATTAGGTCGGCCTCATCATTAGTTCAGCGGGTGCATGCGTCACATCAGTCAGCACCAGCCACCGGTGGAGAGGGAACAGAGGTAAACACAATTATTTCCCAAACGATTTTGGGCATCGACGGGCCGGTGAACTATTCCTCTCCTAAATCCTGCCGTGGCTTTCAGTGAGCCGGTGATGGATGAGGACACCCAGGGTCTTATCTCAAAGGGACTGGCCAATGTGGACTACACCGCAATGTTGTTCAAAACATGGTACAAATCCGCTGGGTGGTTATTGTAGTCCAGAATGTTCTGTCTATTCCTTGCAGTGCAATACCGTGTTCCCGTGAAGAACGAACCCCCAAGGCCCCGCGCTATTCTTTTTCTTTTTTTACTCAAAAGATTGACTCTCTGTATCTTTGAGTGTTCTCTCCTAGAGCAGAGGAACTTTAGTTCATCCGACTGTGTTGGAGACGAGCCATTTTACGGGTCAATTCTTAACCCAGTGCCCTTTCTCTTCCATGCACTTTTTAAAGGTTTATTTAATTTATCGTAATGCAATTCCCCTACCAAACTGCGCACACACACAGCGTTCATGAGCGCACACACACACACACACACACATACAGTGTGAGTGTGCGATGACCCCTATGCCCTCGACGACGTGCCCTGATCCAGTCTGGGTGATGACTGTGCATTTTCCACCCGTCCCATCAACCTTGCACCTCCCACGTTGAAAGGTTGTGTACTGCAATAGGCTATGTACTGTCAGTGTGTTGTAAGACAGGCTGTGATAGGTTGTCTGTCATTGGGTAGTAAGTCAGGCTCTGATAGGTTGTCTGTCATTGTGTTGTAAGACAGGCTCTGATAGGTTGTCTGTCATTGGGTAGTAAGTCAGGCTCTGATAGGTTGTCTGTCATTGTGTTGTAAGACAGGCTGTGATAGCTTGTCGGTCATTGTGTTGTAAGACGGGCTCTGATAGGTTGTCTGTCATTGTGTTGTAAGACAGGCTGTGATAGTTGGCGTATTTATTATTCCGATGTTACACTGTTTACCGTTTTATTTGTGGGTGTTGTTTGTCCAGCCAACCTTGAATTTCCTATTAATTCAATCTATAGCCTATGAATATAAATACAAATTATTTTGTGTATTGTGTCCAATGACTACATATATTGTCTCTGACCTACACTACTGAAGTCTCAGTGTTGCTTATTGTTAGATAATCAGATATCGATTTGTTTTTTTATCAGTCACCATCAAACAGTAAACACATCCCCCAGTCTACGGTCCCCATGCTGTTCTCTGCTGTGGGTGTGGTGGGTCAGTGGGTGGTTGGCTACTTGTTACTCGTACAATCAGAATCAGAAAGGATTTAATTGCCAAGAAGGATTTTACACCAACCAGGAATTTGGCTTGGTGATCAAGGTGCATACATTAAGAAGTGGAAGTGTGACCACCACTGCCCGCTGTTCTATTAACATGATCAGTAAAACCTGACCTGTCTTTCTGTGTGTGTGTGTGTGTGTGTGTGTGTGTGTGTGTGTAGTTTGACAGCATCCACGTGGTGAGTGGCTCCCTGGATACGTCCATCCGCGTGTGGGACGTGGAGACGGGGAACTGCATCCACACGCTGACGGGCCACCAGTCGCTCACCAGCGGCATGGAGCTCAAGGACAACATCCTGGTGTCCGGCAACGCCGACTCCACCGTCAAGATCTGGGACATCAAGACGGGCCAGTGCCTGCAGACCCTGCAAGGTGAGCCCGTCCCAGAGAACCGGCCAGCCGACAGGACCCGGGCCGGGGCTGGGTAGGGGGGGGGGGGGGGATGGCTTTGTGGCTGGGCTAGAAATGGTTTTTGAAAAGGGCTTTGTTTTCTTGGAGGGCGACCAAGCGGTGGAACAGTGCTCGGGCCGTGGGGGAAGGCTCCAGAACCAGCGGCCCGTGCGTGAGGGGAATTACACATTGATCCGAAACGGCGGAGATGTTGTGTTTTTATTCTGGCCCACGCTTAAATGCTACGCTTGGCTGCACAGGAAGGGGAGTCTTCTAATACAGGCACTGAATTGCCTGGTGCGATTTTATTTTCTAAATGTTACAATTAGCGGGGATTCATCGTAGTTCACAGTACTGGAGAAATGCATTTTGGTTTACAGGCAGGGAATTTAGATTTATTTTTTGGTTTTCCTTTTATATTCTTTCTTGAAGTTTCATCTCAAGAAAGAAAAGATTCGGAAGACAATATCTCTGAGATGAGCAGGCGGGATATCTATGGAGAAGGAAAGATACAAAATGTAGCGCCTGAGATTCAGAACCGTCGCACCCCGCCCCTCTACCCGCCCGGGCCTCGGTGCCCGCCTAATGGCCCCCCACATCTGCGCCCCGCTCCCTCCAAAGCCCCCGTTAGGAAGCCCTAGACGATTTATTCCGATTGTTCCATCCCAAACCGGGACGTGCAGCACAAAGGGAAGCCCCCGCGAGAGAGGCGAGGGGGGGGGGGATGAAAGGGAAGGGGATGAGTGGTAGGGGGCATGGGGTTTGGAGGGTGAGGTGGGGGGGGGTGGGGGGAGGAGATCAGGGGAGAGGAGGTGTCTCTTGTGAAGAGAGCGAGAGAGGGGTTGTGAAGGGTCGGGGCACAGCGAGAGAGAGAGCAGCTGATGGGGGAGGTTCTTTTTTCTTTTTAGTTTTTGTAGGTCACATAATTAGGTCAGCGGGCAATTTGTGTGCTGTTCATTAGTGTGTTTAGATAAAGACAATAGGCCGCCGAAACAGCCTCCGTCGCTCAGAGCGTGAGCCACCCACCCCCACCCGAGGGCTGGGGGTGGAGCCGGGGAAAAGGGGTTTTGTAAACCCTTCCAATTAACGCAAAGGGAGAAGAAACAAGGGAAACAAACAGCCTCGCTAACGAACAATCCCGCATTTGTATTGCAATTTGGCAGCCGTGTGCTTCTCCCTAGAAAAACACAATCAGGGGATTAAATGGAAAGAGGTGGCTCTTCCATTGGTTGTGTTGCAGGCACTTTAGGTTTGCCGAAGCCTTAATTGATTTATATTCCGATATCATTTCCCCGCCTGTAGGGAAATCAGAGTAGCTGCACTCCCTTGGGTCTCATGAGGATGCAGCGGCTGGGGGACGCAGGGGGTGTTAAAGAGGGCGGTGGTTGTGTGGTTGTGGTTGTGTGTGTTTGAGTTTCGTCAAGCAGGCAAAACAACCGGCGGCACTCCCCAGTCTTAGGGTGTTGGGTTACCGACGGCAACAAATAAACACACCTGCAGTGTCAGCATGGCCGCGTCGCAGTAGTAGCTGCAGTATCGGTTGCTCCTCTCCCCTCCGCACCTGGCCACGCCCTCCCATCGCCCCTCTCTCACTCTCTCTCTCACTCTCTCACTCACTCTCTCAGACAAGGTGTTGACGACTCAGCGGTTTCCTCACCTGCATGTTGGAGCATCATTTTGCCTTTGGTAGCCAAAAGTAGAAAAAAATAGCGCTTGCATTTAGATCCATACAGAAATAAGCTCAGGTTTAGGGTAAGGGCTAACCAAATCATGGTCATTGTTGTTGTCATTATTGTCATCGTTATTCTAGTTTATGTTACTATTTTCTTTATGGGCTTTAATTTCAGTGTATTTTATTGCTGGTAGTCATTTGTTGCCATTATTATTACGACCATCATTATTATTATTACCGTCCCTATTGTTCTCCTCATCATGACCCATGTGAATGCGGCGGTGGTCCTTCCCTGACCTTGCCTCCCTTTGCCTCTCTCCCCCCCAGGGCCCCACAAGCACCAGAGCGCCGTGACGTGCCTGCAGTTCAACAAGAACTTTGTGATCACCAGCTCGGACGACGGCACCGTCAAGCTGTGGGACCTGAAGACGGGCGAGTTCATCCGCAACCTGGTCACCCTGGAGAGCGGCGGCAGCGGCGGCGTGGTGTGGCGCATCCGGGCCTCCAACACCAAGCTGGTGTGCGCGGTGGGCAGCCGCAACGGCACCGAGGAGACCAAGCTGCTGGTCCTGGACTTTGACGTGGACATGAAGTGAGGCGGGGCAGCAGCAGCAGCAGCAGCAGCAGCAGCAGAAGAGGACGAAGAAGTGGGGAGGAAGAGACCCAGGGGGGCGGAGGAGGGCGTGTGGAGGATGGAAACGCACACACACAAACACACAATACAGAGCAGGGTGTATGGGGCGTGGGGGGGGGGGGGGGGGGGGGGGGGGAGGACTGCGAGGCAGGGTGAAGTGGGGATGCTGGGAAGATTTGAAAAGCTCACCCCAAATCGACACTAGCCCGACACTAGCTCGCCTCGGCCGGTTCTCCCCCCCCCACCCCCCCACCCCCCCCAAGGCTGTCCACACTACTGTCCGGCAGTCCGGTTCCCTCCAGGAAGACCACCGGTTGGAACCGCCCTTCCTGTCCTCCTATTGGCCAACCTAACTGAGGAGGAGACCCACCCAGCTGCCATCCACTGACCGCCACTCATCTAAGCCGCCGCACTCGCCTGCATGAGATCAGAGAGGAGGGGGTCGACCCGGCACGGGAGGTGGCGGAGGAGCCCTGATTGGTCGACGCCCCCCTCCTCCTCCCCCCCACCCACCCCCCCCCCTGAGGAAGAGGAGGAGCATGACGAGGAAGAGTGACTCTTCTGAAGTCAACGGCTTCACTGAGACTTTCCTTCACATAAAGCTGACAGACAGGATGCTGAGATGTATAAAGATATATTATTTTCTATCCTTCCCTCTCCCCTCCACCCCACCCATGCTTGACAGACAGACACACACACACACACACAGACGCAAGCACAGACATACAGTCAGACACACACAGACAGAAACACAGTCACACACAAGGTCACACAAGCAACAAATGGTACACAGGAGATTGAGAAAGGGGAACTATTCTAGGAGCAGATATGTTTGGTGGGGAAAGGTGGTGCACACACACACTCTCTCTTGTTTCAAAAACTAGGTTAAGGAGAAGGGTTGGGGGGTTATACAGTTGGCCCCCGCCCACTAACTTGTCACTCCAGTTCCGTTTGGGGGTTTTTCCGTTTTTATTTACGCACATTATTTTATTTTTTTCTCCCTTGTGTTTTTATTTTGTCACATAATATCACACCAAAACACAACTGTGAATCGCGTTTCAACGTTCAGTTCAGCATAAGAAAAAGGAAGCCTTTTCCTCAGTCTCACGGTTGCCCATGGCAACGCATGGCAGTATTAGAGCCTACTCCGCTGTTATTATAGTTTTTGACACAATTTTTTTTCGGGGGGGGGGGGGTGCGCAAGTTTGGGAGCTCAGTCTCCTCATGAACACGTGCTGTCCAGGATTTTCAAAAAGGGTTCAGGCGTCTCCTCAGACGGCCTGCTGTGGTCAGAGGAAGTGAAGTCAGAGGAAGTGAGTTTTTTTCCGAATACCCCCACCCCCTTCTTGCCCCCCACCTCTCCCTGCTCCTCCCCCTTCCCAAGTACTGTGTTTCTTGTTTTGTTTTTGTTTTTTACCAGTGGCCAAACTGTATTTATGCTGCTAGATGGACGGAACAGAGGATTGAACTTTTACTTGCTGTGACGTTTTAGTCCCAGGCGAAATTCCAAGGTGAACTCATTTAGTTTGGACTTTTTAAAAAAGACATGGAGGACATGCAGAAAAATATAAAATAAAACGAGCAAATAGGAAAACAAAACGTGACAGATACCATCCCGGGTTGTTTGTGTTTTGTTTGTTGGTGGGTTTTTGTTGTTTTTTTTGCATTGTTTTCTTCGTTTGTTTATTTGCCACTGAAACTTGAGCCAAACGTGCCTCCACGAGGCTGGATGTCCAACAGACAGGAGAGCCGAGAGGTCGAGACGAGGTGATGAGTAAGAGGGCTGCGTGTCTGTGTGCGTGCGTGTTTGTGTTTGTGGGTGCGTGTGTGTTTGTGTGTGTGTGTGTGTGTTAGAGTGTTTCTGGGCAAACCTAAACGCATTCCTTGGGTCGAGAGCTCTGACGGCCTGCTCTTGAGGGGAAATTACAAACGGCACTTGGCAGAAGAGATCAAATGAAAAAAAGGAAAAAGATTGTTTTTGTTTTTCTTTTACCGGTTCAAAAGTCCCGGTGAGTTCGCATCCCAAAAACAGCGGACGCCATCGCGAGCATATAGAGACAAAACGCCAGGAGTCTACGTGCTCACGGGGACGCGCCGGTTTATAGTGTCACATGCTTTTTTTGAGCGGCTCCAACGCAACAAGTGATCTCGCCGAGCAGTGACCGAGCGAACGGGAGGCGCTCGGGGAGTCAGAGCGAGCGGCCTCCATCCCACCCCCTCCCCCCCAGGAATCACAAGGCGAGCTGAACTGTGAAAGTGGTATAACACTGTATATTAAACAAAGGAAAAAAAGAAAACGAATCTTGCTCTGGATCTTCTACCTGGTTTTCTCCCTCTGTTTAATTTATGGTCCGGTTTGAGAAATCACATCTGCTTTGCAGGTGTTACGATGTTGTTCATTTTTTTTTGTTTTTTCTGGTTCATGTAAACTGCCTGGCAAAAAAAAGAACAGACAGTAAAAAAACCTTAAAGGGATTGTGTATTTGTTTGATTTACTTAGAATTTTTATTTTCTTATAACTTAAGTGCAATAAAACGTGGGTTTTTCTTTTTCATTGCAAGCTTTTCCCTCGTCAGTTTTTTCGTCCGTGTGTGTGCCAAACTCGAGTCTGTAGAAAAACACTTGGAATATACAGTTTACACGTCCATGTTTTCAGCGATTACAGTTCCCTTTTATTCCGTCTTAAAATGCCCTTCGAAGAATTCTAAAAGTGTTTTCCTTAATACACGTAGCAAACATCAAAACATATTTACTCGCCACACAACATTATGCAGAACATTTTCTGGAAATCTTTATAGACACACAGGAAAAAAAAAAAACATTCAAAAGCAATTCTAGCATTGCTTTATCTTTGACAGTTCATCGCACCTTTTCAAACGGCTTGTTCAGCTCAATACTCAGTGATTACGCTATGTTTGTGGTGTGTAATTACGTGTGGCGTTTACAACCAGCATCAGCAGCATGCTGCCCACATGCACACCGTGGTCCAGGGGCGCGTGTATATATAGAAGTCCGCTTCACGGTCTCCCGTTGCTTAGCGATGGCTCCCTCTCTTCCTCAGTCAGAAGGTGCGCTCGCGCTACCATAGTAGAGCTATTGTGAGAGAACGGTGAAGGCGCTGCATCCTAACATGAATGGACACGTTGGGGGAATTTCCTCTTCGGTTGGCAAGGTTACCTCAGCATGCTTGTTTGTTCCCAGGCCATTGCTACACCGTGTAGCGCAAGCAGCTGTTCTGCGTTGTCGAGAGTGGTCCTATAGACACGAATGAAGAGCAAGGGTTACTCGTTGCTACACCGAGCTATAAATACTAATAGTTTTTGTGTACCATATATTTTTTGAGTCAAAACATTGGCCGACATGGAGGTCGGAACATTGGGAAAAATCATTGACGTAATTCAAAATCAATTCATTATGTTATTTGGATCAAATGCTCTGAGGAAGTCTTCTCATGGAGAAGAGCTCATCGCAAACAGAAATACATTAATATTTCTCCATTCTCAGCCCCTTAATTAACTTCCTGAAGGTGAAGGTGATGAATCATCCTATTTTCCTCCCAGTTATTGGCCATTCATCTACCTTATATCTTTCCCGCCTCGTCCGCACCGCAGTCCTACTTGACGAATGTTTGCTATCCTTCACAGTACACCTCTCGGAAACAATGGAGCCTATAGGAGTGTGCGGGGGCTGACTTGGCCCGCGCCGCACAACCCAACCACACGCGTGATGGATGTAAGGAGGAAAACGGTTGCATTGGACGGGGAGGAATGGGGAATGCTCCTTTTGCACCACTTGTGTTTAGGCGGAGGACTGCAAAAGATGGATGGGATTAATGCTGAAGGGTTTAAATGACGAAAAAGTAAAGGTCACAAGGGGGAGTAGGTTGCGTGTGTGAGTGTGTGTGTGGAGCGCACCCCCCCCCCCCCTGTTTATCTTTGTTCAGTAATCCTGGCCGGGAGCGATGCTGCTGCTCTTTCCGTTCACGGGAGAATCTCAAAGGCCTGTAAGTGATGCGGCGCCCTGGAATTCCACCCCTCACTGTAATCCTGTTTTCCTTGACCTTGTGCTAACAACCAGAAGAAGAAAAAAAAAAACATTAAACCACAGGAACTGTGAAGATTTCTGGGTTGTCACGGTGACCCCCAATGCTTCATGATGGCCTCATGAATGCACATGGTTAGGGGGTCGAGTCCTGGCTGATTATATCGGTCGCTCTCATCGCGAGGACCACCCCAGCACAACCAGAGGGGGATTATTCTATTGCACTGACCGCTCTCCAGCACTCTGTAGGTAGATGGTGATTCTGGGTCCCCCATGGGGAGGGGGGCAGAAGGTGAGGGGAGTCTTCAAGCTATAGTCTCCCGGTACGTAAGGCACATTTAGAGCTATAATGTCACCACTGGGCTCCCTTCCTTGTCGCTCCTGTGTGTGTGCGTGTGAGAGAGTTTGTGTGTGTATTTGTGTGTGTGTCTGTGTTGTGTATGGGGATGAGTCTCTTCAAAAGATGTAGGCCTATTCTCAAACATTCGAGTGGATGACTTGCGCGGCCACCTTTCGCTGTAATGATTTTCCACTGTGGAGAAAGTCGAAGCGTAATCCGTTGTAGCGCTGCACTATTTTACAGCATTGCAGTAATCCTCCCAGTGGCTTCTCCTCTTTCCTTTCCTTTTTTCTTTCCCTCTGATGTCAATAATCACTGCTGGGATCTGTAGTCGGTGGTTATAGAGTCCTGGATATTGGCCCAAACTCAAACAACCCCCCTGTTGCGTCTAATAGAGGATTTTATAGATATGAATATTTTTTTTGTCCAATCCTGAGGAAGATTTGATTGTTTACCCTCTCACTTCTCCGCATATATATCTAGGTGTTAATTGGAACAAGTGGCAGATACTGGCAGTCGGTCTAAGCTATCTGCATCAAACAGTTATTCCCACAGTGTGAAGTGGTATTATGGGAAGCCACAGCTATGGAAAAAATACTTTGTACCAGCAGGGTTGGGTACTTTGTGAAATGGCCCAACGGTTGAATAATCCCTAGTTACTCCTTCTTAATAAACCCTGTAACCAGCCTTGGAGAGCCAAAGAAGTAAACATGTATGGGAACCCTAACGTGAACATGTTTTGAGGTCTTCAGTGTAGTGAGGCATGTCTGCATGTTTTGTACCTTACGTCATTCAAACCACTGCAAGCCACAAGTCATCGGGACTACTGCAATCAGTGAAGGCGCTGTTATGTAATTTCCTATAGTTGCAGAGTGTAGGAACAGGGCAGATGCACTTGTGCGTGTCTGTGTGTGTGTGTTTGAGAGAATGATGGATTTGTGTTCAGGTTCAGGCTGCTACAAAGCCCATCTGTACGGCTGTAGTGTGTGGGTGATCGTGAATGGCAGGCGCCAGCACACTACCCAGTAGGCTGTCTCTAACGGACGGATGCCAGGTAGGTATGCATCAGTATTTGCAAAGAAATATCAATAAATCTGTGCGCTTAATTGTCTTTCCCTGTGTGAGTCTATAGACTCGGCGTTCTGTCCCTGGCCCGACAGAGTGCACACTCATCCTATCGCTCGGGCGTTGGGCCAAGATGAGCTCAGACCCATGTGGGCCGGGGTGTCCACACGGGCAAACATTCCTGTGTGTATTCATGTCTGTGTGTTGTGCTTGGCGTCCTCTCCACAGACGGTCCTTATGGACAGTCCTGGAGGAGTGGGACTATTTCATGGGGGTTTATTTCACTTGTTGTGCCGCAGCTAGACCTCAATGCAGCGAACCAGATAAGGGGCAGATGTCTGAATGCAGTGCCTAGGCCCGATGCTCAAAGTATCAGATTCAATGTAGTCTCACAAATCAGACTTTAAACAATTATCTAAGCCTTGGGTTTTTAGATTATTATCTAAGCCTTGGGTCTTTTGATTAATATTTAAAGTCTGATGGCAGGCAAGCTCTAATCCGGGTGAACGTTGCACTTTCTTTGGCTTGAAATTAGTTTTGACCAATCAAGGGCAGGAGGCAGGGATCTGTAAGCGCTCAATTG